>NW_025764451.1:600000-1043305 GCF_021365365.1 Ilyonectria robusta
AACCAATCTGGTAAGTCTACGTTTCGAATTATGTGATGGCTTGTGGTCTGAGGGGTTTGTTGGCTAACATGGGGAATGATAAAGCTCTACAATTTGATATCCCAGAGAGATAGCAGAGTGAACTCCACCATTGCGGACGAGTCGAGAGGGATAGCAAAGGCGGCACAGCGAGACAGCAAGACCATGAGGACAATTGCGTTCATGACGTTGGTATTTCTACCGAGTACACTTGCGGCGGTAAGTTTCCTCCCTCGAATCACCTGCTGCAGTTGAACAATCTCAATTGACCAAGTCTAATTTGAGCTATGTAGAGTGTTTTCAGCACTGGAATATTTGATCTAAGCAAGACAAGAGGAAGTGGTGAAACCGTAGTGGCTCCTTTGTGGTGGATATTCGCTATCGTCTCATTGCTCCTTACGACCATGGTAATTGTAGCTTGGTTTGTTTGGGATAGACTAAGTGCTAGAGCCAAGAGCGATTAGGCATACGATTGAGGTACAAATAGGGCTTGCGTTTTCCATCTTCAACAATTTGGGCCAGTTACAGACTACTATCATACGACCAAGCTTAGGTCCTGGAATAACAGACACTCATGAAACGTTTGTCTAGGGAGCCACTAGATCCGGAATCGTTAGGAACGGGCGAAACGGTACCGTAGCTGCTTCATTCAAGCGTAATTATCTGGAGTGGTGAGGGTGAGTCTTGATGGCGTGCGGCTGAATGTGTCCCCTGTTCGACGTATCCCGAGCCGAGATTAGGATGGGGGCAACAGTATCAGTCACATCTGTTCGCCACTGGCGGCTTGAGTCAACTCCAGCTGCCCCTGTGCTGGCGATGTCTTATCAGGGCCGTAATCTCATTACCTGATGTATTCTCACTTTACCCAAGAGTGTTGCAAGTCGTGTATGTTCGAGACTCCAACTCTCGTCATCTGTACCATTACCTCTACCATGCCAGGCGCTTGGCAAGCAGTGCCACGTGTTACCATTTTGCTAGACCTCAAGGTTGATGCACCACCTGAGTCACTCATTTGAAAGTGCAGTAGGCAAGGCAAGGCATTGGACATTGGCTGATTGAGGTAGACGCATGCTAAGAAACGAAACCTCTGGGATCTTCCACTAATCCCTAATAGCGGTGTGACTGACTCCTTCATATCCATCGTGCCATGAATGGTAGGCCAATCGGCCATCTCCCTAGTCTTTCCCCCATTGTTAGTGGCGCATCTAGATTGGGGGCCGCAACGAAGTTCCCCGACTCTTCCCCGACTCCCTAAAATTATTGGGTAGTGTAAATGGTTGCAGCCATAGATTGATTGATAAGATGCGAACTAGCCATGTGACAACATACTGCCGAAGGATGTTGCAAAAGTCCTGTCCATTATAGGTTAGTAAAATGACCTCGTTTAACATTTCTCGCCTGTGCATAGCCGACCGCTTGACCGAATGGGCCGATCGTGTATGTGATGGCCCCAGATGGTGTTGGTTGTTGTTGGTTGAACCAACATACATTCAGGGCCCTGCCACCTCAGACCACCCCGCTCAAAGACCTTCTGTGAATTATGTAAAGTATTTGCGGCATTTTCTTACTCCCTAAATGTTTGATTCCCACGGGGGATAACTACATCGAATTTATTCTTAAGAAGTCGTGCTCGAGGGTAACAAACCGTCAAAATGGACATCCGCGATAACACCCACCACAGTCTTTGGTTTAAAATTGGTTAGCGACAACACTTTAAGCTTAGATTTTGGGTGTAGAACATGGATGAGCCACTTTATGATTGCCCCGCAAATCAGGCAATCATCCTTTCTGCTCATATGCAGCTCAGCCCTTCTGCTTTCGCCTTATTCCCTCAAGCTAGCAATAGGCGCTCGATCCGTAGAATTCGTATTCATCCTTGGCATATCACCATGCAATTTAAGCGCCACAAAGCAGCGAGCCAATCATATTTGGACTAGAAGCTGAAAGTCGTAGGCTAAAATGCTTTCGCTTGTTATATCCCTGTCTTCCGTGTTTTCCCAGCCCTACCTTGACAAATGGTGAGACTACGGGGGCATGGAGCGTTCTAACTGGCGAATGAAGCATCTGCCAAGTGAATCCAAGCAAAACCACACGATCTTCGAGGGACCAAGTGCGGAGAGTAGTACATTCCGCCCTCGCCTAATCCCATATAATGGAATTCATTGGTTAGCATCATACCTGTGGGTAACTTCCTATTTCAGCTACATGGACTCATTGACTTCCCATCACTAGTCCAGACTTGGAGGGGAAGTTATCTATATAAGAATGGTGCTGATTCCTCTTCAAAGGTTCAACTTCAACAGCCATCTATTCTCTCCTCACATCACACAGCCATCTTTATCAATCCACCAAACTCACCCTCAATTACACTACTTTACCAAACCTCATCATGATGCTCCCTACCGCAAGTATAGCCCTGCACGCTGGCTATTATATAAATGCTAACCTTGTTTTAGAAGTCCCTTCTGGCCGTTCTTGCCTTTACCACACTTGGCCTATCCGCACCAGCCGCTCCCCCTACCACGAGCAATTCCATTGAAGAGCGTGTCCCAGTTCTCGCATGCTACGGTGGAGTTTGGCAGAAATGCGTGTCGTTCTACACATCTCTCTGCCCTCTCTCTTGCAATCCCACCAAGCCTACTAAGAATACTTGCGTGTACAACTGTCTTCAGGAGGCGCAACTTGGGTGCAAAGAGAGGTGTCACAAATAGATCGCTTTGGGGAATGAGGATGTGGCTAATAGTTGCGGAGTACACCGTATGCCGCCAATTGCTAGATGTACGGGACTCTAGTACACGGGGATAATTTGTATGTAGGATGGATAAAGCATTGAGCTCTTTGTTCAGAAGGAAGCATTCATATTCCGTAAGTTACTGGGCTTCTGTAAGCTCCTGTACTAGTCTCTAGTAAATGCTTCAGTTCCTTTTATTTTACCTCTAATTTAAACTGCAATGTGATGAATGCGTACAAGTGTTTACTCCGCGGTTGATGCTCAAATGTCGGAGGCTGCTAAGTGATTACCACCTCAGGCATCAAAACGCCAATAAGACGGAGACAAGCTAGATTTACCACCTCTCTCAGTTAGAACCCCGTCTTCTGGTTATCTCTAGTGCATTTGATCCAGTCTTGTCTAACCCCCAATTTTTTCCAGACGTCTGACTAGTATCCAGAGGAAGTCTTCAGCCTCACATCCTTAATGAGTACTGCACGCGTCTAAATCGTCAAGAAAACAACAAAAAGGGATGTGGTAAGGAATGGAATTCTGACTAGTAAATGCTGCGTCAGTCCTCGTCGAAGGCGTCTTGACAGAAGCCCTAAATACGACGTAACCAATCGGGTGTTAGTGCTCGCTGATGGGCATGTTTGGGGCCCAAAACAAGGGAGCAGCACAAGTGGACTTTTTCTGCTTCTTGGACATGTCGAGCTACCACAGAAAGTGCCAAGCGTAGGCATTCAAGACAGTGTGACCGTGACGGTGCTTTTGAATGCACTTAGAGTACCTCTCTAAGTGTGACGTCCCGACTCCCCTTGCGGTGCTAAAATTGCAGTGCTTTTTTTTTTGCTTACACGCGGCCAAGTTCCCACCAATGAAATACAGTTAGGCATTCTAACTCCCCTTGAGGTGCTAAAATTGCAGTGAAATCGTATTTGGCAGGCAGGCGGCCACCAATAAAATACAGTTAGGCATACCAACTCCCTTCGAAGCGCTGAAATTGCAGTGAAGAATCAGAAAGTCTTCTCCCGGAGGCTATTCATCATCTGATTTCAGCTATCCCCGAGTCCCTACTCTCTCCTTGCACCGAAGCGCTCATAATTGCAGCGAAACGCGGGGGGGGTGCACCCGACGTCGTTCGGCGTCGCAACTCCCCTTGAAGTGCTAAAAAAGACAGATGGAGTCGAGAGCCCATCGAAATATACACGGTAGAATGCGCTGTTAATGACATCAAGTTCCAGCGGATAATTTCTGTTTAATTTCTGTTTCTATTGCGTTTTATTGTTCTACCAGTGCTTGTGATCATATTCTTAACATTTCTCGATGGAGCCCAGCTCAGGCCAGACACACTGCTCTGAGGCTGTATCGAAACACCAAAATTCCAACCCAGAACTAAGTACCATCCTTTTCTATATCCGCTCGTGGTGAGTTGTGGAAACACTTGACTAGCTATAAGCTTACGCCAGCCACGCGGCAGCACCAGCAATTAGGGCCCCAGCAATACCGAACCGAGAAAGGCCAGAGGCAGCGCCGGTGCTCTGGGTCGCCGTGGCACCGCTCTCCGTGACCGAAACCGCGCTGTTTCCATTTCCAGCAGCGCTTGTGGTGGTGCTGCTGTTGCGACGACTGCTGGAATTGTCCTCGTCGTCTGTGTACTCATCGTCGGTATTGTCGTCATTGTTATTGCCGAAGCGGGTGGAAGTAGCAGTGGCCGTGGCAGTGGTCAAAGTGGTCTGGCTAACGGCGTTGATCTCTCCACTTCCAGAGTTGGAGGCGGTAACGTGGCTAGGGACCATGGTAGTAGTCAACTGGTTCGTCTCCGTAGGCGCAGTAGCCACAACGGTGATGGTTGCGGCGGCGTTGGAATTGGAGGCGGCGTAACTGGTGCTAGTGAAGCCGCAAGCGTACATGATGGTGCGGATGTCTGTAGGGGGCATGTCAGTAAACTAGTTCTATGGCGTAGTGATTGTAATTAGACAGCTCACCTTCAAGACCGTCCTCATAGTCCGAGTCGTCGTCGTTGTTATCGGTGTCATCAGAGTTATCTCGGGCCTGGAACTTGGTACGGCGGACCTCGCGCCGAGCTCCAACCTTCTTGCGCGAGTCATCGTCACTATCCGAATTCGAGTCATCATCGCCGCTTGCAGAGTCATTGCTCTCAGAATCGACAGTGCTAAAATCCTTCTCCCGAGCTTGCTTCTTGTTACGGCGAATAACACGGCGAGCATGGATCTTCTTGAGGCCGTCATCCGAGTCTGAGTCGCTACTCGGTGAGTCGTTGTTCTCCGAGTCAGCGTTGTCCAAGTGGTCATTTCGGGTTTGGATTTTGTTGCGGCGGACGTTGCGGCGAGCCCGAACCATCCTGCGGGAGTCGTCATCGCTCTCAGAGTCCGCGTTGCTTTGCGAATCGTCGCTGTTGGAGTCGTAGCCTTTGGCATTACGGGCGCGACGAGCTCTGGTCTTCTTATTGCGAGCTTGGAGATTCTTGCGACGTGGGTTGTTATTGTCATTTGAAGAATAAGAATCAGAATCAGAATCGTTGCTCTTTGAGTCAGAGTTCCTCTGGGAATCGTCGTTCGAGTCCGAGTCCGAGTCAGTGTCGCTGTCTCGGGCTCGAATCTTGCGAGCGGATTGGACCTTGCGAGCCCGGATGGCGGCGAGAGATCGAGCCTTCTTGGTTGACTTTACATTCTGGGCAATGCAGTCGGCGCAGAGGGCAGCAATACGGCCAACCTCAAAACTCTTGTTGGTGCAAACGCACTGGGCTTCAAGAATGTCCTCCGTTCGATCATTGACGTTGGAGAGATCAACCTCGCAACGGTGCGTCAGCTGGACAATAGGCTTGCAAATGGCCCGGCAGTTGGAGGGCACATCGTCGCTGTCAAGGCTCACGTCGGCGTGACCAAGGAGAACAAGGGGAGCAACGGCGAGGGCAATGTTCTTTGTGTACATGTTTGCTCTGTTGGTGAAAGTGGTGATGTAGTTTCTTGGTAGAATGCAAGAGACTGAAAATTGATGGTTTAATGAGATGCGAATGGGATGATAGTTGGAGTTGTTATGCTGTTGAACAATTCACTCGATGGTGACGGCACTTGAGATACTTATACAGAAGCCTTCCATCACATCATGTTACTAAAACTTCTTGACTTGACATCCCCATTTTGAAACGTGCCATTTTCGTTTCTGAATGCGCTGTTCATCCACGACGACTCTAAGCCTCATGATGGAAATGTGGCTCTACACCTCATCCAAACGACCAATCTACTCTCAAAGGCGGAGATGTAGCTCGGGCCGAGTGAGCGGGAGATGGATACAGGGCTGGGAAATACAGCTTAATCGTTTCTCTCATGCGTGTATTCCCCGAGATAAAACTTGGCCAAGACAAGATTTACTTGGAGGTTGATCATACACGGGCCGTGTAGGGGCGGAGTTGCTTGGCAAGCGTCATTATGGCAATGGGGACGATTATGCTGGACGACGATATCTTCACCAAACGGTCCAATCCCATGTCGACAACATCTTCTATGTGTGGAGGGGTTCCGTTTCAATTACCAAACGATTTAGCGGTATGATATGGGACACCGGATTCGACCTGGAAATAAGGAAGGGCTTGTCGATGCCAAGACTCTATCTACTGTATTTGCCAATGCGCAGCCCCCTTGATACGTAACAGCTGGGCCTCCTCCACTGTGGCTGTGAAGCCGCGTAATACTTTTTCCAGCTGGGCTGGGATGTTGACCGAAGGATCTCTCGTCGTCCAGTCGGAACAGCGAAGCTCGCGTGAGGTCATGCTAAGATGGGAGCGACACCTAAAACATTGTTTCAAGTCAGGCTCGACCCAATCGGCGCGCGCCGGCTCTACTGACGGAGACCATATGCGCTAAAGAACCGTTTTATTTGTGGATTACAGTCCGTATAAGGCGTCTTGGCAACAGTCTTGGGGTGTCTATTTTGGGAGTACTTGCCCCAGCATCTGCGTGGTCTTTCTCAGTCGCCTGCCATTTGGATTGGACATGAAGCTTATTGATTCAGCTGATCATGGGCACCGATTTTCTGCCGTTGAAATAACGTGTCAAGTCATCGGATGATCGACAGAAAAGCGCGCATCAACCATGGCAGTTCAAATACCCACATCCAGATTTACTAGCGCATTAGATAGCATATAGAACAATATCCGAAGCATTACTCTGTAATGAGTTCGCGGTTGTCCTGGGTTTCCGGCTTATTTTGCGCTCTTCCCACTATCTCAATACCTCTTGCTCTACCACTACCCTATGGTAACTGTTTCTAAAGCTTGTAAAGCTGGTGTAAGAATCTCCATATCCTTTATATACCCCATTCCAATTCTCTTATACACCCCACTAATCCCTATCTCTGGAACCATCATGACACACCAGGCGCCCTCCAGTCGCCCATCAATCTCATAACCAGAGACAGCAAGAAAAGTCAATGAAACGGGCTCGCCAGGTGAGTACGCACCGACACTCAATGAACGACCATCATCTGGAATACACCAACCAAAGGTAATTCGATTCATCCAGTCCTTGATAATAGCAACGATGTGCCTCGGTGAGTTGGCTGGGCTGGTCTTGATATGCTTCCTCTTTTCAATCACCAGAGATGCAGTCATCCGTATGACCGGTGCCTCAATCACAAGGCGGCAGCAAGGCTGGTTGATTGTGGCGTTTAGGTAGTCTTGATGGTGTAGGCCCTTCACATTCATCAGTGTCCTTGGCACCTCCCTAAGTTCAAGATGGAGAAAGTGCAGTTTGCCATCTGTACTAGCCCAGGACCAAGACGGAGCTCTCTTCGGGTATATCGTAAGGTCGCCAGCCTTGTGCCACAGCAAGGACCTTTCTAGGTCCTGTTGGAACACCCCGCAGTGGTAGTTCATCCTTTCAGGCTCTTTAATTCTCTTCATCGAGACGTCGAGAATACCCGCAAGGGCCACGAGCTTATCGCCATTTTGAGTCATCTGGTACTCGGTGTATTGGGAGACAAGTTTCAGCCACATGGTGAGCACATTGGGTAGATTGTGGGCATTCCGGAACATATCCGCTGTAGTCTCTCGGCCTAGGTCATGCGGTAAGGGGGATTGGTGTTCGCATTCCCAGAAAAGATGGCCCTCCACAAAGTGCAGAATCCTGCGCGACAGGGTAAGTTCTTGTAGGATCCATGCTCGGCGGCTTATCTCGCTGTTAATAAACCGTGCTCGCAGTTGTCCAGGGTCGATGTCCGGCAATGAAACGAGAAACTCAGGACCGCCTTTTTGAGGCGCTATACGAAGGGTTGAGGGTACTTGGCTTCTCCAGAGGAAACCTTCATTGCACTGTCCCGCTGAGTGAGCGGCTACAGTGACGGTGGAGTCTAGGTATATGGAACCCATTTTTGCTGACTGCTCCAGCCACTCCTCCCGATGATCTTGAACAATGCACAATGAATCGATCCAGACGTACTGAATATCCATGGCTTTGGCCACAAGAACAACGTCTTGAAACGTCCGTGGCAAGTCATCTAGACTGAAGCCCTTCAAACGGTCCGCCAGGGTGTCGCGAGTGGTCTTTAGGGTAAGGTCACCACCCCAACGATGGCTAAGTGCAATGTAATACCCGGCTTGCTTACCATGTGTTGACCGAAGACGAAGCATGATGGAGTCTGAACTTGGTGAATCCAGAATCTCAATCACTCGGTCCGGGAGGGTTGGCGGCTCATCCTTAGTGTACCACTGATTGTTGATGGAGCCCGAAGATGTGTTCGGGGTCGTGCATAGTCTGCAGGCTGGCATGTTGAATATTCGGCCAAGCTCCCTGGCCAAGCGGCATAATAATTGTTTTCTGGAGGCTGGGATGTCGGAGGCGCGGTCTCCATTCAAATTTATGAAGTCCTTCATATCGCCGGCGAGGTCTATGTCTGAGGAAAGTAATACGTTAGCAAGCTGGCGTAAGGTCTGTATATAACCATACTCGACGCTACGGGTAAATCTAGGGGAGACGTTGAGCACGTAAATACCTTTCCCGGCTAGCAAGTCGAAACTTCCCAGATCCCAACCGTTCACGTCGCAGTTGAATTGTTTCCACCAATCTGGGTGTAGAAGCTGAACATTTAACTTCCCATCAACCAGACTTAGGGTTACTGCACCATCTTCCACAGCGTCCATGTTACCCAAGATGCGGCGAAAGTCTGATTCATACTGAGTCCCCGCCACACCTCTCGTATACTGGGCAATAAGCGAGCAAAATCTGCATTGCTTCGACGTCTTGGGGATGTCGAAAAAGCTGTCGCGCAAGGTAATTGGCGGGCCCCCCTCTTTCAGTAATGTGACGTCTATTTTATCACAGGCCTTGCAAAGGGTTTTGATATCGTGCAGACGGTGTCCCTTGGTGCATAGAGAGGTTGGCCACTTCCCACAGGTCGAATCTCCGTCATAGCGAGACGTTCCAGCAGTGAGGCGTTGGTCATTCTGGTATGGGGAGCACAGCGCTTGTCCTAACCATAAGGCGGTAGAGCAGTCCTTTCCACCGCTCGACGGGGAATTTACATCTGCCATTGCGATATTGGCTGAAGTCGACACTGAGAAGGGCCTAATCACTGAGAGTGGCGCTAAGGGCTCACGAGAAAACGCAGGGATGTTTAGGTCCAAAAGATGGATGGTTGACGCAGCCCAATTCTCCTTGAAGTGCTAAAATTGAAGTAAAATATCTCCTGTGATGTCTCTTCCTATTGGGGCGATGACCTGCGTGAGTTGACGGAGTTTTTACGGTCCGAGGATGCATGATAAGTGGGGACATCAACTCCTCTGAAAGTGCTAAAATTGCAGTGCAATACATTTCAATTGGAACTTAGGTACAGTACGATCCTGGGCCACGCGCTAGCTCCCAATGAAGATGCATAAGTGGGGATATCAACTCCCCTTACCATGCTAAAATTGCAGTGAAATACTTTCTATTCGGTTGAAGGACTCGTACTGTACAATCCGGGGTCACGACTGGGCTCTCGATAAAGATGCATAAGTGGGGACATCAACTCCCCTTCAAGTGCTAACATTGCAGTGAAGGGTCACCTCCAATCCCCTTACAGAGGACCAATAGCTAGCCTAGGAAGTCTTGAGTGCAAACACATATTAGCTGAGAATCCCCTTACAGTGCTAAAATTGCCGTGAAATGCTGCCGAGCCGTCCACCACGCGCTAGCTCCCGATGAAGATGCATAAGTGGGGGCGTCAAGTCCCCTCGCAGTGCTAAAATTGCAGTGAATACATCTCTCCGATCGGCGCGGGGCGTATAATATAGATTAGTGGGGCGTCTTAACTCCCGTGGGAGGACTAAAATTGCAGTGAAGGTTCCACGTCTTTGCGATGCTAGCGACGGCGCACCTTCAATCTCCTTACAGTGCTAAAATTGCAGTGTGAGACCCAGCTGGGTATGAGCAAGTGAGCACTGGGCTGAGTCGGTTAGCCGCCTGACTGCATCCCATCTGAGATGGAACCGTGAAGAAGACAGCCACATCAGCATCCGACTACCTTGTGCACGCTTGAGTGAGACCAACAGCTAGTGTGGAAGCGGCATTCTGCTCGGCCGTGGAGGCATTGAATCGACTTCAGGATTTGCCAGCATTGCCTTGGACGACC
This sequence comes from Ilyonectria robusta, assembly GCF_021365365.1. NCBI lineage: Eukaryota > Fungi > Ascomycota > Sordariomycetes > Hypocreales > Nectriaceae > Ilyonectria > Ilyonectria robusta. The sequence goes on from NW_025764451.1 coordinate 610,358, forward strand.
TCGAAACAGCCATTCGACTTTTGCAAGATGCGGTCGACACAACACCGAAAAATCATACGGACCGAGTAGGACGAGTGAGCAATCTCGGGAATAGTCTCAGCGCCAAATATGTGAAACTGGAAATATCTCTGCACTGAAGGGGAGTCTTGGATGCCGGAGGTTTGGCTGGAATATGATGCCGAGCCTTCCCAGAAAATTGCCTCTCAGCGGCGGTATGAGGGGGCAAGGAGCTTGACTAGTTGATCGCTAAGATTCGCCAACAACCCGAACTCGAGGAGTACCTACTTGCTCCGAGCGCCGCTGAGATTCAAGGGACTACAAATACGATCCTATCGTCGACATTGACGTTAGTGAGTACCGTTGTAACACCACATTACAGTTGTTACTTTCGACCAAGCACTGCTCATGTCTATGGAGATAACACCAGGACATTCAAAGCTACGCTTTGTAGCCGAAGAAATTGACACAATCCGCGGTCTATGTGAGGCGATGGGACTCGATGCGGTAGAACCGTTCCGACACAAACAAGGTCTCATCTCGCGTATGCCTCAGTGAAGGATATCATTTCTCTGGCCAGGGTCACATCATGATCTCGATCCATTAAATAGCCAACTGCTGCTAGACGGGAAGAAATGGTCTCTCACAGTCGCTGATCTTCTTGAACTAAATCTCCGCAGGCATTCTTCATTCCTTGCATATCTGTCCGCTTGTGGGACTAGCCAGATTAAAAAAGAGAAGTTTTTGACGAATCATTGACTTGATCAGCGGCTGCCCCTGTCGGGGTTTCGGCACGTTATTGGGACTTTGTGAGAAGACAATGATGAGTTGTGTGTGGATATGACGAATATGACGTATGACGGGATGCATGAGGGGGAAAAAACTGACCATTCCGCCGGTCAGGGTCTTCACACCGCTACTAGACAGCTTCGAACCGTTGGCTGGATTTGAAGTCAAACATCAGGCTAGTCAAACTGATAGATAGCGTGAAAAATGAAAAAGGGAAAGGCGCTGTGGATGCGGGCTCCAGGCACTTGAGAGACGATATATTACCGAGGGACGTTGTGCTATGTGTCGAAGATGAAGGAGTTGGAGCGATGTATTGGGTTCCATACGCTCACTTTGGGGTTTAATGGAGGGCTTGCAATTGACTCAATTCTGTCCGATATATTACATGAATGTGCTTTGGATGAATCGTCAATCGTTAAAATAAAATTCCGTGTCTCTTAGACTAGGCTCTGACACACATGGACGACGCTCTGCGGTCAAGAAGCCCTCACAGCGCATCGGTGTCGCAACATCCGGCAATCAGTTTCCACGACGACTAACGAATTTTGTTCGGCCAATGTAGTTAAGCAAGGTTTCCCCTGTAGAGTGTCGCTCAGAATCTCAAGTAGTAGAGTGGAGGTACACTAGGCCTCGGTAGACGACGTGCGCTGGGATGTTATCAGCCTCGGGTGTTGGATTGCCTAATAAAGACGTCATGGAACGAGAACGCGTGCTCTAGGCTTTCTAAGCGGGGCTTTCAGTGGACCATCGTGGAGAAACTACGTCGGAGGTTTGCGGAGAACTAAGTTGGCTACTGCACGTCGCCGGAGATAACGGAGGCGGAGTTGATAACGTGATTAATATGTTGCGAAACTCACATCCGCCTTTTCGTCAATAAATCAGGGGCTGAATGGGGATAAAAGCTTAAGGCCGTGCAGTGTGCATACTCCTGCAGCCACTTGTTGAAAAGGAGCCAAGGCTGCGTGGAGTCAGGGTGGTGGTACAGACCGAGCAGTAGTACCAACAAACTTACAGACCTCGAAGTATAAAAGTGCAAATAGCCCGCAGCCCTTCAATTTCTCTGATCCGCTTCACCTACATTGTCAACAGACTCATATCGAGTTCTCGATCAACACCTTCTATCACGAAACCAGCTAAGCCCCAACACAATGTCGCCCCATGTATTGCCTACGCGCCCTCTGGGTAAAAATGGCCCTCAGGTTACTCGGCTAGGCCTCGGTTTGATGGGCATTAGCGCCTTCTACGGCGCTGCCAAGCCTGACGCTGAACGCATGAAGCTCCTAGATAAGGCTCACGAGCTGGGCGAGACCTTTTGGGATACCGGTAAGCCCAGGACGACCATCCAGTCAGCCGAAATACTTCATGATGCGCTGTACTAACTATCAACAGCCGACATGTACGGGGATTCCGAAGACCTCATCGGTCGTTGGTTTAAACTCAACCCAGAGAAGCAAGATGACATCTTCCTGGCAACTAAGTTCGCCAACAAGTATGTAGATGGCAACATGGCGATCGACAGCTCACCCGAATATTGCCTGGCGGCCTGCGACAAGTCACTCTCGCGTCTCGGCGTATCCTCAATTGACCTGTACTACTGTCACCGACTGGACCAGAAGACTCCCATCGAGTTGACTGTGCGCGCCATGGTGCAGCTTAAGGAGGCTGGCAAGATCAAGTATCTGGGTCTGTCCGAGTGCAGCGCCGAATCTCTCCGTCGCGCACACGCCGTGCATCCAATTTCCGCAGTGCAGATGGAGTACTCACCCTTCTCGCTGGAGATTGAGTCGCAGCAGTTCAAGCTTCTGGAGACAGCGCGGGAGCTTGGCGTCGCCGTCGTTGCGTACTCTCCTCTCGGCCGGGGCATGCTGAGCGGAACCTTGCGCTCCCATGCCGACTTCGAAGAGGGGGATATTCGGGCGTGGTTGCCCAGATTCAGCGAAGAGAACTTCCCTAAAAACATTGCGATTGTGGACAGAATCTCCGAGATTGCCAAGGAGAAAGGAGTAACGCCATCGCAGTTAACCTTGTCTTGGCTTATGTCGCAGGGCGATGACATCTTCCCAATTCCCGGAACGACGAAGCCGGAACGATTGACTGAGAACGTGGGCAGTTGTGGAGTTTCCCTGACCGAGAAGGAGAAGAACGACGTGCGGCTGGAGACTGAGAAGGCGGATATCTCGGGTGACCGGTATCCGGAGGCTTTTGCCAAGACTTCCTTTGCAGATACACCTGCCTTGGATGAGTAGCTAGGCAGAATTATGATGTTTAGAGTCTAATTACACTGGTTTTGTTAAATTCTGGTCAGATACCGTGGCTATAATCCTCAGGTGCATATATGCACTCGAAATATAGATCTACTGCCCTTGCTTAACATCCCCAACGATCAATGATCAATGACAGCATATTATAAAAGGTTATCCTCTACATGCCATTTACTTTTTAATTTTACTAACGGTGTAACCAGATGGTATATCTTGGGTACACGAGAATGAAGGGTATCACAAACCTATGTCCAGGACGGGTCCGACCTATGGGCAGTAGTCAACATGAATCGGAAGCTGTTTAATACTAAGGGCCCTTAAAAGCGGCCCCCTCATCTAAGAGTAACGAACCAGATGGGGGCGTCGTTCGTTGGGAGAGTATCCAATGGCACATAAACACAAGCATATATCAGTGTATGTGCCAATGTACTGACATTTGATTGACCAAGTATGTGTTGATATTGAGTGTTTTTTCTTTCTTTTAGATTTACTCAATATCGCACAAATAATAGAGACACATATTTAGTACTACACCCAGTGCTAGAAGAGACAGTAGGTTCGGGTGCTCGTATAAATAAACACTCTATACTGTAGTTAGTTATTCCTAGGATACTTATATAAATCACATCAAATGACTGGCTTGTTTCCTTACTTGTTCCAATCTGCAATTGGCGTATCTTTGTTTTCCTCACACAACGACCCCCCTCCTGCCTCCTGGATGAGCGAGGCAGACTGGGGCCGCTTTTGGAGCCCACCTAGTAGTGGGGATGGAACCAAAATAACGTAATCACCGAGCTGCGAGTCATGGATTCCGATGCAGCACTTCGCGTATCGTTCCCTAAGCACTGAAGCTGCAAGTTGAGCCAAGAAAGCCACCCGAAGTTTACAGATTGGAGGACATGGTGAAATTACTACAGTCATTGCCCTTGCCTTTTTTAGTCATCCGCCCCGCTTCACCAAGTACTAGCTTCCTCCTACTGCAGCATCATGGATCCATCAACCTTCTCTCCGTTATATCCGACGGACGTGCATTCTCAACTACAGTAAGAGAACCTCGATTCCAGGCGCTTCTATATCCGTTATAAGTTAGCTAGTGTCATTTTACGTTTCCAGCCAAGCCGATGGGATCTCGATGAACCAGCATTTCATGCAAGCTTGAAATAAAACCCCAATTTCGGAAAACTCGAACGTTTCTCTTCAGAATGCACATATCGATGCCAGAATAGTGTTAAAACTCACCAGTTTATTGAGCTGCTTACCTGATGTAGTGTGCATGGGATAGCTGAGCAGCCCTCAAAAGGCTAGAGAGCATTGGATAATAAAGAGTACGGATTTGCAACATGTAGAAGAATCTGCTTACTGACAACCTAAATCTAAAGACAAATATATCGATTGATGAAATACCACACAGAGCTTTTTCCAGGTTCTCAGCATATACTGCTGACCCGGAGTTGACACTGCCCCGGCATAACAAGCGACCGCTACCCTCAAAACTTCCACCTCAATCTAGCATATTGTAAATACACCTAATCAAAGGTGACATCAAACGGCATGCGAACAGTTCCATCAGTAGGGATAGGCTCGCTGTAGGTTTGATCGGAGCAAAGTGCATTGCAGCCAACAATGTGGTTGATAGGAATGGCAATGCTGAATTCAGCCTGGCCGCGAACATAGCGGCCGTTGGCGTTGAGAGTTTGCTGCTGAACCGCTGTGCAAAAATCGGTTAGAATTGGGTCAGATCTTTGAACATCAGGGTACTTACCCGCGTCAGTCGTGCCAACACAGACTCGGTCCATGTGTCCCCAGATTCGCTTGGTGCGATCAGCAAACCAGACTTGGTGACAGGCTTGGTCCTCCCAGTTGCATTGGCTAGAGTTTGACGGTTAGCAAAAGGCCATTTATTGGGGGCTTAATGAGAATCATACTTGGTTGTGGAATCAGTTGTGCAGATCATGCTTGTGTCGCTGCTAACATCGGTATGCTGGTAGTTGATGCTACTGCCGAAGGTGACCGTAGCTGCAGTGTTGGGAATGGCATAGGCTAAAGAGGCGTCCAGAATCTTGTAGTCGACACCATTGCTCGATGAGCGGGTGTATGAGGTGCAGCTTTGTCTGAGTTGAGCAACATTCGAATTACAAGACGACGTTGATTTGCAGTCAATAGCAGCACCAGAGTTCTGCCAGCTTGTATACTCTACTGCAGACTCAACGAGCCAGTACTCAGTCCAGCAGTGATCGCCGTTGTGCCCAGTCGTGCAAGCATCATTGTTGCCCATCCTCGGAAGCTTGACACCTTGATCAACCGAGTAACCGGTCTGCTTCGGGATCATGAAGCTCGGGTCCTCCGTAGAACAATCAGGAATTTCGTCTCTGTAGATTTTGGGGTCAATTCGCTTGATGAGCGAATCGAGGCTTTCGCCACGAGCATCCAGGTCGTTGATGATGCTGTGGAGGCCACGCTCGTCGATTGGCTGTCGCTTTGCGGGCATTGCAGCTGCCAGAGACAGGTATGCAAACGCAGTAACCAAGTTGGAAAGCATGATGTAGTAAAGGGATGTAGGGATGCGTAGGCTTAGGTTGTGTGATGGATGAGGAGCTTGATGCTGGGTTGATTGTTCATTCTTAATCTCAGCAGAATCGACCAGCTTTAAGTATTAATTGTATTTTCAAGCTTATCATAAAGTTTCTAGTGTACAAATAGGAGTTGAGGTCATTTCAAGGTATCGAGCCATAGGATGTCTGTCTTTGATTAGTCGAAGCAATACTTTAAAAATACATAGAAGCCATTAAACTTGTACACAGCCACCATTCGATCATTTTAAGAGGCTAAGGATCTAGAGATCTCAGGGCTTCCATCCTTTGACGTGAGGAACTGATTAGACGGCCTAGCAGGAGCGCAATTAGTGACAGGGGATACAGGGGGACCTGCCATTTTAGTGCAGTTACTAGCGGGGTAGTATTGAGAAGGATGCCATTGGCCCCCAAGACCAGCGACTAAGATTCAGCTCGTTGTCGGAAGCTGGGTTTACTCTGAGACGATTTAACATGAAGAATGCCGAAGGCTATTCGGATAGGGTCGCGCGACTAATTGATGTGAATGAAAAATCACACGGTGAACTAAGAATAGGCACCGTAGATAAAAAAAGCGACTTGATCCGCTGGAGAACGTAAGTATGCTCTTCTTCTCTAGTGCCCAAGTGTGGGAGGAGAGGAAGCAGGAACCCGACCGTACTAAAATTCAGGTTTCTTCACTCTGTAGACGCAACCAGTTCAAGAATCCTTCTGTAGTTCTTCCGCCATTGCCGCTTCGTGGTTCTTCGTATCCAGCTCAGCCCCCAAATCTCGCAGTTCAAAGGATTGGAAGCGCCTGGAGAAGGTCCGACCGGATCCTTCTGGGCGCTTACGGCACTTTCCAGCGACAATGCTCTTGCTGAAACGCCCCTGAAATGATCCACACATGTATGATAAGCTTTTTGAGCTGGGCTGACGCCAATCGCAAACATGCGACATGTTACCTTGGAGTGTTACCTTGTAGATCGAAGGATTGCACAGCCACATTTTATTTAGGCATCGATTAATCAACATGCCTTAGAGGAAGTCAAACAGACCATGTTGCAGCAATTACTACCCTCCGGAATGAGAATAAGTGGAAGGAAGAGGCGATTTAACTGAAGGGGAAGGCGTGTACTGGGCACGAAGGAGGACGAAGGAAGTAGAGTAGGACAGATGGGGAAGGAAGAAGAAATGCACAATGTAGGATCACGAACGATGCGACGAAGCCGCTGTAGTTGCAATAGCGATTCTTAAGAAGTCTGTAGCTAGCACTACTTGGGGGTCGAGCTGAATTGCCGGATGAGACGGAATGATAAGGACTGGCCACTCCAGTATGCTTCTATTACCCAGACCGGTGTTGCTACGTAGTCCGAGTCCGCGAATGAGGTGCAATGAGATGCACTGCGACGAGAAGTCCGTACTGAATGCCCTGATAATAGCACTTGGGCTCACGGGTGGAATGAAGTCCTCGGTACGGGATGAATATTGTACCCAGCTCTCGGAACGGGCGGTTCGCGGTGGAACCAGGTAGCTGAAACCCGCAACACCGACAAGCAGGACCACGTCACTCATCCACTTGAATGAGCCGAGGCACGAGTTGAAGGACCAAGCTTATCCATGTAGTGATTTAACCTCTAATCTCTCGCAATAATCTTACGACTCAATCCGACAAAGAACCTTCCCTTCGTCTACCGCATCACCCGCTTTCCACGATGTCTCAAACCGTCCCTCCTTGCTAGCCTTGATGCTGACTTCCATTTTCATACTCTCTATAATCATGACAGCCTCCCCTACTTTCACTTCCTCTCCAATGCTCTTTTGCAGCGACAGGACCTTGCATGGCATTGGTGCTAGAATGTCGTTCTGCACTTCACCGATCTGCGATGCAACAGTGGAGCGAAGGCCCTCGGCATACGACAGAAGGCTGTGCCTTTGGAACTGGACATATGTTCCGAGTTGTGGAATGTGGCAGAATACAACTTGCGAGTGGCTCAGAAGACCAGACTCGCTGGAAGGCGTAACACAGTGGGCCTGGACTTTGGACCCGTGGATTGAGATCTCAAGGGTTGCTGAGAATGAATGGCTGGAGGTTGGAGATGCGGCGTCTAAGATAGGAGTCCAGCGGACAATGCTGACCTCTGTGGAAACTGTTGGGTCATCTGCTATGTGTCGAAGCTTATTGCTGATGTTGTTGTATTGGCTAGTAATTGCAATGGCCGCTTTGTTGGGGACGTCAGTATTTTCTTTGTTGTTCTTCTCGTCTCCGGACATTCCGGATGCACCGAAGGGGATGATCTTGACTTGCTCATGTTGTGAATCCACGCGCGGGGATGCAGGCATCCATAAACATAGCGTCGGCGGAGCTTTTTCGCCAGACTCGTTAGAGTCACCAGGCCAATCACCTGTGACGACGTCGCAATGCACACTAACTGGATCGTAGCGCTGATTCCGGAATTGCTTTCGGACGTTCTGAAAAGGGCGTCTGCTAGATACGCCTCCGCACAGATAGTGAGGTAACTTGCGGATGAACAGACTGGGAATGACGCTCGCAAGCTTCCTCGAAAACTCTTGTCCCTCCCAGTCTGGGGACCGGAGTAGGCGTTCTAGGTTCTGATTGATGAAGGATGTGTTGTACCGCGGATCTTGGAACGCAGGTTCTAAAAGGCAGCGCTGGAGGAACAGTTGGTTGGTCTTGACACCGATGCAGGCTGTATGAGCCAGGACGTTTGCCATCTTCTCTATGGCCAAGTTTCTCGTTGGAGCCCACACCACAATTTTGGCAATCATAGAGTCGAAGTGGATTGACACCGAGGAACCCGTTTGTATGGCCGTCTCATACCGAACATCTCTACCCGGTCCAAGAGGCCCATCTGCTGGGCGCCAAAGCTGGACTTTACCGTGCTCTGGGAAGAAATCTCGTGCTGGGTCCTCGGCGCAAAGTCGACACTCAATAGCATGGCCCGTCTGCTTGAGGGATTCGATGTGTGATAGCGATGTTAAATTGCCTCCTGCTGCGACGAACAGTTGCAAGGCGACGAGGTCGGTTCCAGTAATTTCTTCAGTGATAGGATGCTCTACCTGCAGCCGCGCGTTGACTTCGAGGAAGAAGAACCGGGACGTCTTGACGTCGACGACGAATTCGACAGTGCCGGCGTTCTCGTACCCAATGAGTTTGGCGATGCGGACCGCAGTTTCTCCCATCTCGCGTCGGACCTCGTCGGAGAGAAATATACAAGGCGTCTCCTCGATGACCTTTTGGTGGCGGCGCTGAACAGAACATTCTCGCTCAAAGAAGCTCGCGACGTTTCCGTACTTGTCGCCGATAATCTGAATCTCCACATGCTTGCTGCTTTCAACGTACTTCTCCAAGATGCAATCGCTGGATCCAAAGGATCTCGAAGCTTCTGACTGGGCTCGCTCCAACTCGTCGCGAAGCTGCGCCGACTCCCACACAATGCGCATGCCCTTTCCACCTCCACCGGCGGACGCCTTGAGCATGACCGGGAACCCGATTTCCTCTGCCGCTTTTTCGAGGTCCCCTACCTGTTGGCTAGACCCGGAGAAGCCGGGAATCAAGGGGACGTCGGGCGCATTGTCCTGCAGATACTTCTTTGATCTTCGTTTATCGCCCAGGGTCGACATGGCAGAAGGGCTGGGGCCGAGAAAGATCAGCCCAGCTTCGGCAACGCGAGTAGCAAAGTCGGCATTTTCACTCAGGTAGCCGTAGCCAGGGTGGACAGCGCTTGATCTCGTATCGAGTGCCGTTTGGACCAGCAGGTCGATGTTTAAAAATGGATTGATCGCATGGGCCGAAATGCTTCCCACGTTGATGGCTTCATCAGCCTCGACAACGTGCCGTAAATCCGCATCCCTAGATATTATAAGCCATTTGTACAGTTTTGCAGTCAGTTGACAGAAATGCTTACTCTTGCACGTATATAATTACGGTGCGAATTTGAAGTTTTCGGCAAGTCGCAATGACACGACATGCAATCTCGCCTCGATTCGCAATAAGCACTTTTTGGATAACCAATCGTCCAGTACTAGGATCTATTGGCTGAGGTGCCAGGAAGAGAGGCTCTCGCTGCGGGAATGTCTCCATCTCGACTTCAGCTTCCGACGTAAATGAGGGCAGTACGACGGATGAAGTCGCTAATTGGTTGTCGAATCACAGGTATTCTATTAATGGCGGTCTACAAAATGAATTGAAGCGCACCTTGAGTATGTACATATGGCCAATCCTCCCAAAACAGTTATTCCCGGTCCGTCTTTCCGTCTCCGAATCCGCTCATTCCAAGGCGGACCGACGGACGGGTATCTGGCCGCGTTTCTCCGGGCGTGGCTAGATCGGACGGAGATTTGCCTTGGGAACCCCGCTTTCACAGATCCCCACCGTATTCCTCTTTTGTGAGGCTATTCGCTGGGGCGGTGCAGCTCGACGCTGTTTTATTCACTGGCTGAATGACGAGTTGCACCGAGATAATACTAGGTAGCTCACTGCACAGGCAGCTCCATGTTGGCTTTTGCTTAGATGCAAAGCCTTGATGCGAAGCCACGGTTGTAGCAAAAGCCAAGAGGTCATGCCCAATTTGCAACAGCCTATTGAATGGCTCAACAGCCCCGTAAATCCACCCAACCGCATTGCCCAACTCTCCTACGTGAATCATCTTGAGTCACAATCCGAGTTGAGTTATCATATCAGAACCCAGCCTAGTCGAATCATCATACCATCCATATGCGTAAAGGTCCAGCAAACATCACTCATCCAACCAATACACCATCTGCCCGCATCTCATCTCGTCCACACTACCCCTCAATACGTCATGCCGCTGTCATAGCTCGTTGTTCTAACCTTTTGCGTGTCGTTTCCTTTTCCCTTTCTTGCCTTTATGCTCGAAATTCGGTGGCATTCTCTGGCGTGGCTTACCATGCATGCGCGCGTGTATCATTGCATCCTAGTGCTGACCTTTTTGGCGGTCTTGTGTACAGTCATACCCTTGTTCCTCCAGTCAAAGACGACTTGGGAAAGAACTTTGGTCAATCTTGTCTCCCTTCGGTTATCAATTCGTGTCCTAAGCTCCAATAAGACCAAGATCTGACAGCCATGTCAGCAGTGCATACATTGGCAAATGACTCATTGGTTGAAATTATTCTAGTAGATGGATGAGTGGTGCCATGTACAAATAAAGCTAGGAGTCAAGTAATCCCGAGGAGCCTTGCGTTTTAATATCTCTGTGTTAACGCAGTGCCTAGTCGGTCTCAATTCCTCATTCAAATCCATCTCAAGCACATCAACACCGAAATGAGTTCACCGGAACCAACACTCGCTAGCCTCGCAGCATCCATTTCGGATGCTGCGAATGCCATCGCAAAGTACCTCGAAGACAATGGCCATCCGGCGCCATCCTTCCAAGAAGAAGGCCTGGAACGCTATCCCAAAGACCCCCAGTTGATGGGGCTCCGATTCCAGCTGATAGAAGCCACTTCTGACCTGTACCACATGGCTCTTGGGCCAGAAGACATGGCATTTATGCAGCCGCTGTTCGTAAGTAACCCCAATCTAGACAAGTTGTCGCTGACATAGAGAGCAAAGTGGAACCATGACACGATGATTATGGATATCATAAACCAGTTCGACTTTTTCTCTGCAGTTCCACTTGGTGGCTCTGCCAGTTACGGCGAGATAGCTAGCAAAACCAACCTTCCAGAATCCATCGTGCGACGAGTCATCAGACATGCCATGACTATGAGACTATTTGCGGAAAAGCCGCCTGGTTCGGGCAGCATAACTCACACCTCTACCACAGCCTTCATGGCCAGATATCCAAACTGGCGTAGCTGGCTAGGCCACAACTTTGAGGACGTCCGCCCGGGAACCGTATACGTCCCCGAGTCTCTCAGCAAGTTCAGCGCAGGGAGGGACAAGCCAAGCGAGGATATTTTGAACTCTGGCGTCGCGCTCGCTGATGTTGACCACCTCGGTCATCCGATATCACCCTGGGAGTACATAGACAGGACTCCCGAGGGGAAGCCAGAGGGATATCGCGCCAACAGGTTTGCTGAGGCGATGCAGATAGCTGCTTCGACTTCGGCTGTCAAGGCACCTGATCTGCTGGTTGCTTTTGACTGGAACAGCTTCGGCGAGGCTACTGTAATTGATGTAAGTACAAGTCGACTGTTCATGTACCTATATGAATCAGGTGGAACATTGGCTGACCAAACCCATCAGGTCGGAGGTTCAGCAGGCCATGATGCCCTAGCCCTTGCCGAGAGCTTTCCTGCACTCAAGTTCATTGTCCAGGATCTACAACAAAACCAAGCCAAGTTTCAATCCAATTTGCCACCTGCCATGGCGTCTCGCGTCTCCTACGAGGTGCACAACTTCTTCAACCCTCAGCCCACAACAGCCGACGTGTACTTTCTCAAGATGGTCCTACACGATTGGCCAAACAAGGATGCTTGTTCTATTCTGAGGAACCTGGTTCCGAGCCTCAAACCCGGCGCTCGTATTCTGCTATGTGAGAATGTGGTCCCGCCGGCTCATGATGAGCATGGCAATCGTACAATGCCTGTCATGGCTCAGCGCATGCTATCTGCCGCCGACCTGCAAATGCTCACGGCTTTCAACAGTATGGAGCGCACTTTGGACGAATGGAAAGCTTTGTTCAAGGAGGCCGATGAGAATCTTGAGGTTCGCTCAGTCTTTACTGTTCCTGGTGCGTTCCAAAGCATCATCGAGCTGGTGCTGAAGGCATAATTCGGTTGTACATGGTTTAAATGGGCCTGCTGCGGCTTGAAGACCCGTGTATACATCTAATATATCATTTGAGATACTTTCATGCGTTATGTCACTTGTGGTCTCTGACTATGCCAAATAAGGCGAGGTGTAGATATGATCAAAGTCAATGCAGGTAAACTGTGACGCAATGGGAATTCTAATAGCAAAATTTCAATGGAAAGAAGGGAAAGAAGATCTAGATATATCTCACATTCGGGCCAAAAACCTACTACTCTCCATCTTCGAAGGCCTTGCTCCACCAACTACCTCGAGGCACATTCCCAGCACATCGCGCGTGTCTCTTGGGTCAATAATACCATCATCTATCAGCATGCCGCTGGTGGAGTAGCTTTCGGCATCCCTCTGCACTTGTTTCTTAAAGGTATCGGTTTGTCCCCGTATGGTTTCCGCAGACACTTCTTCTCCCTTGGGTCGGGCCTTTGCGGATTGGATCTGCTCCATCACGCCGGCAAGTTGGTCTGGTCCCATAACGCTGCATTTCCCTGTCGGCCATGTGAAGATGAAGTGAGGCTTGTATGATCTACCACACATGGCGTAGTTTCCAGCGCCGTACGAAGCACCTAGAATAATGGAGATGTGAGGGACTTGCGAACACGACACAGCAGAGACAAGCTGTGCTCCAACTTTGATGATGCCCGCATGCTCGGCCTTTGCACCGACCATAAATCCAGTCACATTATGGAGAAAGATGATGGGGGTGCCCCTTCATACCAGATTAGTTATTATCTAAACAGTGTAAAAATTGACGACTCACTCTTGATTGCAAAGTCGGATAAATTGAGCTGCCTTGGCCGCCTCGTTGGGGTTGATGACTGATATCTGATTGGCCACAATGCCGACCGGGAAACCTCCAAGTGTTAGAGTGATATGAACGTTGCAGGTGCTGTTGATATGGACTTACCCATTATGTGAGCCCAGGCAGTGAGCATGTTTGGTCCGTATTTGGGCTTAAAAATAGAGAGCCTCGAATCGTCGACCAGGCGTAGCACCACCTCCTTCATGTCAAACGCCTTGCGGATATCTGGGTTAACAAGGGAAAGCACGTCTTCGATAGGATATCTCGGAGGTAGAGGTTCCATTGCCTCGGACAGCAGGCGCCTCGACTTGGATTTCAAGGAGGCAACCCAGTCGCGTGTTTTGTGAATCGCATCAAATCTGACAACTCTGTTAGCTGTAGCCACGTAGTCAATCATCTGGTGCTTACTCGTCCGAGGCAATCTGGTCCGCGAGGCCGGTTCGCGTAGCATGGATCTCGGCGCCGCCCAGCTCCTCGGCCCCAATCACTTCTCCGGTCGCCATTTTAACCAGAGGAGGTCCGCCAAGGAAAGCCTGGGCTTGGTTCGCGACAAAGATGGTATAGTCCGACAAGGCAGGATGGTAGGCTCCTCCTGCAGTGGAGGATCCAAATACCACAGCACACGACGGCTTGCCGTGAAGACTACGGATGGCGAGATCGTGGAAGAGTTGGCCACCTTTGTGGAAAACGCGGAACTGCTGTGGAAGGAAAACGCCAGCCTGGAGCAGAGTTAGTTTGTGTCAATTGAATAAAAGGCAGTCTTACAGATTGAACCAGAGATATCAAGGGTAAGTCATTCTCGAACGCTATTTCTAGCATCCGGTTCACCTTGAGCACTGTGGCTACGGTTAGCAGAGCGTACGGCACTTCGTCAAGGTCACTCACCTGTCATCTCATTCCAAGCACCACCACTTTGAGTGGGAATGTGGGACATGATTAAGCATATTTTTCCGCTATCCACGTCAGATTTGTGCGGCGAACAAATTCCATCGGGCTTGTTGAGTTACCTTACTGTCCCAACACCGGCAATCAAGTTCGCGCATGCAGTGGAATCAGGATTTCCAAATCCTGCAAAGGAACAAAGTTCGAGAAAAGGAGAATCTTGGTCCAGAAGTAATGCGATCCGATCTCGCGCTGAATTGATCATGGTCAGTTTTCCCGCCCGAAGACAAGAGGCCAACGCCTATTGAGCCGGGTTCACATACGTAGCAATTGACCTCGGCTCTGGTGACGCGCAAGCGAGGCGGCAGTGCCCTCGTTACAAACATCCTGCAGCGCAGTCTCGAATCTTTCCAGAACCGGCGTCCATTTTTCTCGATTATTCTTGAAATCCTGATCGTGAATATTGAGCTTTGACTGTACAGCGGGATACGAGTATGAGGTCGACATTTTGGGCGGCGAATAGTCTCGACAATGATAGAACAGATACAACAGGAGCCAAGGAGATTTACTTTGACACAATGGGATCAATAGAGAAGGCCAGTTAATTTGGCTGGGCCATGTCATCAAATGTGGGATAATGGCGTTCCGGAGAGGAGCGCCATCGGACAGCCGGACCGAGAGACGGATAGCTGTGGAGCAGCCCCGGAAAAGCGACAAATCGAAGTCCGGGGCACCTCATTAAGATACTGAACAAAGTATAGATGGGCATGGTAAGAAGAGAATTTTCGTAACATTTCAATTTAGGCGGTAAGAATTCTTGTGTAACCTTGCCACTTAATCTCTCACTTATTCACCTTGCCACGCTTAGGCCATTTCCTCCATCGCCGAGCAACATGGAACCACCCCAGTCGACACTGAGTCTCCTCAAGGGCCCAACAGAACCGCCTCTTTGGCATACGTCTCTAGGCTCTCTCGTGGATCAGCAAGCATTTCAGTACGGGGACCGGCCCGCAGTCATTATTCCATGGCAATCAGCGCGCCTTTCCTACCGCCAGCTGGCAGCTCGAAGCTGGGTAGTAGCAGAAGCTTTATTCAAACTCGGGCTCCGTCATGGCGAGTGCGTTGGCATTATGGCCGGTAACCGTTTCGAGTATCTGGAAACCCTCCTTGGAGCATCTAGACTCGGATGCCCTGTTGTGGTTCTGAACACGACATATACTCCTTATGAACTTCAGAATGCATTACAGAAAAGCAGCAAGTACTCCACATCAGAGTTTACCGAGTATAGAGCTAACTAGGCACAAAAGGTTGCAAAGTGCTATTTATTGCACCCTCTATTGGGTCTAGACAACTGCATCAGCATATCGAGCAGTTGCATCAGCACAATACACCAGGGTCTCCACTTCCTGATTTGTTACAAGTCATTTCTTTTGATGAGGTATCCGGGCTTAAAGGAGAAGTCAAAATTCAAGAGTATAATTCGTTTCTGTCGACCTCATTAGTTGACGCGGCGAGTGCTGCAGAATTGAAACGGATTGCACAGTCGGTCACGCCCGAAGACATAATCAACCTTCAATTCACCTCAGGTAAGATCTTGTTGATGAAAGATTATCATAGCCATCCATATTAATTTTCTGGATAGGTACAACTGGCGACCCGAAAGCTGCGATGTTGTCAAGTTTGTATGGTCCACCTGCTCCTTCGTTAGAGTGGCATGCTTACGAAATGTAGCAACATCATCAACAACGGAAGATTCGTAGGGGATGCCTTGCACTTAACTGAACATGACATAGTGTGCTGTCCACCGCCATTGTTTCACTGTTTTGGCCTTGTCCTTGGGTTTATGGCTTCTTTCACTCACGGAAGTGCAATCATTTTCCCGTCGGATAGTTTTGATGCAGGCCAAGTGATACAATCCATCATAGACTACCACGCCACGGTGCTGTATGGAGTGCCGACCATGTTTGTCGCGGAAATGGAAGTGACGGACAAGATAGGGTGGACTCCGACAACTTTGCGATTAGGTCTAAGCGCTGGTTCAACTATGCCAGCGGCCTTGGGCAAGAAGATGAGCATCAAGATGGGCCTTGACAAGGTTCTCATCGCGTATGGAATGACGGAAACAAGTCCAGTAACATTCCTTACAAACATGGAAGACTCGCTTGAAAGACGACTGAATAGCATCGGTCGGATCATACCACACGCGATGGGAAAAGTCATTGACAGCGAAGGAAACATTGTGCCAAGAGGCAAAAAAGGGGAGCTGTGCACCAGCGGCTTTGGCTTGCAGAAGGGTTACTGGAGAAACCAAGCGATGACAGACGAGGTCATGAAGAAGGACAAAGATGGAGTTCTGTGGATGCACACTGGCGACGAGGTGTTTGTTGATGACGATGGATATGCCTATCTTACTGGTCGTATCAAGGACATGATCATTCGCGGTACGTTTCCGTTCTTCCTAGCCACCAGGCTGTGTCTCGCTAACATCTTGGCCCTAGGCGGCGAGAATATTTTCCCTCGAGAAATCGAAGAACGGCTTCTTGAGCATTCAGCCATTGCAGAAGCCAGTGTCGTCGGGATACATGACGAAAAATACGGCGAAGTAGTGGGCGCCTTTGTGAGATTGGCGCCTGCGGCAAAAAGCCGACCCCGTGATGAAGAGATTCGTGCTTGGGCGATAGAGAAATTGGGTCGACACAAGGCGCCCAAGCATATTTTCTGGGTGGGTGCTGAGGAAGCCGTGGTCAATTTCCCTCAGACCGGGAGTGGAAAGATCCAAAAACATCTACTTCGAGATATTGGGAATCGACTTGTCAAGCAGAGCATGATCAGGCCTAAACTATAGCTAGATGTCTACATAATTAAGTACATACTCGCAGGTCACCATTCCCTTTTTGAGATTGTCATGTAAACAGAAACCCAGCCATCGCACCCAGAAGCGTCGTCGTTTTTTTTTCAACGGGGCATTCATGGAGCCGGTTTCGTAATATGACACTCAACATACCATGTTCCATGCATTCGTACTCTCGAGAAATATGGGCACTGATGCTTAATCCACGCTGCCGAGACAGTGCAAGAATTGTCAATTACCTTATTCGAGAACCCCCTTGCCCTCAAACGACTCCCTTCTGAGCATCTGCCAGGCCACAATCCTTAGTCAGAATCCTATTGAGAATATCTAAGGTGGTGCGGAGTGCGGACCGAGCGGCCACAAGTTCGGTCCGGTCGGGCCAACAATAGCCGGCGGTCCGCACCCAACCCAATCGTTAAAGGGTGACCAGGCAAATAGCAGATAATTAATTTGGCAATCGGATTGCATATGTCGGATTATTTCCGGCTTAAAATAAGTCGTTTCAGTGCATTAGACAACGCTTGAGACAGTGCCTCCTAATCATCACTCATGGACAGGAACATCAGAATCGTCGAGGTCGGACCCCGCGATGGGCTACAAAACATCGCCCAAAAGGTGCCCACAAACGTCAAGCTCGAGCTTATACGCAAGCTACATGACACGGGATTGCGCGCTATTGAAGTTACATCCGTCGTCTCTCCAAGAGCGGTCCCGCAGCTGAGTGACTGCCGCGAGGTTTTGAACAGTCCGCCAATCCAAGAACTGTTGCAGAATAAATCGCTTCGCCTCCCTGTGTTGATCCCGAATGTAAAGGGGATTGAGATTGGGTGTCAATATGGAATTTCAGAGGTCGCGGTATTTATCAGCGCCACGGAAGGATTCAGCAAGGCCAACATCAACTGCACCGTGGACGAGGGAATTGCGAGAGCGCGGTCTGTTGCCCAAGAAGCGCAGCGCCGGGGTTTGGCGGTCAGAGGGTGAGCATTCCTGCGACTTTCGACGTATCCGACGAGCTAATCCATGAGACCAGATATGTCTCGTGTATATTTGCTGATCCGTTTGATGGACTCACGCCCCCTGCTGCTGTTTTGAAAGCGGTCAACGAGCTCATCGCCATGGGTTGCTATGAGATCAGTCTCGGTGATACACTGGGCGTTGGATCGCCTTCCAACACGCGAAATCTGATCAAATTCCTCGCCGATAATGGAGTCCCGCTCAGCCGACTGGCGGGTCATTTCCACGACACGTACGGCCAAGCCCTTGCCAACGTCTGGGAAGCCTACAACTGCGGAATTCGAGTATTCGACAGTAGCGTCGCTGGACTCGGCGGATGCCCGTTTGCGCCGGGAGCCAAAGGCAACGTCGCTACAGAAGACTTGGTATACATGTTCGACCAGGCGGGGATCGAAACGGGTGTCGACTTGAGCAAGCTTGTTGCGACGGGGACGTGGATATCCCAGAAACTGTCGAAGCAAACTGGAAGCCGTGCTGGTGCCGCGTTGGAAAGCAAGGGCAAGTCCGCAAAAGCACCAAAGGTTGAGAAAGGAGCGCCATCTTTATCCTGGACGTGCATCAACGAGACCGATGGTCTACTTGTGCACCGGTCAGGGGCAAATCTCAAAGTCACAATGAATAGACCCAAGAATGGCAATGCGTTGACCGTTACGATGATCAATGATTTGATCTCGACTTTCTCGGAGGCAGCAAATGATGCAACTCTCAGCCGAATTGTCATCACGGGGAGTGGCAAGTTCTTTTGCACCGGAATGGATCTCGGCAAGGATAGCACACCCGTCGGGGTAGGGGGTGCAACTGCCGATGCCCAATTTGAGAGACTGTATCGACTGTTTGAAACTATTGATAACTGCCCCAAGGTGACGATATCTTGTCTCAATGGGCCGGCATTCGGCGGAGGAGTCGGTTTAGCATTCGCCTGCGATATTCGACTGTGCGCCGAAAACGCCACGGTTACGTTGAGCGAAGCAAAGCTGGGACTGTGTCCTGCGACAATCTCAAAATACGTCATCCGCGAGTGGGGAATTTCATTTGCTCGCGAAGCAATGATATCAGCTCGATCCGTATCGCCAAAGGAGCTCAAGGCGAAGGGAGTCATTCTAGATGTGGCCACTGACGGAGCAGCGTTGGAAACGCTCTTGAATTCCCTCTTGGTGCGATTACGAGTATCGTCTTCTGATGCGACGCGAATGTGCAAGGACCTGGTTCGAGCTGGATGGGCCCATGGCGGGCAGGAAAAGCAGGCAATTGTCATCAAGCAGCTGTTCAAGGAGATGATGAAGGCCGATGCGCCGGGTGCCTATGGTGTTACGGAGTTTCAAGCCGGTCGAAAGATTAATTGGGACGAGTACAGAGGTCGAAAACCACAGAGCAAGCTTTAAATAGAACATGTATCGAAGATGGAAACACACGGTCATCACGAGAATTGGATCTTCCATACGGTACTTAGACCGGCGATCCCGGAATCGGTCCAGCGTCGCTAGGGTCCTCAACTAATTTGGCTTGGGTAAAGAACGAGTATCTAATTCCTCTGTGAGTGCCACTAAGAACCAATGTGGCAAAACTGCCGCGGTAATGCACCTCGGGATCTATGTCATGACACGGCTAAGCATCCGTCCATCTCCGTCCCCACCAACCCCAGATTTCCCCAGTCTACAGCTCCCCCTCGCTTTACTCTCCTCGAAAGTCATCAACAGACCTCACCTTTCATATTGCGAATTTGTAGACTCTGATTGTCCACACCAATATGCCGATGGATACACATGGAGCGTCACCGACGGGTGTCATTAAACGTATCCGCCAAGCCTGTGCCAATTGCAGGTAAGTACATGCCGAGCGCCCTCGTCCTGGCGGGAGTGAAGCTGAGCCAAGCTGATTGTATTGCTTCCTCCAAACAGACGCCGAAAGATAAAATGTTCTGGACAACGACCTATCTGCACCCACTGCCATCAGAACCGACGCAGTTGCGTTTACGAGCCCTATTCTATGACAACGGTCAACGTCAGCAGGAGCGATGCATTGCCGCCTCCTGTCACGCCGAATGTGAATATGTTCTCGGAAAGCTTTCCACCTCAATGTCGGCTAACTTACAACGAGCCCGACCTATTGCAGCGACTCTCGACAATTGAGGCGGCCTTGAGCAGGCTCAGCCAAGGGAACGCCGAGCTTCAGACGTAAGCCGCGCCACCTTTCACTTTCTGGAGCATTGCCTAATTTCTCAAAAAATCACAGTTGCTCTCCATCGTTATCGCTGTTGGCGGAAGGCCACTTCAGCATACCTTCACCCGATGGCCAAATCGAACCTGATTCAAGTTTTCTGGCTTGCGATGACGATGTCTCGTTAGCTGAAGAAACGCTGGAAGACTTGTATGTTGACACTCCAAATTTCCCCTTTATTACCAAATATCAATCGCAGCGCTGACAATTGAGCACTCCAATAGCCAGCTCGACCGTATTCCTCCTCCCCACGTCCTACGATCCCTCCTCGATACATATTTCTCACGTGTCCACAACCGCCCATACTCATTCTTCCACCAAGCTTCTTTTGAACAGAGGCTAGAAAATGAAATCGTGCCCAAGTGTCTACTCTTTGCCATGCTGGCCTTGGCCGTCCGCTTTTCAGATGCCCCCTACTTTGCTGGAAGAATCCACGACGCCGCGGCCGCTTACTCCCGCCAGTCATGGCTCTGTGTGATTGAGGATCATTTAAGTGTCGATGAGAACCTCGACTTGTCGGTAATTCAGACCGTCGCCTTGCTGGCTATTGTTGACTATACTGGTAAGCCACAACCCACATTCAAATGAGTTTAAATTGAGAATCGCTGACTTTTACGTGATGAATCAGCGGGAAGAACCAGCTCTGGTTGGTTGCGACTAGGTCTCGCTATTCGCCTTTCCCAAGACGCCGATCTACAGTCCGAACCGCCAATATTCCTCCCAGCCACAGAACGCGAAGAGCGACGGAGATCTTTCTGGTCGATATATCTCGTAGACAGACTCATGTCATGCGCTCGCTCGCGGCCAGCAACCATCTCGGATCACGACTGCACCTTACAACTTCCTTGCGACGAGGATGCATTTCAAACAGCGGAGTGGAAGCAGATGCCAACGTTGCAAGAAATGCTGGACTGGAATGTTGATTTGGTCAATCCCCCCAGCTTCTTCAGCCTGACAATTGTGACTTCGTCAATCCTCTCCCGTTGTGCAAGGACGACTCATGGTCGGAGTAGAGCCGACAATCTGCCACCTTGGGATCCCCGATCAGACTTTACGGCAACAAATGCTTCTCTCATATTGCTTGAGTCATATCTGAAAGCCAGGAAGGATTCTATCCTGGATCTTGTGTGCAACGGACCTCAGGGGGACGAAAGCATCAATGAGCACCAGATTGGTCACCTATTTTTTGCGCATGTGCTCTTCCACCTCTGCCACTGTCTGCTAAACCACCCGTTTCTTCTACGACTTCGACTAAAACCCATCGCCGCAAGGGCACCTAAAAGCTTTGTCTTGCGTGCTTCTCACTTGGCGCAGGAAAATGCAAGACAGCTTACGACTTTATTGGCGGCGACTTCTAAGGGCGGCATTTCCCCCGACTCTTCCTTTTACACGTACTGCGCTGCTATTGCCGCAGGAATTCATTGCCTAGCGTTAGGTTCACAGCAACAACTTGACTGTGTTGACCAATACGACGCTCAGTTATATTTTGATCAGACTATGGGGGTGATGGAAAGGCTTGCAAGCCGTTGGTTAATTGCCAAAAACATGGTGAGCCAATCCTAGAACTAGTACCACGACAACACGTTTACTAATTATCTCATCCAGTTAAACAAGCTCTATGAACTCAACGCACAGTTAGGCGCGTACTCCTGTCTTCATGACAGCCCAGGGTTGGGCGATGTCTTGGACATGCTATTGGAGGACTTTCTTTGGTCGTTGGTCGACTATGGAAGCTTGGCACGTGAAGTGCCGAAGATTCAACCAGGGCCTGCATCTTTCCTATCGAATCTACCCTCACCTTGTACCTGGGATACCCTTGTCACCTAAAAATAGCATTAAACCTGGCTCATGTCTGAGAAGGAACCCCAAGCGACATGTTCAAGTACTAGGATCTAGGACAGGCGTTCAACGATGGCGAATGTGATCTTCCGAAAGGGAACGATTAGGCATGGCTACATTTCCCTTGTAATGAATATTAATTAAGTCTTGGGCAGTATTTACATTTCTCAGCCAAGTCTCATAAGTGATATTTCCATAACCGTTGCCGTTCCAAACTCCACCACTGCCCAACTGCAGGGGCCTCTCTCACCCACTGGGCAGCCTCTTTACCATGCTTTCTGCGAACGGCCTCCTCTAAGACGTCGAGCGACCAAGCAGGGATGGGATTCTTCTCCAATGGGTCATTTCTCACGTCTGTAAATGTATACTCAAACACCTTGCCCAACGGCATAACCAGCCTCCAAGGGACATCCGCAGAGGTAACAGCAAGCATACCCGCGCCAGAGTTGATAACCGCAAAATTCCAGGCACGCCGGCCTTTATCCGAGGTCTTGTATGGTCGAATGAGAGATTGGCCTTCGTAGTCGTTGACCAGGTCGGAAGCAATATCCGAGTCTCTATCGTTGAGGGAGTTGCTGGTGATGAGGAGGTCGAGAATCGTGGGCAGAACGGAGATGGTAGTCGCGTTAGCCTCGTATTGGACTCGGGGGAGTTTGGGGTGTCGGAATGTAATAGGAACTCGGAAGTCGCTGATATGTCCGACTTCGTACGTTCCTGTCTTGTGGTAGTCTTCTTGAAATGTCTGTCCATGATCTCCAGCGAAAACGACGAGGGTTTCATCAGAGATGCCCAAGTCGTCAAATAATTGCAGCAACTCTGCCATCCAAGCGTCGTGGAAACGAATGGTATTCAGATACTTGTTGAAATCTGTATGCCACTTTGATGTTCCTCCCGTCCGTAAGTAGTCGGTGGTATTGAACCATTCGGGTGTATCCCAAGCGTGATGGGTGGTGCTTGTGAAATGCGACATAAAGATGCGTTGGTTATTAGCTGTCGCATTGGTGATGTAATCCCTGATATACGGCTTCACGACGGGCTCGGCAAATCCAAAGTAGTTGACTGGCTTATAGACGGGGTCGGATTCATTATATTTCGGATCGTGCTTGAGTTCGGCCCTGGCGATGATGTGCTTGAAACCGATCTTCTGGTCGAACCTCTCCTGTCGGTCGTACTGTTCCGTCATAGACTCGAAGAGGGCAGGGTACCACGGCCAGTCCCTAAAGTCGGCCGATTCGGAAGATGCGTTTTCCTTTACTTCGTTGAACATGCCGAGAACCTGGGGAATACAGGGTTGATAACTGTCCGTCTCGGACTCTTCAAACTTCTCGACGGGCATCGGCCAAGCACCACAATGGTTCGCCGCAAAGCTCTTGGTGGACATGGTAGCGCTAGTAAAGCCACCTACAACATTAATGCCGCCGAAGCCAGGGCGTGCTTGATCATTCCACTTCAACTCCGGGGCGTCGTAGCTGGAGCCGTTGGCATCAGTGAACTTTCCAGAAATGCCAGAAATCTTTTCGAGATGGGGGGTGAGGTGAGCCAGTCGCGAGTTGATCAGTTCTCGGTCGGCCTCTGGGTTAGCTTTCAGGATCATTTTATGCATTTCGGAGCCTTGTCGGAGGGGAAAGAGTTCCTCCCGAAGGCTTTCCATCAGAATGAAGACGACGTTTTTTATCTTGACGGATTCGGAATCGAACGCCTCTCTCAGCGGTTCCAGGACGTCAGTGTCGAGGTTGGTAATCTTGAGAGGATCGTTGACCGGGTTATAAAAAGGCTCTCGTATGCGGAGGTTGGGACACTGGCGTTTCCAAGATTCCTGAACAGAGCTAAAAGATTCGAATCTCTTCGGATCCCATCGGAAGAATCCACGCGGGAGCATATCAGGCAACCAGTCGGGTGTCCGTTGCCTGTATCGGTCGCGCATCTCGCTCTTGTGGCCCGGCGCCCAGCCTTTGAAGTCGCCCTGCGCATTTTGCCAGTTTGAGCTGTCGATGAGGTGAGGAAATGGCCATAGATTCTTCATAATGCGCCTCTGCTCGACGCAGTGATCGGGCTCGGATTTGAAAATATCGAAAAAGGAAACGGGGAGTGTGATGGACATGTGGTCGAAGGGATAGTGAGGACGAAGAATCATCGTGGTGGTGAGGAAGGCCAGTGTCGCCGCCTTGAATATCCAAGAAAGCATCCGCACCATCCGGCCGGAAGCCTTCGTCTCGTTTGTGAAAGTCTTTTCTCCATCTCTGATAAGCCTGTGAGATTCCGAGTGGTTATAATTCGAAGAGGAATCCGTGTCGACAAATGGATCAATAACGTCGGTCTCGGTCTCGATGTCTGCCTTTCTCTTGGGTCTGCCGTGGCGCAGCTTGATGATGAATCGCAAGACTAGGGGTTCTGTCAGCCACTGAAGAGTGCCTGTAGGTATTGTTGAACATACCAGAGAGAACCTGGAGATACATCCCCATCAAAAAGTCTCCCACAGCCTTAAAGACTGCGTTCTGGGCGAACCAGGCCACAGCCAGGATCAGGCATCCGGATGCCAACACGGCCCAGCCTCCGGTGAGCAGCACCTTGATCCCATCTGTGGTGGTGGCATAGGTTTTCGCCTCATGCCATTCCAGCTCGCCTCCAGTCTTGATGTAGAATGCTAATTGCGACGAGGCGCCCACAATTGACAAGATGCTATGGAGTGTCAGCCTTGACCGGTGGTGGCATAAGCAAACCTACGTTATAAATGATCCAATTACGGCGCCAACCAAAGACGGCAGGCCCTTTACTGGGCGCAGAAAAAGTCTCGCAATGCAGATGACGAGGAAGTCGGCGATGAAGAAGGTAGGTAGGTACAGGAGAAAGGCGCCAGTCGGGATGGTCGAGACATAAGTGCAAAGATGGACGAATTTGGACAAAACAACAGACACAAAAAAAGCCGAGAAGAGAAAACAAACCGGAAGGGAAGACATGGTACGGGCAGATGCGCAAACAGTAGAAACAGAGGAGAAGGAGAGAAGAACCGAAGCGTCAAGCAGACGGCAAGATGAAAACACACAGCGCCTCCCGAGAAGTAATACTGGTCGCGTGCTCCCAGACCTAATTAAGCAATGCTTACTGTAACACAGCCAAGGTGCTACGCTCCATGAACGGGGCGTCCACTCAGGGGTCTCGTATTGTCTGGGCACGCCGTTGATCAACTCTTTAGGTTTAGATCCCACGAGCTACAGGACGGAGATTCGGGGGTGGCCGAGCTAGCGTTCGGTCACCTGGCGTGGGCCATTTGATGCGGTTGTGCCGGAGTCGGCATGGACGTGCCGTGGACGTGGTTTTGCTACACAAGGGACTGGGCATTAGGTGCACCTAGCCGTGACAGACCCGAGAAGTCTTGGCTCAATGCTGCAATCCGACGGGTCACACAGGGCTCGACGCTGAAGAATGGTGGCTTTTCGGCCCCCTTGACGTCGAGGGGAAAGGGGGCTAGCAGCCTCCTGAGCACGCGACCTACTGCTCTGTCTGACCATGGTCCAGCGTTTGCCCAGCTAGCAGCAATCCTAAATCCGGGCCAGGGGCCGCAGGTGGGACTTTGGATTCTGCCGTCGATCTAGACGAGATGGGGATAACCGGGGCGGCACAGGCATGACGGCAAGCGATTGGCCGTCGGTAGGCATTCCCAGGATCATGACAGTGACACAGGGAGGCCAGGCCAGCTCGCGGGGGGGAGACTAGCTGGGCCATGTGGCAGGTCGTGAATGTACCGTCGACCGACCCACCAAAGACCCGTATCCGTGTAACTTGGACGTTGGGAATTTAGCTCATGGCTGTTGCACATACATGCCTGCGTGCAGAACCCGGGAGCGCGGACGATCACGACCGCGGTGTGATTGAAGGGGTCGTAATTGTAGGGTCACCCGCGGCAGGGACACCCACCTCGTTGACCCTGCTTGACGGGCCGAGACTGCAATTGCGGTTACGGTCTGCAACTTGCTGCAGCGGTATGCCAGACCATCTGTGGGCTACTCTGATGCCAATTGCCCACCTGACGCAAGGAGCGGTGCCAAGCTGAATAGCGCTGGGCTCTCCCTTTTCAGCCGGAGCGCCCTGTTTGAAATATATATGGTCCGTGACGCCTCCCTCTTCCTACTGGGCGGCCGACGAGCTCCTCTCCCCAAAAGCAACCTGCTACAGGCAGCTCTACGCCGTGGCTTTCTCCCCGGCGCGTACAAGGATGCTCTGTTTACTGGATCAAACAGCTTACCAAAGTACGAAGTACCGACATGCCGGCTGCCGTGTCCGCCAAGCCTTACCTTTTACGTAAAAGCATTATTATTCCTGTCCGTGCACTCCGCAAAGATGCCGATGTGTCATTCATCTAGTTTCTGCTTCACGAGAAATTGGCTTCTAGCGCTTCCCCTGGATTGTTCCTGCACCCAAGACTGACTAACCCCGGCCGTTCTCTGTCACATCCCATTCAGGGCGTCATCGGTAAGGCTGCCTACAATTACGACGTAGCATGCTGGTAAGGCAGTATGGCAAGGGTGGTTCCCCTAGTCCCCGCTGTTTGGCCGGGGGAAGACAAGCAGTGCATCGGCAGAGGCCCGATGCAGAAGACATCCTGCCGCTCTTGCGGAACAATGGGATGGCTCAGTGGCTTCCTTTGTGTATTGATTCACGACTCGGCCGGAGGTTTTTCAGCCCAAGCAGAAGGTGGAGCCATGTCAGGAAGCACAACTTGAACCCTGAGAATGGGTTTGGCATTCAACATCCATCATTTCTCGTAAGGCTGTCTGCTCTCTTCACTTGTATCATGAATGTTTGCTGTCAGGGATCAAAGTGGGAGAAATCCATATGAATCCTAAGGCACTGTGATGTAGCTCGGAAAGCATAGGTCTGCCTGCTGCACAGCCGACAGATCTACAAAGAGACCAGCGAACAAATAAACCACAGACCTCGTGATTGGCATTCCATCATTCCGGCTTAAGCGGAAATTTCCATTATTAGAACCCGCGCCGGTAGAGCTTTCTCGAGATTGCGGGGTTAATAATAAGGGTCTGATCTAGCGGCCAGTCGAGACAAACTTAAGTTATCTAATTAGTCCGCTAAATCTCGTTTAAATACGAGTTGACGTGACCGCCGGGCGCAATGACAGCGCCGTGTTTTATCCGAGCGCGGCAAGACTAACTTCGCCGCCATCGCGGTCCGAGAATCGACACGAGGGAAGGGAGGATGGATACGGGGGCTAACGGCAAGCTGGGCCGAAAGGGAGGGGAGGGGCAACCCAAACACGACGGTTAGAGAAGGTGCTGCTTTGAAATCTGCATTAGTAGTTACGTCGGGATCCGTGATGTTTCCCAACCGATTGGCTATGTCGTAACTTGAAGCGCTGGCGGCCACTACCTAAGCGAGCCCTGCCTTGTTTTTGCCAGCTCGTTCCAGGTGAGTGGTAGACTATTTTATTTCTCCAATGACGTCCGACTGGCAAGGCTCACTGGAATCAGCCGTGCTAAACTGCTTACTCCAGCAACGCGGTGACGGACATGGCTGCATTCCAGGGGACTCATGGCCCGTTTTCGATGCTATCCTTCTTTCTGTGAGAATGAAGCCATGGATTGATATCAGGGTCGTTATGGCTATCCAGCGAGTGCTTTATGAGTATTTAGCATGGTTTACTTGTATTGAGTTTCGGGTGCTTTCTCTCGGAGCTTTTTCTGCAATCCGAAATTCTGCTATAGGGTAGTAGACCAAATCTCGAAGAGTTTGGCCTCTCGGACTATGTTTGGTGTGGTATGATACGTAAGTAGTGGATTTAGGTATTATGGATTCCCTGTAAACCATGGGGTAACAAGGTTCAATTCTTGTAGCCCTTCTTCTGCTAGTTGCCATGTCAAAGTCTGCTAAGAAACGTGGTGAATCTACGTTTATTTCTCTCCCTCTCGTAACTCATCCGCTCTATCTCACAATCTCTTTTCTCTTGTCACATTCATTTCTCGTGCTGTCATCTTATTAATCGTCAAGGAGACCTCTTGTCCTTCTTCCAATTCACAACTCTATCACCAACTTGCTCATGACCTACCCTAGAGCTCGTCGCTTTGCGTAAAAATGACCACAACGATATCTTTTCAACAGACGCCGCGTATTAATGGGAATCCCGGTCTTATAACAACCAATAAGTGTTTTATTGAAGGAAATCTGGATGAATTGGAACTTGGACTCATTAATCAGCACGACGCATCGAGATTAGATAAAGCGCTCGGTTCCGCCCGATGCTTATCTCGACATATGTGTACCCCTCATTTATCAACCCCTCCTCAATAAAGCTTTCAGTTCCAAACGAGCTTCCACAAGTTTGCTTTGTTCAATTAGGAGAGTGATCTGGCCAAACCTAACTGGTAGACAAGCCGTCTTCCCTCTCCATTGAACCACAACAATGGCATCCGACGAAATGGAGACGTACTTGCTCTGGATTGCAGGAAAGAATACGGCTGGGACCGGAGAAATGTAAGAATAAGCCACGATGACCTCATTTTAATTCATCTAATCTCATCCTCAACCTAGTATCTCGGTCGAAGACCCTGCAACGGGAGAAGTATTCTCACAGTCAGTAAATTCGAGCCCAAAGTTCCATCTGATTACAAACTTAACCTCGTTAGGTGCCATACTGCCTCCGAGAAGGATGCTTCCGACGCGATCGAGTTGGCGGAAAAGGTCTTTCGGTCCGGTGTATGGTCCAAGAAACCTCGCCATGAACGTGCCGACGTCCTGGACAAAGCCGCCGAGCTGCTCACCAAAAACCTCCCTGATCTAATTGCGTTGGAAGTTAGACAAACAGGTCGAGCTATCCGAGAAATGAAAGCCCAAGTTCCGTCGCTGGTTCGCTGGTTCAAATACTACGCCGCCGTTCTGCGCACAGAGGAAAGACCTGTCCTTCCCACGACCGGAAAGCTGCACAACTGGCTGGATCGAAAACCCCTGGGCGTCGTGGTGCAAATAACACCCTTCAACCATCCCTTGCTGATTGCAGTCAAGAAGCTCGCCCCAGCTTTGGCGGCCGGCAATTGCGTCCTGCTGAAGCCCAGCGAGCTTACACCATTGACCAGCCTCTTGCTGGGCCGGATCCTGAAAGACGCAGGACTTCCTGACGGTGTCTTCAATGTCCTTCCTGGCCTTGGTATTTCCACTGGCAAGGCGCTGGTGAGCCACCCTATTGTTCGAAAGGTTGATGTCACAGGCGGGACAGTCGCCGGGAGGGCGATTGGGTCTATCGTTGGCGGTAATCTTGCGCGATACACGGCCGAACTCGGTGGCAAAGCGCCCTTGATTGTCTTTGAGGACGCGGAAATCGACGCTGCCGTTAACGGAATTGCATTCGGTGCCTTTGTTGCAAGCGGACAAACGTGCGTCGCTGCCACGAGAATCATCGTCCAGTCCTCCATCTTCGAAGCGGTCATCTCGAAGCTTCGCTCCAAGGCCGAGTCCATCGAGCGTCGTATGGGATCGCCCAAAAACCCGCAATCCGCAATGGGTCCTCTAATATCCGCTCGTCAATTGGCGAATGTTGAGTCTCTGGTCGGCGAAGCTCTGGAGAACGGCCATGCAAAGGCAGTATCAGGAGGTCGGCGTCTTTCGGGGACCTCAGAACTCGATGGCACGGAGTTTTCAAAGGGGTACTTTTACCCCCCAACCATCCTCGAATTTGTTTCTAGCACCAGTCATTTGCACACCCGAATATGGCGTGAAGAAGCGTTCGGCCCGGTCATCGTCGTGGTTGCCTTTGACACTGAGCAGCAGGCAATTGATCTTGCCAATGACAGCGAGTTCGGCTTGGGAGCAGCCCTTTGGACCAAGGACCTCAGCCAGGCGTTCCGAGTGTCGGAGGAGATCGACTCAGGTATCGTTTGGGTGAACACGCATCATCGAAATGATCCCAGCAGCCCGTGGGGCGGCGTCACAGGCGCGAGCGGTGTCGGCAGCGAGAACGGGCTGGATGCTTACAATGCCTATACGATGACGAAGAGCACCATCATCAACTATGCGCCCAACGAGGAGACACTTGCAAACGACGATTGGTTCAGAGAGGATGATAAAGAAGTCAGGTACGGTTAGCACCGGATCGCATGGGATTGCTAGGTATATATAGAACCTTCACAATGCCCCATACGAGTTTTGGATATTCTGGAGACTGCTCACTACATTAAATTCCAAAGAAAATGCTTTTCCAGCTGTCAGAGAAGTATTGGTGTAGAAATTAGCCACTCAAAATGACATGTAGGTGTTGTACTCCCGTGAAACACATTTTTCTCCCTTCGTCATGATCGAATACTGCGCCTTGAGACCGCCATTTCCTGTACCGACACCTCCTGTATTGTCGGTGGCCGATGATGCTCTAATTAGATGCGCCAAAATCTTGCATGAGGCTAATGGCTGGCGATGAACCAACCAGAAATCAGCCGCTGTACAACACGAGTAGAATACCAGAATGCTTGCATTCAAAACTCTGTAGGTAGTTGGCCCTCCATGCCCTGCAAGAAACCTTGCGAAGCCTGGAAGAACGAGATCGCAAAGGGCATAGCAGTTGACGAGGCGGGCAATATCAACCACCCCGACCTCTACTCAGTCTGGGGGAACACCCTTCTTCCGTGCTTCTCGCCGGCGATGACAAGCAACTGTCCCCTGCTGTCATGACTCTCGTGGAGAAAAGTTCCGAGGGACACTACCTAACCGCCTCGCCCTTGATGGCAAAATCTCACCTCAGGGCCCTAGAGGCTTTCCTCAAGACCGAGTACCCTGAGCTGAAGCCCGCACCCCAAGGCGAGCTCAAGCCAGTCATCATCTACTGCGAGGGATCCCGCTGCTTTGTGGACAAGGTCAGGTCACCAGCTCGAAAAGGAGCCCCGACCAGGTCAAGATTGCGCTTGACATCCTGAGCTCCTTCGTCAAGCAGAAGCAGGTCGACCCCACCCAGCTCGTGATGATCACGCCCTACAAGGCCAACGTCGAAGTTATCAACAAGATGCGCCAGCAGCCCGGCTATGAGAACCTTGGCTCCATGCAACCAGCCGCAACCGTCGAATCCTTTCAGGGCCGTGAGGGCGACATCGCCATCATCATCATGGCGACCACGAAGGCCGTTGGACCTGGCTTCACGACGGACGAGCAGCGCCTGAATGTCATGCTCAGCCGGCAGAGATCTGGGCTCCTGATTGTTGGCGACATTAACACCACAGGGGACCTCAAGGGCAAAGGCAAAGACAAGGGCAAGGGCAAGGGCAAGGGAGGAAAGGGCAAGGGCAAGGGTGACACTGCCCACAGGTTTCAGGTTATAAGCGCCTCGGGTGAGAAGCATTGGGTCAAGGCCCTAATGCTTCATAATGTTCATAGCAAGTTGTATGAGGGCGGAAGAGTGATCAACATCCGGGTCGACAAGACCAAGGGAGAGCAGACACAAAAGTAGATAGCAATAGCAGCAAGTTTCTTTGCTCACTTTGCCTTAAGCTCCACAAGAAGAGTCTGGAGTTTTCCTGGCGAAAGATGTTTCCACATGTTATATTCTTCTATTTAGATTGTTATTTTCAGAGGAATAACTGGAGGAAGAGTTAGAGTTTTAAGTTTCTTACCAGATAAAATTAACTCCTGAATTATCTATAGGTTTCTAGAAGATAGAAAGCCTTAGAAAATATATTAAGTAAACTTATTTCAGATTACCTTACCCTAAATTTACTATAAATTTATAAGATTTTATATAAGTTAATAAAGCTTTATATAAATTTTAAATAATCTGGAGATTATTTAATATATTAGATTTTAAATAATATAATTTTATACTTAATATATTTCTGGGGAATCTCTGAGAAGTCCCAAGGAAATCCGTTTTCCCGCACTTCTCTAGCTTACCGTCGGAGAATATACCGGTGATGTCCTAAGGACTTCCCAATCGGTCGTCCCAGGGAAATCCATAACAATTTCAGTTTGTATAATAGTTAGAACCTTTTACGCCCATGACAAATTAAGATATAAGTTAGAGCTATAAATAGTCCAGATACCGATTACCCTACTGGGGAACTCTTTTTAGAACTCTCTAGCTGGAAGAGAATATTATATAGCTTATTTTAAAACTTACAACTCAGCTATATTCTCTTTATTAAAAATAATATTGCCCAGAATATCATCGTTAAAATCCTTATCTAAGTTCTAAGAAATAAGCTCCTTATCAAAATCACCATTATCCAGCCACTCACCATACACAATTTCCAGCCGAGTATTAAAAGGCCTCGGTTCGATACTTTCATCCGCCCATTCCAAAGGGATTTACACATTAAGAAGCTGGTTCTTCAACGCTTGATAGTAGGGCTCGTGATAATTACTCTTGAAGTAATTGCTAGACCGTGTCTCGATGAGAATGTTATTCTTCTCATCAATGCGGCCTGCAAGTCGGGTAGGATGCCGTGGCCAACCCATGCGCATTTGCCGCCCATGTACCCGGTGCGCCACTGCGAATGTCAGAGGATTTCCAAACAGGGTATCGTAATTCCACACAGGCCGCAAGGGTGGACCGAGTTGCAGTCACCAACACGACCGCAGAAACTTGCTGAGGTTTGGCCTGCCAGAATCTTCTTGTTGACATCATCTGTAGATCGGGCAATGGCGATCCAGGTGCTGCGCAAATCGTTTGTCTGGAGCCATTCAGCAATGGCAGGCTCACTCAGTAAGGTACCTGGCAATCACAGACAAGGTATTCGAGCAGCAAAACGTCTGGCCCGTCTATGTTGTGCTATGTGGTTGAGAACGAAGTCGCCTTTCAAAACCCTTTCCGAGGTAAAAGCCTTTACCAATGACATGCTTCGTCTTTTTGTCTCGGAACAGCGAGCGGTGACACTCGATCAAGTCTACGGAACTGGAAAACTCTGGATGAGTATACGAGACAACATCACGCACAGGAAGATTACTCTGGCAAAATGGTTCCAGCACATTGTGGAGAAAGGAGTTTGGCCTTCCATTCACCTCAAATCTTCCGACTATGCCGGGTGAAACTGATGAGGTCGACCATAGCGCTGTCCGACCCGTCTGCAAATGGTTCTTCAATTGGCTGCAAAAGGCTTGAGAGACTGACGAACCGGATACTTTGCAGTAGAGATGTATCGGAAGTCAGGACACTAGAATTGACATTGTCGTAAGATAAAGGGATAGTGTAGGCCTCCGCTTGAAGTGTCTGAGGATCAATGTGATGAATTATTGCATTGATATGGCTCATTCCATCCACAGCAGATGAATAAAAGAAGGTAGGGTAGTATCGTAGAGGCTTGTTTGGAAGAACGCTATGCTGCGCAGCAGAGAACAGGGCTCGACTCCAAAGTTCTTCGCCTACAAAAACTGGCACACCTTTTCTCTCTTCGTCATGATCGAACACTGCGCCCCGAGAACGCCATTTCCTGTACCGACACCTCCTGTATTGCTCCTCTGTGGGCCTTGTTCGTGTAGCTAGTTTTCTCAATTGTGGACGCGTTTCCGAGGTCTAGGACCGGTTCTCTTGCGAGGCTGGTACTTTTGTCAGTGGCTTGTCCACTGCATATTGTTTGACCTTGGTCCGTCTGAAGTATCGCTCGTTTCCTCCTCCCCCTTCGTCCGTTCGCATGGTACAGCGTCCAGTACCGGCACTCTGGCGAGACCGGTTCGTCATTGGCTTGGACAATATTTCGGATTCTTGTTGCCTGTCATGGATTCTTATGGTACGTTTTACACGCCTCCCAAATGTATGTGGAGTTTCGTGGTGGGGAGCCATGCTTAGAAGGTTCCCCACACACAATGACCCAGACTCACACGACTTACACGGAAAGGGTAACTAATCCACGTGTATATAGCCTCCCCCCGGCCGCGCCGCGCCGCTGCTACCAAGGCCTCCGGCCAGATCACCTCCCAGTACAGCACCCCGTTCGCCGACGAGTCCCAGCCACCACCTCCTCTGAAGCGTTAAAGGCGCTCCTGCAAGAACCTTTCCTACGCTGCTATCGACGATCATGAGTTTGTCCCAGAACTGGCGGATGACGACCATGAGTTGGTTGCTTTGTCGCCATCTCAATTGAGGACCCGCACACCTCGCCGTCCATGTGGTAAGTGACTCAGGTCCATTGCAAACCAGCTTCTGCGACACTGCTAACAGTGGCCAACACACAGTCAGCGCGACCTTGCCACCTACTCCTCCTACCACTGCGCTTCCGACATCAGCCTCCATTCTCTCCCTCAAGTCAAAGTCTTCCGCCGACGCAGGTCTTGTCCTTGCCAAGCCTTTTGGAATTCCAAACCCCCAGCAAGACCTACTTCGAAACAGGCTTGACCCCGACGAAAACCGGTACGAGAGGAAAGTGCGCCAACAGCTTCAAGGCATGGAATTGCCTCAACTCGAAACGGGACCTTAGGCCATCTCCTCTTCCGTCTTGATCGAAAGCGACGGTGATCCTTTCTCCTTTGCCTATGACAAACTTGCTCTGCAGCCAGGTCGACATTACGAGGTTGACGTCGAAGAGATCCCTGCATACAAGACTCCCAACTCAAAACAGTATCGGCCATCAGCCTGGGATCTCCAAGGGAGGCAGAGCGCAGATGCTCGGAAATTTGTCCGCCTTAAGAGGGATGGCTTTACCTGGGACGAAGCTATGGGAATTTGTCGCAAGTTCGTTGATGCCCTCAACATATGGCCGGACATCAACGACATCTCATCCCCAGTGGGCCATCGAGAGCGTGGGAGGCCACGCACACTTATTCGAGCCCTGTTCTCTGCTGCGCAGCATAGAGCTCTTCCAAACAAGCCTCTGCGATACTACCCACCAGCCTTTTTTTTTGATCTGCTGTGGATGGAAGGAGCCACATCAATGCAATAATTCATAAGCTAATCGCACACAAGTACAAATTTTCACGTCTACCTAAGTTTAGCGTGAGGTGATGTACTTGCCTCAAAGTATCACATTCTGAGAAAGTTCCAGTTTATACCCTAAAATAAATCTAAAGATAAAATTTAAATAGCAGAAATTAGGGGATAAATACTTATAAGAAAACTTATTTTATTTTCTTAGGTTAAACTTCCTAATAGGTGTATGATTAAGACTTCTTAGAGAAATTAGCCTGTGTACTCAAGTGTGCGAGTTGCATTTTGAATGTGTGCGAATAGTAATACTCTAGTTTATTATATTAATCTTCAGACACCCCAATCAGAGGCCCACCTTATCCGATGAGAATATTGAACAAAATGGTTAGTCTACCTTGAAACAATGTCTTCGTAGATAGCAAGGCACACTAAACTAAACTTGAGTATCCTTCGTGTGTACAACCCTCCCGCTGGCGTCAACCTCCACCTTGTGCTTCTTGGTGCTTTCTTTCCTGGGGTTCGGGGCCTCAAACACTTCGCTCAACTCCTCCAAAGTCTTCCCTGCAGTCTCTACAAACCAAAAATAGATGATGACCATTTCAATACCAATCCAAACAATGTAGATGACGTAGAGCTTCCACCCCAGCTTCCTGATGCCTTCGCTGATACCCCAAGTGTTGACCACCATGGCAATGTTGAGGAAGAGGAAGTTGAGGCCTGAGCCTTTCGCACGGGTTCGGTTCTCCAGACATTCCACCGCATACAAAGTCTGAAGTGGTGTAAAGCCCCAAGCAAAGAAAATGCCAAAGATGTAAATGGCAACAATGACTCCGTAAGCCAGGTTGGGATGTTTGTCGGTGTTGGCTGTGAAGGCTGTGAGGAAAATGTATGAAATTAATGCACCTGTCAATCCCCAAAGCATCATCGGTCTGCGTCCAAGTTTATCCAAGAGCGATGCACCGTAAATTGCCCCCATCATGGAAAAAATAGGATTGATAGCGTTGATTAGGAGTTGTGTGTTCGTGCTCTTGATGCCAGCCGACTTGATCATCTCAGGCATAAAGTACGCTTCTGAAGTTAGCTTCGATTCTTCAACAACGCAGTGAACAACTTACAAACAACGTTATTTCCCGACCACTGGCCGAAGAAAGACATTCCGATGACCATTGCTAGACGATAACGAGCGGCTCTGGTGTTGACTAATTCGCGGTAGTCCCACCAAGGATTCTCGGTTCGATACATATTGTGTTGTTCAACAATCTCCCGGTATTGCAACTGCACGACAGGATGATTGACATCCCCGTCACCATGGTACTTTGCCATGACCTGAAGAGCCTCTTCGGTACGGTCTTGGGAGATGAGCCAGCGTGGGGATTCAGGGAAAAACAGAATCACCAGCATGGCAACGCCGGGCATTCCAGCTTGCACAATGGTTGGAACTCTCCACGCCCACGACGAAGTGAAGTGCAAGTTGGAGCCATAAGTAGCCCAGCCAGCGATGATATTGCCAAGCCACCAGAGGTTATTGTACCTGTTTGGAATTAATATTAACGTCGTAGAACGCGGCGATGGGTTGGTTGGCGGGTTGGCGCAAGATACTTACATGCCAGCCATGAAGCCGCGATACGCCGGATGCGCGAGCTCCACGGTGTAGGCGGGGCCTGCAGCAGAGGCAATAGACGCTCCAAACCCTAAAATAAACCTTCCGCCAATAAAATGTCCCAGGGAATTGGCTGTGGCTTGAACTGCAGTCCCAATGACCACGACGAGGCATCCCACAAAGATGCACCAACGTCGGCCATAACCGTCGGCAAGGAGTCCACAAAAGGGAAAGGCGGCGATTTGACCGAGGTTATAAATGATGAAGACCATTCCAGTTGAGGAACCAGCCCCGTCAAGGCCAAATGTCTCTTGATATGGGATCATGGCGTTGATGGAGCCCATAAGCGAACTGTCTGGGAGGGGTAAGCTGGTGGAAGCGCACAACACATTGACTTTATTGTCGGACGCCAAACTTACCATAGCCGTTCATGGTCGATATGAGGTAGCCCAATCCCATAATGACATATAGTTTCATCATGTTTCGCGACCAAGGGTTGGGCTTTTGCTCGGCCAGCGCCGCGGCCAGCGCAACCGAGTGAGCGTTGAGCTCCTTTGTTTCATGGCGATGATCCTCTTTGTGTTCAGTGGCGAAGTCAGCCATGTCATGGCCTTCTTTACCCTCGTCGGTAGCCATGCTGAAAGAACCAGTGCAACCGGTAGAAGAATGGGACAGGATATGTAGTGAGCAAGGCCAAAACCTCCGGGGACCCGTAGCTTATATCACACGCCAAGCCATGGGCTCGCACACCGATCAATTCGCCTTTTAAGCCCGAGTCAGTCAAGTGCTGGAAAGCTAGCACCATGCATCACGCCCCCTCAACACGATGCCGTTCGGGCCGATGTTGTAACGTAGCTCTTCCGCAACCCTGCAAGACTCCGGGCCATCTGACGCCGGCGATCAAGCTACCTTGGGGATCCAACGCGTGGAAAAGCTGCAGACCTTTGATTTTCCGGGGTCCGGGGTAAGTACCGGAGTGTGGGGTGGCGTGATAGGCGATATAATTGCCGTATTCATCGCCGATGTAGTACGACAAGACGCCAAAGGGGTATATCTCGGGGCTCTCCCACCCGCGCCAGTCACACTACGGCATTTATCCGCCACTGTTACGTAGGAAAGCTTAACATTGTGGGGCGAGGCTACGCCGTCGGAGCTGGTTTTCCAGGCTTGGGGCGTTAGTAAAAGACGATCCATCTGAGATGAAACCATCAACGCGCTCACCCAGATGAGGAAACAAAACCGCTCCAGTGCTACCAAACAATTTAGCATGCGGGGTCGGAATGCCTCCACTCGGTCCCATGTGACGTTTATTGTGCCTACGAGGGATTTCGATGTTTCGACATGGCTGCGTTGAAAGTGGCTGGTTGTCTCGAGCCGCATTTGTTTATAATTTTCGGATTTATCCCTGCACCACACCTACCCCAACTCAGTCCACCCAACCACCTGGATCCGGGTAATTACTTAGCCATGTACTAACGCCTGATCTGCTACTTACCTTAGTTTAGCAGGCATTTCTCGTGGGGATGTGGTGAAGTTGGATGCGCTCATTTTGATTCGCAATACTACTTCCGAGACCTTGAATGGATGGAGTATCCCGAAGCCGGGATTCAACGGCCTCGGCCTAGTGGTCTTGTCCTGGTGTCTACCGAGCTTGTCTTACGCACTTGAGCACGGGTCTCCGTCGGTATGATCCAGGTGTGATGCGGCATGGAGAGCTGAGGAGCTGTTGCGATGAGGGAAGGTTTTGTTCTGAAGCCTCTCCCCAACTTCATTTTCGTGCTACCCTTTGGCAGTATGAATGTAATCATAGCTGAAACCTTTTGAGCGGCTTGACAGCTAGGCGTCGAGGTTGATACAGGTGGAGGAGGAAGAATCCTCCACGTCGACAGGTGGCTTTTCTTGCGAGGACTCTGTGTGGAAGGAGTGCCGAGAGATGGTTGAGCAATTGCGGCGTTATTAGCTGTTCTGTTAGTAAAGGTGCCCCTAGGTATTACCTACCGGATGATTGCGTTTGGACCATTAGTGAAGACTGGGTATCTTCATCAAGTTGACAGTCACTTCTGCTGGTAACGAGTCTAGGACAAGCTTATCATCGCCATCTTCGTGAGCTACGTCCAGGGCTGAACTGTTGCTGAGGTTGTTGCGGTCCTCGACTTTATCCTCACGAGAATGGCGCTGGTGTTGGGCGTTGGCGCCTGGAAGAAACCTCCGATACTTGAAATCTTTAGTTGAAGCTTGAATACTCCTGATTCAAGTTTGGTACTAAGTATCAGAGCGAATGATTACTTCGACTAAAGTACTTAGCTACATTTACCTAGGTAGGTATAAATAATTGGGGCTTAACTCAGGACATCTTCTCTTTGTCGATATACTTTGGTGAGAACTCTCTCTTCGTCCAACACGGCCGTGATCTTTGAAGTGGTAAAATCGCATAATTTCCTAGTGCAGCTAGTAAGTTCTTAATGCCGTTTTGGTATTTATAACTAGCCTGTCCACACTTGACTAATGCAAAATTACAGATTATCTAAACATCGATTCGTGTTATCAGTTGTCAGAAGGCCGATCAGAATAATAAATACACGTTACGCTAGTCCATGTTGACACTTGAACCTTATTTCTTCGTCTAGGGGTTTCTCTAGTCAAAGTGATCAAGTTTGCTTCTCTGTCAGCGCCTCAATTCGTGTAATGTCGTAAACTATCAGATCACTTTAACACCAACAATTTCTCTCATTTCCTACTCGTAGTACCTTGGTCATTTAATTTAAGCTGCAGATGTACCCTGCTTAGCTAATAAGCCTCCTCGCCAACCAGCCAGCCGCAGCCTGACACGAATTGTCCGCCACCAACGCACCCTGCAAAACAAACTTGGCTATTTGCACTTTTTAGGGCAAGGCCCTAGGAGTAAATGGTGGTCAGCATCCCAAACATTAACCCCGCTTGAGGGAATTACCATCTGTCGTGGATAATCGCGTACTCTGCCAGCTTACTTCTCCCCGTTCATTCCAAGCCTGGTGTCTTCCTCAATAACTTTTCTTTATTCAACCACAGAATACCCATCATGGGAGATTCATCTTACTGTGTTCCTGCGGTAGGAGAGCTAGATGCTGATTCCGATATTGTTGGCCGAGGGGTAAGCTGTGTACCACTTCACATCCACTAAGCTAGGACTGATATTCTTTTAGGTGCTATCCGCTTTCTTGACAACAACAATAATCACCATCATTGCTGTGATACTTGCTTATCTGACCGGCTCGCTCGACGATGATTTGCTTGGCAGTCTTGACCGAGCAGTTATTGATTGGGTGAAACGGAAAGGAGCAGCTTGGATCCCCAGACGTATCAATGGCGAGACTCCGACCATGCCAAATGCGAGTACTTCGCCTGCACTGCCAGCGTCGTCTCAAGCGTAGAAACATGCCGTATTGCAGTTTATACTCGCTATGAGTGACCAACAACTTGTAACTGGGCTGGCTATTCTCGTCTCTGGCGTCGCAAACTACAAGAGCTTGTCCACTTACGAGTTTTCTGTTATGTCGAGCCTCGCCTGGTTTTCATCCACTACACACTTGGCAACACTAGGCGTTTTCAAATCCCACCTCAAGACACATGGCATCGTCCGCCATATACGAGTTGCTGGTATGCTGTGTGTATTGGTTCTCCTAGCATTCTCGCAGGCCGTCACTATTCGATCATGGCAGGAAGAAGACAATACTGTGACAGTAGAGTGTCTGTTCCATTCTTCGGGTGTCTATGAACTGTCGCCAATTGATGTGACCGGCAAAATCTTGGCGTTGGCTGTGATATTCGGGGAGTATATTGTTCTAATTGCGGATCTGTACGTGGAATATGATTCTTCACTGAGCCCTGGCGTAGGATTGAGTCAAATCCTTATGGAAGCCAGCGCGGAATCTCAAGTCAAGAACCTTGGCAACCTTAAGATACTACTTGAGACACGGCAAGATGTATACTTTCGGTTCCTGGCGGGATTTCATTTATACCGTGGATCCTTCCTTTCTTCACTCACTGGTATTACGTTTAGCTTCGCCTACGGAATTTCACAGGTTTCCCTATACCGTTGGAATAATGCCCCACCATTGGCATCGGAAACGGAATATATGGGATTCGGTCAGATAATGGCTGTTTTTTTACTTGTGCTGCCATTCATTGCAGCGGCGGAACCCTATTATGGTACTCCCTCTTCCACTGCCTGTCTGTATACAGACCCTAATGCCTTCCAGATAAGACCAATAATAGCTGTCGGTGTCTACCTGACCAGCCATACAGCTTATATCAACAAGCAGCTATCAGTTGGTACGAAGATAGGAGCGGAATTTCCTCCCCAAGTATAGATATCATCGACATTACTAGGTTCTTTCCACAAGAGGTACGAGCCATCATACAACACCATGATTCAGAATCCAATCTACGGCAACGAAAAGAGGAGTTAGAAATGAAATATGTTGCCCTGAAGAATGTTGAAACTAGGATGAAACCTCGTTTTGGATTTGCGTGCTTTCTTGTTGGCCTTGGTATGGCTATCTTTCTAGGAATAACTACTAATCTCGGACGAACGGATTATTGGTTCAGGATTTTGACAAACGCATTCTTCTTAATGTATGTACTGTTTTGGATTTCCACTACATTCTTTTTCCTTTTAATAGCCTCGAGGTCCTATTTTTCGAGATCCAAGATGACCTTGACCCAAATAAGCCAAGGGGAGAGAAGTGGAAATCATGGCTTGGAGAGAGAGCTAGCTAATAGACAAGAAGTGGTTTAGCACTATGGCGATATAGGTATCAAGCAGAGAATACGCGAACCCCATGGTTTTGTACCATTCGAGTCTAAGAGTCCACTAAACCTTGACTAAAATGTCCATGTTTGTGTAATAGGACTGCGCATGTGAGATAACGATTACCACATCATCCACCGACTTGCAAACACCTTCACACCCTGACCTTCTCTGCGAGCTCGAACTGCTTGTGAACAACTGAGGGGCGTAAAAATCCCAAGCGCCGAATCTATCTAAATATTTTGCAAACTCGTCTCGAAGTCTTTGCTCACTGTAGATATGTAAGCGAGGCCTATGTATATTTGACACCTGATCCATCGTTCATCATATTTTTTCGGGTCTGAATCAATTACACCTTCGTATTTTACCACAAGGAATGCACTCGGCTGGATGCCGTGACGTCAGACGGGCCAATGACGCAAACTACTAACTAGCAGGAGATCCTATATCGCAACCCTACCCCAACATGGTGGGGCGACGTATCGGCATAGAACCGTGCTAGTTGAAGGAACTAGGAGTCGAGGGTCAAGGTTTCATTCGGCTACCGGGGGCTTCCCGTGATCTGGGGTTGCGTTTCCTCGATTGGAATACTAAGTTAGAGTTAACGTCAAAGAAGTTGACATACAATAAAAACAAATAAACACCAAGGGCTGTACTACGTGTGCAGCAGAGACCACTGGGATAAATTGGATATTAAATAGGCCTATTATTGTTGATACTATTGTTGGTGTTTTTTTTTACTGTTGAGCTTCTAGTCCCCCCTCTGGGTATGTGTGTACTAGGGTGCCCTAACCTCTTGATTAAATAGGCCTATGTTTTAGGTGGAGGGACTATGTCTGTGAGAAAGTTTGTGATATTACTACCGGCCAGTAGGCCAGTTGAAGCACTTTTGAGATTCAACTAATATTGCTCGGCATTTGAACAATGCTTTTAAGCAAACAACCAACCCATAACATTAAATGCAGCTACCCTTTGTGCTGCCCAAACCTTCGTACAAGTCCAACTTCCTGTTGCCCGTTCTCGAGGACCAACATGGTCTCAGTTCCTCCTCCAAAAGAAACCCAGGATTAAGGCATTGTACATCAGCTTCAAGCCACCAGCGACTATAAACGCAAGCCAGAATTTGTCCATGCCCGCGAACAAGCCAGTAGAGTACAGACCAATGCAACTACCTACTGTCTTGACAATATTAATGACGCCCATGGCCGACGTGCGCTCCTCATCCAGGACACCAGCAGAGATAAACGCCTGCCGGGGCGCATTGTCGATCTCCCTGGTGACGATGCGGAAAATAAAAATGGAGAGGGCGACGAACTTGTTCGCCGGAACCGAGACCATCAGAAGAGAGATGGAGTTGATGGTGTGGCAGAGGACCATTGTCTGGACTTGGCCGATGGCGTGCGACAGTGGCGACGAGGCGAGGTTCAGAACCGACGAGATAATTCCCGCAGTAAAGGTGGCAGATCCCAAGGCTCCCTCGGGAATGTCGTACTCCCTCTTGAAGAAGTAGGTCATCCACGATATTTGTGCCAGGCCGGAACCGACAAAGTCAAACACCATGGCGAGCGACAGCTGCCACATGAAGGTAAAGGAAGCGGGCGAGAACAAGCGCTTCCGTTGCGATGCAGCCGCGGCCTCGTCTTGTGCATCGGGTTTCACAGCTCCGTATGATGACACCGACGAACTGTCCCGAAGGAGTGGTTCGTGTTCGGCCTGTTCTTCATTGTTGCCATCGTCCTCTTGGGGTGTCTCCTTGGTGGAGACCTTCAGCTCGACGTCTGAGCTGAAGAGCAGGCTGCAGAAGAGCTTAAGGAGGCCTGTGGCTGCATATCCGAGAAAGATGAAGCGGTAAGAGTCCACTTTCTTGAACCCCGAGTTTTGAAGGACATCAAGCACCCAGCCGGTAAGCAGATTGCTTACCGCGGTGCCCAGCATGCCTAGCATCGACCACCAAGCGAAGACCTCGTTACGGGTTTCGGGGGTGCTTAGGCGGGCGACGGCGGCCTCTTCGATGGCCTTGAAAGGGTCGATTTCGTTGGCACTGCGTGTTGATATGTTAGTCTACTGTCGCAAGGTCGATTGAAAGACAACCTGAACTTACCTAGGGTTGATGACACCGGCTATACTGGCAAGGAGCAGAAGCCAAAAGTTGTCCAGGGCCGCAAACGCAACACCACTGACACACATCAAGAGAGCACTGATGATGGCAGTAAACCGGACACCCATGCGGTCGCCCACATAGGTGAGGGCAAAGCTGATGGCCAGGTCACCCACCAGCGTCATGGTCATGAAGGCGCCGACGTCAGGATCCCCGAAGCCCAGCGCGTTGAGATACAGCGCCAGGACAAACGTGGTGCCTCCATAGCCGAGCAGCCTGACCATGCGCAGCAGGATGAGCAGCTTCACGTTGCGGCTGGACTGCCAGATGACATCGGCGCCGATAAAGGAGAGACATCGAGAGAGAGGCTTTGGCAGGGGCATCATGACAGGGAATGACGCGATGGGCTGGGCAGGATCGGTGATGGCGGGATCAAGGGTAGGACTGCTAATAGTTGGCGGCGGTGTGTATAACCAGCAGTGGCGGAACGGAAACCATTTTAACTAGAAGCGTCTGCCTCGACTGCGAGAGACGACAGTTAGTTAAGACACGGCACAATGGTCCCAAGACACTCGACGCACTTGCAACGAACAAGGATGCGCGGCATGTCTTGACGAGAGGCGCCAGCGGCCAGACTAGTGGCAAAGACGAGGATGCAAAAGCAAAGTGCGGCGTCTCAGTCTCCCGTAAACTCCCTTTTTCTTGTCTCGGCAGATGGCATGCTCACCGCTCGTAGAGACGGCGGCAGCGTCCAGACCAGCCCACGACCGGACTCATCCCATCCACAACTGCCACGGCCTCGCTGGTTAATGCACTCAATTGGCTGTCCTACTCTGCGGCTACGGGCCCTGCGGAGAAAAGCACAATATTGGTTCCACAGGGAGGGGGGCAGTGTGATCGGCACATGGATGCAGCGAGCGTCCGCTAGCGCTCAGCTTGTCACAAGCCTCACAACACGAGCCTGTCTAAGCTACGGACTAAGAGGCGGCCCATCTCGTCTCCCTCTGTTCCATGGCCTGATTGGTCTCGGCCTTGCCAGAGCCTGGCCCGTCCTGCTGCCGCCATGCCCAATACTCGGAGAAGCGCTTCTCCGCGTAGCCCGCATAATCGAACTCGATCGACCCGGTGGATGCTTGGGCCTGGATCAACGCGCAGAGCCCCCTGCCGCATACGCATTAGCCGGCGGCATTCACGCCGTGCATTCGAGACTCACCAGTAGAAGCCAGGGAAGCCCCGGAACGTGTCCACGTCGGCCATGGCCTGGTCCACCTCGGCCTCGCTCGCCCGAGACGTGGCCAACCCGGCCGCGCCGTGCCGCTCCGTCGCCATGTCGTGATGCG
The DNA here is from genome assembly GCF_021365365.1 of Ilyonectria robusta. NCBI lineage: Eukaryota > Fungi > Ascomycota > Sordariomycetes > Hypocreales > Nectriaceae > Ilyonectria > Ilyonectria robusta. The sequence continues at coordinate 655,023 of NW_025764451.1, forward strand.
TCTGGAGATATTCGTGGATGAAGGCGCGCCGCGTCGACGTCGTCGGCAGCCGGGCGTAGTCGCACTCGAACCCGGTCCATTCGGCAAAGTGATTCGCCAGCTCAAACGCCCGCGGGCAGTAGGTCGAGTGTCTAGACAGTTCCACCGCATTAGACCGGTCTGTCAAAAGGGCTCAGCAGCATGACAGCAGGAAGACCCACTCGTAGTCGATGAATTTGACCGATGCAACGTCATTCTGCATTCCCTCGGCGTCCTGGTCTTGGATGATGATATTGCCGCATAGTAAGTCGCCATGTCCAAATACCTAGGCGCCAGAGACTCTCAGCTTGCAATAAGCAACGTTTGTAGGGTAGAGGACGTACCAGGGAATCCTGCGGGCGGTCTCTCAACAGCTTCTCCACCAAGTACTGAAACTCGGCGTCCAATAGACCCTTCTGGGCCCGTTGCTGTGCCGTCTCGCTAGGGAGCGCGTCAAGCCATTTAGTCGCAGTCGACCAAACACTGGGCTCGAATTTCAGAGCGGCCTCGGCACTGTTCACCGGCGCAGCTGGGAGGACAGCGTGCCACCGCGCGAGTTCTCGAGCGACACCGCGCCAGATCTTGGCGTCCGCAATCGCGTCGACCGAACATGGCGTGCCGTCGAGATACTGGTATCCGTGGCCATTGGAGAAGCGGACCAAGAGGGAGGGGGCAAGCTTGTTGTCAGAGAGAATCTTGTGTAGCTTGATCTCCTCTTCGGCGTGTCAGCTTGTGTGGCAGTCGGGTTGAATGCGAGTCTCTGCAGGGAAAACGTACTATTTCGGTCGATCGTGATCTCGGTGCCTTCACCGTAGACCTTGACCAGCACCGTCTCTGAGGCCTGGCCAGTGCTTTGGCGACTAGCTTTGAACAACTACAGATCACCGCAAGTAAGTGATTGGTAGCAAGGAGCGGCTCTACGTGTGAATCTCACCGCATTGGTGGTGCCTTCGGTCAACCTCGTAACGCGAATCTCCCCCTCGCTTGACCCGGCGTCCTGGAAAAGAAACGAGGCGAGACGTCGTATCGAGTCGGTGGCCTCAGACCCGTCAAAGGCGTGTCGCACAAAGGGAATTTCCACGGTCATCTTGGCTGGCGAGGTTGGGAGAAGGGATCAGTGTAGGAGAGATGCATCGAGTTGTGAGCTTGCTTTGGGCACCTATCACCTCCCTTTTTCAACTAAGCTATTCTAGGCACTCCTTTGTCCGCATCATCACTGAGACCCCTCCTCTGGATGCCCATCCCTTGAGAGTCCGCTAATTGGCCGCAAAGCACAGCCAGCCACTCTCTGTGTGACCGCAGGTCGGAATGATGCAGTATCCACAACTCCACAGCTGTAGCGCACTCTCCCGTGCCGCCACATACAGGGGGCGGCACGGCGCGGCACCGGAGCGGAGACAGCGGGAAGAGGAATTGATCTTCGCCCTGCGTCCGGTGAGGCTCCCGCTAAGACGGGTGCTGCTGTCTTGAGATGTATGCTTGATTAGACAAATGATGAGCTCGGTTGTCTGACTTTTTGTACGATCCACAGAGGGAGAAGGGGAAGGAGAAGGAAAACTAGGAAATGTTCCACTTGGAGAGACCGCTTTGGTGACGTGATTGGAAGGCTGGGCGTCGACATCCCTGCGAGGCGGCATCATCGCAGCTGAACAGTGTCAAAACAATCTAGAGCAGGTCCGAGATGCTGAGTGAGGCGTCTGCAGCCAGACGACCCCGAACCGCCTCTCAATTAGTCCTCGAGGATCTAGGGGTTGGGATAGAACCACAATCAACTCAAGAGACTACTTAAAGGGACCTTGACGCCGTATCTCCTTCGTACCTATTCGAACATCACACACAAACACACAAACACACACACACACACAAACACAAACACATTCTCCTCTTTTACAACTCACCGACTACTTCACAATGGGTTCCAAAGGTCCTAGCAACAGCCTCCTATACAAGAACTTCGAGAAGCACCCAGCTGCTCTCATCGAGTCCGGCACAGGCATCTATCTCAACACCAACGATGGCCGGCAAATTCTGGACGCCACCAGCGGTGCTGCCGTTGCCTGCTTGGGCTATGACAACCAAGAAGTCCAAAAGGCCATGATCAGCCAGATGTCCAACATCTCGTATTGCCACCCGGGCTTCTACAAGACCAAGTCTGCTGAGGATCTTGCCGATTTTCTTGTTGAGTCGACGTACGGCCACATGTCAAAGGCTGTTCTGTGCGGGTCGGGTACGATCCTCTCAACGAAGCTCATCCTCAACAGTTGCTGACTCTAGACTCCAGGATCCGAAGCCGTAGAAGTGGCGCTGAAGTTGGCCAAGACACATTTCAGCAGTCTCGCCATCCCCGAGCCTGACCGCACGTGCTTCATTTCCCGAACTGGCGCCTGGCATGGAGCTACCCTTGGTGCTCTGACTCTCGGCGACTTCAAGGGCCGCAAGGATCCCTTTGTGTCACTGATCCCCCAGACCGCCACTCGTGTCTCCGCCTGCAGCACGTATCGTGGCTTGCGCGAGGGTGAGACAGAGGAGGATTTCGTCCGCCGCTTGGCGCAGGAGCTGGACGATGAGTTCCAGAGAGTTGGCCCCAACAAGGTCTGCGCGTTCGTGGCCGAGACTGTTGGTGGGAGTGTACGTATCGTCCGTGATCTATGGTGAGCACAAGTTGACAGTGATCTAGGCAAGTGGCTGCGCGCTGCCCGTTCGTGGATACTTCCCAGCCATGAAGGCCGTGTGCGAGAAGTACGGGGCTCTCTTGATCCTCGACGAAGTCATGTGCGGCATGGGTCGCACCGGCACTCTCCACGCCTGGGAGCAGGAAGATGTTGTCCCCGATATCCAAGTGGTCGGAAAGGGTCTTGGTGCCGGATATGGTACCATCTCTTCTGTGCTTGTAAACTCGTGGCTCGTCGATTCGTTCCAAAGGTCGGGCAAGGGCTTCGCTCACGGCCAGACATACATGTCTCATCCCCTGGCGGCCGCCGCGGGACTCAAGGTGCAGACCATTATCCAGAGGGACGGCCTGGTCGATCGAGTCCGCGAGATGGGCAACTATCTCGGAAAGAGGCTCACCGAGACCCTGTCGCAGCACCCGTACGTCGGCGACATCCGTGGCAGGGGCTTGTTCTGGACCGTCGAGTTCGTGGCCGACAAGAAGACCAAGGTGCCTTTCCCGATTAGCCTCGGGTTGAACGGCCTGTTGCACGCACGAGGTATGAGCGAGGGGTATGAGGTTGCCTTGTTCAACGCCAGCGGCACGTACGATGGGTACGCCGGAGATCACTTTTTGGTCTGCCCGCCGTACATTGTCTCCGAGGCGGACATTGATGAGATTGTCAGCAGGATTGAGAGGGTTGTCAACGACACGTTTGCGGATCTTGCGGCTTCCGCCATGTGGGAGAAGATTCGGGCCTAGAGAATGGGCTCCCAACGATCATGGATGGTAGTGCGAGGATGGATGTAAGTGGAAAATATCTGTATAGCAAGTATGTAAGAGTCGAATAATGGACGAGAAAACCCCACCTATGTTACCCTTGAAGAATGAAGGTTTGCCCCCTCGCTCGGTTAATTTCTAAAGTACATTTATTGGAATTTATTGGCCTTGGTACGATTTCTATCCACTCATTGCGGTGCAATTGTCACGAGTGGACCTGGAACAATCTGTCCCCTCGGAGTGATAGTATCCTCGTTAGCCTTCTCGCCCCTTAGCCGCCAGGAATCGCATCCTGAGCTTCCACCAGTAGGACATTTTGAAATCCTGATACACGGCTTCAAACAAACACATGTTCATGTTTATGGCCCAACATGCCTCGGGCAAACTGGTCAACGCGGCAATACCCCCGTCTCAAGTGTCATCAACATGCGGGTGTTGGTGATCCCCCTTGGCCACACAGCCCGGCCTCGCCTGTAAGTAAAACAAACGACACCAATGTAAATCCTCCGCACGTCATAGGGAGCAGTCATGCCATGGCGGCGGTTTGCTCAATTCGGGAGCCGTGCCAATCAGCGCGGCGGTATTTGAAACATCACGGCGGCACGTACTGTTAGCGGCTCGCTCGAGACGGTTGGCATGGATGTTTAAAACAACCTAGTGGACCGATAAATAAAGTTGCATTGAGATCCTTGAGAGCGGATCCGCGGAAGATTGAAACCGACACGGAGAATCTGTTGACCCTGGTCTCTCGCCACGGTCCCTAGTTTATCTTCCCTGATGCCGGATGCACTCCTTTTCATTAAGGAACTTTGCGTTTGTGGATCCCGATCAGTCGGGATACGCGGATGCTTCCCATTGTCTATCCTTGGGACTGAAAGAGGACATATATATAACATCGGCGCTGGACTCGGGACTATGTTGCTTAATTCTTCATCTGAACTTTCAGCTGCATCTTCGCTGCCTTCCTTTCTTTTCCACCGCTAGTTCGGTGTTTCTCGTTCTTTCCTTCGACCCTGGTGGTCAGCGTTCATTCATTATCATTCCATTCTTTTTTGAGATCTTCTCAGCCATTCCTTTGCTTGCTGATCGCCGAAACGAGACTTAAAACAGAAACATCGACAAGTTCTAACCATCATGCACTGCACTATGACGGGGCTAGCGGCCCTCCTTGGGTTCGCTGCCACTGCGGTGGCTCAGAGGGCCTCGACTTACAGCGATCCCAACACGGGTATTGACTTTCAGCGATACTTGGCTGCCAGCTACGGCTACAGTTTCGGTATTGCTCTCCCGGAGACTGTCGGTTCGGACTTTATTGGTCAGATGGTTGTTCCAGTCACGGATGGAGAGGGATGGGGTGCTGTCTCACTCAAGGGAGGCATGTTGAACAGCCTCCTCTTCATTGCCTGGGCCGACGGCGAGGATATCCAGACCACGTTCCGACTTGCAGGATCGTATGCCAACCCCGACGTCTACACAGACACTGAAGTCAGCGCCGTGCCCATCGCCAACGGCACCTTCATCAACAGCACGCACATCTCGTACACCTTCCTTTGCGAGGGCTGCGTTATTGCCAACAAGACCACCGTCGCCAACGACTCTCCCATTCTCGGATGGGCCATCTCCGATACCAACCCCACGACCGCCTCGGACTCTGCCAGCGCTTTGAGTTACCACGCTGCGGGCTTCGGCCAGTTCGGTGTTGATGCCGCTGCGGCCAAGTCTGCCAAGTACGAGGAGTGGGCTGCGTGGGCTTCTGCTACGACTCCTGGAACTGGCGATGGATCCGACACTACCGTCCCTGGAAACAGCACGTTCCCGGCGCCGACTACATACAACGTCACCTACGATGTCATCGTCGTCGGCGGTGGCCCTGCTGGCATCATCGCCGCCGAGCGGATTGCCGAGAAGGGCGCCAGCGTTCTCCTGATCGAGCGAGGCCCCGCCAACACTGTTGCTCTGAGCTCATCCCAAGCTCTTCCCTGGAACGACACCCTGACACCCTATGATATCCCTGCCCTCGGTAGCAGCATGACCAGTCTCTCCGGCACCAAGTTCTGCAGCGACACTGCGTCCACCGCCGGCTGTCTCCTGGGAGGATCCAGCTCCATCAACGGCCTCAACTTCATCCACCCTCCGGAGCACGACTGGCAGCGGTGGCCCAAGGGCTGGAACGCTGCTGATGTTGCCGATGCCACTGCCCGTCTGTACGAGCGCAACCGCGGCACCACGGCACCTTCTGACGATGGCAAGTACTACGACGACCACACCTACAAGGTCCTGTCCAAATACCTCAACACCGAGGGATGGGCCGAGGTTGACTCTATCGAGACTCCCAACGAGAAGCACATGGTCTACTCGCGTCCCTCGTGGTCAATCAAGGACAACCTGCGTGCTGGACCTGCTCGCACCTACATGCCGTTCGCCAAGCAGCTGCCCAACTTCACCCTGAAGCTCAACACCAAGGTCCTCCAAGCCGTCCGCACTGGCAGCACCATCACCGGTGTCCTCACCGTCGCCGATGATGGCAGCCGACAGATCATCAACGTCAAGGCCGGCGGCAAAGTTGTCATCGCCGCTGGCGCCATGTCGTCGCCCCGCCTTCTCTGGAACTCTGGAATCGGCCGATCCGATGCCCTCGCCATTGTCAAGAGCGGAGCATCCCTGACCGGCGTGACTCTTCCCGCCGAGTCCAGCTGGATCGACCTCCCCGTCGGCCACCACCTGCAGGATCACGTCCAGGTCAAGCTGCAGTTCAACGCCAAGTCCAACTTCAGCGCGTACGACTTCACAGACATCGCCACTGAGCCCGTTGAGTCTGATCTCGACCTCTACTACCAGGGCTCCGGTCCCATCACTCAGGCTGCGCAGCGTATGCACCTGTGGACCTCAGCTGAGGGCGCCGACGGCCGCACACGTTACCTCCAGGGCACCGCCAGCGCCATGGCATCCGGTGTCATCACTGTGCGCACTTTCTTGACTCACGGCACCAAGACGGTCGGCGAGCTGGGTATCACCGCTTCCGGAAACACCGTCCTCAACACCAAGCCGTGGTTGATTGACGAGGACGACCGCAAGGCCATGTCTGACTTTGTCCAGTGGTGGGTCGACCTCACCAGCGGTAGCAACTCTACCCTGTCATATGTCACCCCCGGTGCTACGCCTGCGGAAATCATCTCGGCCAACATGATTAGCGGAGACCACTGGGTCGGAAGCGCCAGAATGGGTGTCGACGATGGCCGAAATGCCAACGGCTCCAGCGTTGTTGATCTGAACACTAAGGTGTACGGCACCGACAACTTGTTTGTTGTCGATGCCTCTATCCACCCTGACCTGCCCACCGGCAACACCCAGTCCATCATCATGATTACTGCCGAGCACGCCGCCGAGAAGATTGCTGCTTTCAAGGTCGGCGGCTCTAGCAACTCAACTGCGCCCCTCACTTCTCGGTGCGGTACCGAGCTTACGAGACGCGCAGCTAGAGTTCCCAAGAGCTACCGACGGAGACACTTGTACTAGATTGTAGGCCTAATTGATCTTTGGCGCCTTGCCTTAGATTAGTTCTTACTTTCTATCTTCTCTTCTCTGTCACTCAATTAGCCCTGTCATTTATTCAGTCAATCAGTCAGATGGTTCGGTTAGATAGCTAGCGTTCTTGGCTATCTACTCAATACATACTTCAAGATCATGTTTACGCTTATGAGGGAGTCGCAGGAACTTCCAGTGATTTAGAGGTTCATATTTAGGCTGTACCTGACTAACATAACATCATCACTCTCTGCAAGGTTGCGCTCTAACGCTACTACTCTAACTCGTCGCCCAGCATGCTAATACTGCTACCCGGATCGAGGAGGCTTAACATTACCTGATATGTAAGGCGCGCAGTGAGATGTCCGATGAAGCCGTTCGGACGACGATCCCTATCAACATACTACGTAGTATGCATACCTCAAGGCAACCCTCTTTTGATCGCAATGGGTGTAGTCTGTTTCAGTTAGCGCTTGAGCTATCACCATTTATGGGGAGTGGGTCAGCGATCGGAACAGTCGGAGCCTGGAGGGTGACAATGAGAGAATCCGACGTTCATAGATACGGCCATCATTCAGCGATATTTCGGAGTTCAAGTCCGCCCCCACTCAATTGGCCAAGATGCGGAAGGGCGAGGCTCATTACGCCTATGACAAGAAGCATAGCAACGTAGATAAGTAGAACCATTAGATGTGAAATTGTACATTATTCCAACTAAACACTGCATTTTGCGTCTATTCTCATCAATTACCAAATAAGCTTGTGGTCAGACTTTTGATCTAGAAGTAATCTCTGAGAAATAACGTCACAATGCCGAACGTAAAATTGGATCTGGATGCTGAAGAAGCAGCCTTCCAAGGCCAGGTTGCTACCATCGAAAAGGAATGGCAGGAACCCCGACAGGCTCATTTAAAAAGGTCAGCTGGTGTTCTCGGAATTATATTTCCACAAGTTCACATGTTTTAGGCCCTACTCAGCAAAGGCGATTGCAGCGCTTCGGAACACAATCCCGATCACCTATCCATCCAGTCTTCAAGGAGACAAACTCTGGGAGATCTTGAATACTCACGCCAAAAACGGGACTTGTGAAAAGACATTCGGTACGACAGAGCCGACAGTCGTATCTCAGATGGTCAAGCATCAACAGGTATAACAAACTCGCCTGGGACCACCTGCGATTAAGCATCGACTAATGGGCCATTTATAGACAGTATATGTCTCAGGAGCATTATGCGGCTTATCTGAAGTGCAGCATCCGGGGTGTGACCATGCCGATTACCCGTGGGACACAGTTCCCAAGGTGGTTGACAAGATCTTCAAGGCCCAGCTATGGCATGACCAGCGCCAGAAGCAATTCAGAATGCAACACACCAGATCTGATCGGGAGAACCTCGAGGTTTACGATTTTATGGCACCCATCATTGCAGACGGCGATATGGGGTTTGGTGGCCTCACCACGACTGTAAAACTCGCCAAGTCCTTTGTTGAAGCTGGTGTTGCTATGATTCATCTGGATGACTTGGCCATCGGGTTGAAAAAGTTTACGGTTGGAGAGGGGCGGACCGTGGTTCCTACAAGCGAGTATTTGTCACGACTGAGTGCTGTTCGGATGCAATTTGATGTTATGGGGTAGAGATACAAGCTTCTCTGCTGCTGTTGTCCCGTAACTGACTATATCTCAGGACAAACACGCTGCTCATGTGTCGGTGTGACACTGACCGGTCCCAATTCATCACTAATACCATCGACCCTCGAGATCACGAGTACATTATCGGAGCCACGAAGGATATCGAGCCGTTGGTTGTAGCGGTCGCCAAGGCCATGGCTGAAGGCAGCAGCTATATGCAAGCGAGGGATGAGTGGAAGACCAGGAGTGGCTTGATGACCTATGATGAGGCTGTCAAAGAAAAGGCAACTGACCAGCAGTACCAGGACTACTCATCAAAGGCAACAGCATTCGGAACTTCGCTCAATGAAAGACGTCGAATCGCAAAAGCTATCCTGGGAGAAGACATCTTTTTCGATTGGGATTTGCCAAGGTCCAAGGAGGGACAATACATGTGGCGGCCAAGTGTCAAAACAATCGTCGAGCGAGCGATTTTGGCTGCACCATTTGGCGATATGACTTGGGCAAGAATGGACGCACCAGGTGAGACACAATATGAAATGATGCACGACGAAAGACTGACTCGGAATAGTGTGGAAGGACATTGTCGAGTTTCACACCGAGGTCCGCAAGGTGCACCCAAACCGGCTGTTTGCATTCGGCTTCACTGGAATGTACGATTACGAAAAAGCCGGATTCAGTCCAGAGCAGGTCCGCTCATTCAGCGATGATATGGCCAAGTTGGGTATAGTCTGGCAAGTTCAACCAATCTGGGCTGTGGGGGGATTGAACATGACGGCGGACAAGTTTGCAAAGGAGTGGCAGAAGGATGGCATTGCTGGATACATTGAGACGATTTCTAAGCCTTCTAGGATGCCGCCCATTGTTGATGGGTTTCACAAGCCCAGCTATGCCGGCTCATATCTCGCTGATGCATTCTTCGCTGCTGCCGCTGGTCAAGAGATAACGCCATAGATAAGGGAGAACGATCAATTTTCAGTTACTTCTCAATAACTGCTTGGTGTCAATTCTACATATCGAATTTCATGAGGTTGACCTACTGTATATCATTAAGCTGGTTTGTAGTCGATAGCCGGCGTAGATCAAGGCCAAACACTGGGGCTAGCCTTATCGCCACCACTGGGTAGCGATGTTTTTCTCTAGTCTTATATTAGTCAGCAAAAACCCTTTTCTTATCGTCCGCCTGTCTGCTAAATAACGCAGAATCAAGGATTCTGCGGATTCGAAAGAATAGACCTGGTTGGTTGGCCCTGATTCTAATACCGTAAAGTGGCACTGTTGCGAAGAACTAATGCCAAGCCTCTTAGGTCACCGTCTCCTCCACCAAGCAATAGGTGCCTGAACTGCGTTGCAGGCTGTCTATCCTTGAGGAGACCCTTGTGGCTCGATCTCATACCCCGGTGGGGCTGATGACGAGCAGTCCTGAGAATGGGACCTCTCCCTTATCTAAATACCTTCACTTTTGACCAGTGAAGATTCGCCACCATGTCTCACTCTACCGATGGGCCAACTATTTTCAGAAAGAGGAAACGCACATGTGAGAGGTGTTCACGGAGCGGCCGCCAGAACGACTTTGACGAAGCATCGCCTTGTCCGAATTGCCACTCTCCCGCAAGCTGGCAGCAGCATTATCGTGACGACTTACTGGACCCAGCACTCCATCTTGGCCAAGCTGAGACGCCACGATCTGCATCGGTATCCCATGGTTCACTGAGCATCGGCCTCGAGCACCGAACCCAATGGCAGCGTTCACCAGCATCACAAAACCTTGGCCCATCACCTCAACATGATTCCCCTGATAGTAATCGCAGCATACCCTCACTCAGCCAGCAGAATGGTCCCGATAGAGTGAATGGTGAAGCTGGAACCATATCAACAATTTTGTCACGCTTTATCAACGGAGGTCTTGAGATACAAAACAATCCGGGAGTTTCGCCAAATGACATCTTACTCCCGGTAGCTGCGTCTTTTTTTCGTTCATATTTCACTGTCATCCATCCTCAGTACCCATTTCTGGATATCAAACTATGCGCAGAGTACTATACCGCTTGGAAAGGATCTCTGCCAAATGCCGTACCTATTGGATGGCCAGCCTTCTTCGTCAACATGGTACGTCCCCGAATATCAGAGCCGGCTCGGGCCTAACATGGTGCCAGATATTTGCCATTGGTTCACTCATTGAATCCAAATCCGACAACTCCCCTGACGCAAAATACCAAAACCTCAAGTCGAGAGCGCAAGCGGAGCAATCAATCATGACAGATTCTACCTCGACGCCGCTTATTCGCTTACAAGCCATGCTGTTGTCTGCAATGTTTGCCCTACATGCCGAAAGTACCTGGCGAATCGCGCATATTAGTGGTGCTATTATGAAATTCGCCACGTTGCATCGATTCCATCGATTAAAGAGAGATCCTAGCTGTCCTACGAACTTAATGTCGATTCGGGTGTGGTCGTGCGCCTATGTGTAAGTGTGGAATCCTTTCAAGACGACCTCAAGCTAAAATGGCCTTTCAGCCTTGACAGAGCTGTCAGTTCGGCCCTCGGTACCCCCGTCAGCCTACCTGATATGTACATATCAACTCCATTATATGAGGCTGCTCCGGAAGCCCAATGTTGTCTGCCCTGGCTCTCGGACTGTGCTACAGCCCAAGACGCAACATATTTTGATCTAAGGACTTTTGCGCACGTGTGCAAAATTAGAACCCTTCAGTCCTCTTTCATGCACATAGTGGAGAAAGACGAGCTGGAAGACATGGTGCCCTTGGAATTGGAAATGCACATGCTCAAAAGTTTGAGAGAATGGGAAGACACAGAGACTATTTCAAGACACAGGTAAGCCCCATATCTTCCACAAGTCACAAGCTGCGTGGTTGCTTGGTATAATTGGTGTTGGGGGATTTGATCGCAGCAATGAATTGACATTGCCGTCACAGTGTACGGAATAGCCATGGCTATCGAAGTGCAGTTTGGCTTCAGCATATCGCCCATCTTACCCAACTGTCTATTTGCTTCGTCAACAAATCGAACATATTCTCTTCTATCGCGGACAAGGCTTTCCAATCAAGCTGTGCAGTCTGTACGAGTTTCAGATCGCTTCAAAAGAAGAAGCACATTGCCCAGCCATGGCTCGTTGTAAGTTGACCAGTCTTTCCTTCGATGGATCCTATGTTGACGATGCCAGGTCATATCACAATTCCGCGCTGCTGTGACTCTCTGGTACATAGTCTGGGCGAGGGCCATTCCTGTTCCGAAAGAAGCAAACGATGCGTTTCGCGATTGCAGCGCCGCTCTAGCAATCTTCGCAGATCGGTGGCCTAAGGCGGAACATTACCGTGACTGTTTTGAGCTATTGGCAGTATCGATTCCTCGAAGTCAACCTCTGGGGCACTTGGCAAAGGATGCAAGAGAGGGTTTAATAATTCTGGTACGAAAACTGGAAGAGAGTGGTATCCATCGCATTACATTAAGAATGTTGCATGAGATTTGTGAGGATACTGAGAGTCCAAGGCGGGCATAATGTCACTTTTTAATACATGTTGTAGACAGGTCTCTGACGTTTCATAATATGGTATTACTTGGAGACGAAACTCAAGCCCCATTTCCATTTCTGAGGGCCGCTTGGTGAAATACTCACGTAATTCGGCACATTATGCAACAGCAGCACAGTTGTCTGCCAAGGAGTGTGGCTAATTACCACCGCCATCGGTTCAAAAAGGGATATGAACTTTTTAAACACATCCTCATTCATCTTCTAGTTACAAAGAAATCTATAGTTATTTATTCCAGGCCGGACTAGAAAGACGCGATATAAACCCGAGCAATCACCTTGGTACCTTATGTTGATGTGTCATCTCTGGTCGTCACGTAGAGACACTATATTGTCGATGGGTGAGGGTCCTGTAATCGTTCAGTCAATACCATGGCTGCAGCCGCGATCCTTTTCCAATAAACTTACCGTAATGATCGTGTACTGATCAATGAGAACCTTGCCATCTTCGTCCCGTCTAAAATGCATCCGCGCCGCCCACGTGAAGGTGCTGGCCTGGCCGTCTTTAGACACATTGTTGCTTCTCCCATGCATCATCACCTCCTCTGCCTTGGGACCAAACGGGAAGACAGAATACACCGTATGATCGCGGCTCTGGAAATTCGACCATGATTTCGTAACGAGCTCCACGAGATCTAGAAAACGCAAGAGTCAGAAAGCCATGGACAATCGGATTGGTGTTTGGTGGGCAGGAACATACTTTCTCTCCCTTTAACATTCGAAGTGCCTTTCTTCAACACGGCATCCTCTGTGAAATGCGCCCCCCAGATTTCAAGTTCCTGGTTATCCACAGCCGCATAGAGTGTTGTAATATGGGATTTGATGGCAGGGTCCAGAACGCTATCATCGCTTTTGAAGGTTTTGGTAGTGGAAGCCATTTTGCAGATTATTCAAACCCGAAGACTTGGAATAAAACAAGTGGGCTTTAGAAATATTGAGATGTGATGATGAGCAAAACTGTTATCTTAAACAATCAGAGCAAGATGGAAGCCTGGTGAAGTAATGGCGATGGAAGATGTTAAAGGGAAAGAAAAGTAAGAGAGGAAGACAATGAATCCTCCAATTTCAGTCAAATACGACGGTCAGTGAGGAATGGGCAGTACGTCACTCTCCTCCGATGTAATAATGTTTTTGACCTACACTACCCATGCTCCTAAAGCTTTCATGCCTAGCGTCGGCATAGGCCGTTGTCCAGCTTAGTAGATAAGGAATTAGTGCAATAGCAAAGTGCATCGGCCTCAAGAAACCGATCGCAAACCAGCGCCGATACTCTCAACGATAAGGGGATCGGCCGGGGCGGGGCAGGGATCTTTCGGCCTCCATTCCGATGAGATTTTGGAGGGAGCAGGGATACGGGGCGGTCGTCTCTCTACAGTATCACTCTTTATCCTAGTACTATTATGCAAGTAGCTGGGAATAGACACATCCGCGTAGATTGCTACTTCTAATGGCGGTATTAATCCATGAGTGCTGATTGGATTTATCTAGAATAACCTAAGCTAAGGGCTGCTTCCGTGTAAAAGGCAGTATGCAGTAAAGTTACGTAACTATCCACACTACCAGCGCATCCGCCATCCATCATTTTATGTTTCCTACGGTGGTTTGTTTCAGATTTCGTCAATCTCATCAAATACAGGTCCCTCTACTTTGGCCAGGTAGCTTTAAACAAGGCAGAAATAACAAATTGTAATTATGCACACTTGTTACTGAACGTACTGGAATTATTCGACTACGGTCATTTAACTAGATAAAATGGGGAAACGATTGCCTATGAGAGGCAGTAAGAAAGAAAGACCTCTCTCAAACATCTTAACCGACAACAACATTCTTTACCCTCGCGAACAGGTCACGGCGTGGCTCTTCTTCATCTGAGCTTCCTAGCCATTCCCTTCGTCCACTAGTAATATCTGCTTCAGCAGGATTAACCCACTTCGTTTCTAAAGGTTTCAAAGTTAGCAAGAACTATATGGAGATTTGGACGGGAAGAACTTACTGTGGTATACCTTCCATCCAACATATAAGATAATGAAGAGAGGAATCACGAGGTAGGAGAACACAAAGCCCTTGACGTCAAACGGAGTCAAAAGCGTCGTGTAACCGGAAATAATAACAAGGAAGATATTGGCGCCAAATATGATCCAAGGCACATATGGATACCCCCACGATTTGAAGGGGAGTGATGAAACAGGCATATTCTGGGCATCCACCGCGGCACGGAAACGGGCGTGCGTCAAGCCGATAAATGCCCATGCGATGAATGCAGCAGAGCCCGAAATGGACAGCAAGTAGTTGAAGACATTGCCAGCATTCTCGGAGATGTTGAGTAGTGAAATCAAGCCAAACAAATTAGTAAAAACGACGGCATTGATGGGGGTTCCGTTCGATGTTGTCTTTGCAAGGAACGCTGGCGCTCTTCCGACTTTGGCTTGAGCAAAGATGCAACGGCTGGCGATGTAAATTGCCGAATTGATCGATGAAAGAAGTGTGACGATGATGATTGCGTTGATTAGATGCCCAGCCCCTGACCATCCTGCCGCGTTCAGTGCCACGGTGAAGGGAGATGATGCAGACTTGGAGCCAGCATTCAACAAGGCCTCTGAGTTCCAAGGAACGATCAACCCGGTGAAAAAGACCATTCCCACGTACACGATGAGAATACGCCAGAAGGTCTGCTTGAGGGCCTTGGGGATATCTTTCTTGGGGTTTCGAGATTCTCCGCCAGTGATGGCAACGGCTTCGGTGCCTGAGTACATGACGGCTGCCAATACCAGGACCTTGCCGAATCCATTGATGCCGTTGGCGAATGGACCGGGGTCTTTCCAGTAACGGAAGCCAATGTAGTCGCCGCCAATAGCGCCGGTATCGATGAGGCTGCGGGTGGTTAGTGATGCGCACATTAATGGGATGGGTTGAACGTACATTGCAACAAGATATAAAATGAGAGTCACGGCAAACTTGAAGGAAGCGAGCCAGAACTCCATCTCTCCATATACCAAAACTCCCAGAAGAGATGTCCCCATGAAGAACACCCAGCAGATCAAGATCCATCCGTAATTGGGTATCTTGTCCGTCCAAAAGCTTAGAATCAATGCAGCGCCGTTGTATTCATTTGCCAAGATAGTTCCCTTGTATACGAATGTTAGTATGGCATCTCCACGGTTCGTAAGGGTTCCGATGAGGTTTACTGACCCACATGTACCAGTAATTCCATCCAAGAGCAAAGGAGAGAGCAGGATCCACAAATCGTCCGGCGAACTCGTTGAAAGCACCGGTCAATGGGAAGAGAGTAGCCATCTCGCCTAGGGATTGCGTGACGAAGAAGACATCAACACCGATGATGATGTAGCCGATCAATGA
Source organism: Ilyonectria robusta (assembly GCF_021365365.1). NCBI lineage: Eukaryota > Fungi > Ascomycota > Sordariomycetes > Hypocreales > Nectriaceae > Ilyonectria > Ilyonectria robusta. The sequence goes on from NW_025764451.1 coordinate 670,530, forward strand.
GCCAACTGGACCAGCGTATTGCAGCGCAAAGCCAGTGGCATAGAAAGTTCCAGGGCCAATGACACCACCGAGGGCAATCATCTGGAGATGTCGCGACTTGAGAGCACGGCGGACGCCATCATCAATCACAATGTCGTTGGTGGTGGTGACTTTACCGATGTCGACGTCGTTTGGCTCCGTAGACGCCATGGCAATTTCTTTGCTGTCTATCTCAGCCATTGTTGAGACGAATCTACTTGACTTATTGTGACTTGTTAGAAAGAGGTAGGAAGACTCCGGGGTAACAGGGACCTTATATCTGTCCTGTAATTAAGCCTTCAAAAAGGAGGGTTTCGCCCCTCTGCTGGATGAGCTCTTCCGTTTTGAAGAAATCACAAGCCCTTCAAAGCACACCGCGTAGAATGAAGAGCCACGAGATTAGAGATAAGGTTCGTTATCAGGTTCCCAGCCAATCCTCAAGTCATGGGTGGATGTCCGAAAAAGTCCGATGGCCAATTATATCGGTGTTTTGACTGTGGATCCCACACCTGAATCGCAAGTCAGTCCTTCACGAGATGTCTTATCAGTAAGTAACCTCAGTTGGCCGAGTGGAGAAGGTTTTATGGCACTAATATCCTGGGCTGTCTAGATTACGCCAACCGGGAACCGTTCGGTATCACGGTGAGCGATGGAGGGCGAGATCGCCAAATAGCCTGAATTGCCTGTAGATATCTTTCGATAGACTGAGCCCACACATACGATGACCCAACATCGCCGGTTTGTGGTGGTATGATAACACTACCTTTCTGTACAATGGCGCAGCCCACTGCTGGAACGGGGTCTTCATCTATCAGAGGGAAATGTTCTGCAAGTATTCAAGATAGGAAGTGCATGTGATGCGTTTAATCGGATCTGACACACTCTCTGGGTAATCTTGTTGTTCATGTTTATAATGATAAATTGCGAATCAGGCGGGCTTCAATGCCATTATAGACGACTCTCTAATGCTAGGGACACCGCCTTTGTCACGAGGTACTCCTCCACAGCGACATCTTTGCCTGCCTCTTTGCCGTACCCTGATTCCTTCATACCCCCAAAAGGTGACTCCGCACCAGTAATTGCACCTTTTTCAGTCAGTATATATGTTCGAAAGATGATGATATCGACGTCACGTACTAGTGTTAAGGCCGATCATGCCAGCCTCGAGGTCATCCAGCAACCTCCAAGCTCGGTCTAAATTCTTGGTGAAAACATACGAGGCAAGGCCCATCTACACATCAAGTTAGCAAGGCTGCAATCGGCGAGTCACAAATGGCCTACAGGAGTATCGTTGGCCCACTGAATTGCTTCTGTTTCGGTTTCGAATTTGTACAGAGTCAAAATCGGTGCGAATGTTTCTTCATTCGTTATGCGCATCTCCTTCTTCGCATCAGCAATAATCGTCGGATTGAAGAAATATCCCGAGCTATTCGCCAGCCTCTCTCCTCCTAGTAAGATTCGAGCACCGTGTTTCTTGGCATCTTCCACCTGTGCTAATGCTCGATCAAGACTTTGCGGTGTAGTAACAGGGCCTAGGGTTGAGGCCACAGAGCTGCCATGACCGACAACAAGCTTCGAAGTTCGCTCTTTGACTATAGCGGCAAAATTGTCATATACGCCAGACTGAACATACACGCGGTTAGCGCTGATGCATGCTTGACCAGCGTTTCTCCATTTGAGGCCCATGAGTGCTGCCACATAGGTTAGCCAATGTCACGCGGTGAATCATTCCATTCCCATCTTACCATCAGCCGCCTCGTTCAAATTCGCATCATCAAAGACAATGAAGGGGCAGTTTCCGCCCAGCTCCAGCGTGACCTTCTTTAGTCCATCGGAGCAGATCTTTGCTACGAGCTTTCCAACTCTGGTCTGTGGTGGATAATGTCAGAAGTGTATCTAGCAATAGGTTCAAATCAATCTTACGGAACCGGTAAATGTCACTTTCTTGACAAGAGGATGACGACAAAGCGCCTCAGTTAGTGAAGGGGTGTTGTTCAAGCTCGTTGTCAAAACGTTTAGAACGCCCTTCGCAAAACCTGCTTCCTCGGCAAGTAGCGCAAGAGTCAGTACCGACAACGGTGTCTCTGGAGATGGTTTGATGATCATGGTGCATCCAGCAGCTAGGGCAGCCCCAGCCTTTCGAACAACCATGCTGTGAATTGTCAGCTAGGGTTGCCAGATCTCCCAAAGCTCACTCACGCGATGGGAAAGTTCCAAGGGACCAGTGCGGTCACCACACCGATCGGCTGCTTGATTGTCATCACTTTTTTTCCAGGCGTTGAAGAGTCAAAAAGGGTTCCCTGGATCCGGTCTGCTTCGCCTGCAAACCACCACGTGGAATTCAGGGCGTAATCAAGCTCGGCCAAAGACTCAGCGATGGGTTTTCCAGTCTCGTATGTAACGATCTTGGCCAAATCATCCTTGTTCTCTTGGATGAGTGTACCCCAGTTCAGCAGGCACCGTGACCGCACACGAGGGCTAATTTTGCGGTAAAAGAGAAATGCCTTGTGGGCAGCCTGCACGGTAGCTTCAACATCATTGGCGTCGTTGTCTGGTGCTGAGGCCCAATTGTCTCCAGTTCCGGGATCTACAATGGTCAATTTTGCCCTTGTCCGTTCGTGTCATCTACTAACCTGTCACGTCAAATCGCTTTCCTGATCCTGCTTCAACCCAGTTACCGCCGACCCAGGATTGATCTTTGAATAGCGAGGGGCGACGGAGCTATGCCCATGTATCAGCACCAGTCACCCGTGGCCCATTTACTTCAGAGACACATTCCGCCCACATACCTGAAATGGCAATTGCTGAGCCATAGCTGCAATGTGCTAAAGTTCGGATTTTCCTTCGTAATCTGAGATAGCTGTTAACGAATGCTTTCTTGCTGCATTCAAAGATAAATGAATTACTGTGTATTGCTGAAATCTTTGGAAACCCTCAATCTAGCTGAGAGGATCAATCCTTAAAGATAGCAAGATATTGAATTGGATCGCATAATCTGGTTTGATCGCACCTCCTTCTTGCTGGCTCCGAATCTGAAGATGTCACTGCGAATGTGGGGCAAGTATCGGGCTCAACGTCCGACAGTATCAGTATCACATCGCCATGTAGTCCGAGAAATCCGGATGTGATGGATAGCTTCGACGATCGCATTTTAAGCCCCCGAAGGCCCAAGATGGTTAGTACGGAGACTGCGTCTGTTCAATTAACAAGCCCCATATAAGAACTGTAAAATACAGGCCCTCGGGTGTATGCATGCTATTTATCCTATCTTTCTCGCATTCAGTCTCAATTACCCACCCCAGTCATGACATCTTTACTTCCCACAGGAAAGCAGATCAACCTGCAGTTGGGGTGGCCATCTCCTTCTTTGTTCCCTTCCGCGGAACTAAATGCGGGCGCAAATTCTGTTCTCACAGACTTCAACACTGCTAGTGCTTCCTTGATTTACGGTCCCAACCGGGGGTACGTCCCCTTTCGAAAGGAATTGGCGCGATGGTTGGGCTCCCAATACCATAACGATCCCCAAGCCATCGACGAGGGTCGTGTGTGTATTTCTGGCGGAGCTTCACAGAATCTCGCCAACACTCTCCTCCGGTTCACAGATCCAACATACACCAGATGTATATGGATGGTGGAGCCAACATACTTCCTGGCTTGCCCTGTTTTCGAGGACTGTGGATTCATCGGTAAACTGCGGGGTGTTCCCGAGGACGACGAAGGCATCGACTTGGATTTCTTGAGAGCGGCTCTGGTCGAAGCAGAGGCAATTTTTGCTAGAAACGGCGGGCCTGGCACTCCGGAGCTCAAGACACCAGCAAATGGATATGAGAAGATCTTTAAGCACGTCATCTACGTGGTACCGACATTTTCAAATCCCAGTGGCAAGACCATGTCTTTGCAGCACCGATATGATCTTGTTCGATTGGCAATTGAATATGACGCGCTGATCATCTCGGATGATGTGTACGACTTTCTCTCCTGGCCAGAAGACAAGGGAGTCATCCTCAACGGAGCCAGACTAAGTCTTCCCCCAAGGCTGGTGGACATCAATCAAAAGGTCGATCCTGATAGCAAATGGGGAAATACGATGAGCAATGGCTCCTTTTCCAAGATCGTCGCTCCCGGGACAAGGGTATCATGGGCAGAAGGCACACCCGCATTCGCAACCTTTCTGGCAAATACGTAAGTCTAACCATGGGACCAAGACAGGAAATTTGAAACTGATCAAAGTCGATAGTGGCTCAACGACCTCAGGCGGAAACCCTGCCCACCTTGCTTCAACTTTCATCGAGAAAATGCTCTCTTCTGGTGCACTTGAAGCCCATATCCAAAACAAGCTAATTCCCTACTATTCGGCACGGTATTATGCCATGGTCGATGCCATTCGAGAATATCTGGAACCTCTCGGAGTGCAGATCACTACAGGGAAACCCTATTCAACTGTTATTTTGGGTGATCAATCTTCAATTACCACGAGTGGAGAAAGCGGCCAGGACAGCATCAAAGCTGCCGGTGGATTCTTCCTACTCATCACCTTGCCTAAGGGCTTGCCTCCTACCCCAGTGCTGGCAAAGATTTCTTTGGAACAACATGAACTGAAATTTGCATATGGCAAAATGTTCGAGGTGAAGGGGGATAGTGGGAGTAAAAAAAGATCGGAATTGGGATTTGGAAGCACTATTAGACTGTGCTGGGCATTTCACGAAGAGAATGTTATTGTGGAAGGAATTAAGCGAATGAGGGACATATTGATAGAATGCAAGGAGAAGGTTTAGATTGTTGAAATGCCAGTGTTACCTTTCCGTGTTCCATAATTGATCCAGCCCACAGTGACTAGAGCCTGTAAAATCCATAGTTTTATCTTAAGTAAATGCAATCTTGGAGTTAGAACACATAGCTTAAATTATCAGTGTTAAGAAGTGCTGCGGCCACTTGAGTCGAGGAATAAGTCGACATAAAAATCGTGGCTAATTCGGTGCAGCAGAAAAGTGTGCAGTTTTGCAGGACTGGGTAGTAGTATCACTTCAAGTATCGGGTAAGTCAGCAATTGGTTCAAATTTGTTTGAATCGTCGTGAGCCCTCAAGTATCATTACGACATGTTATTATCTGGTTCTGAGAAGAATGCTACTATGATGTCTGCGGCGATGGATGCATCATCGCTTTGCGCTGCAGCTGCCATGGCAGAATCAAGGAATTCATCCTCCCACCCAACACGCTGTCCAATGAGTTTCAAGCATTCCGTGTTGATGAATTGGTCGAATTCAGGATGCCCTTGGAACGTGAGGATCTTGCCAGGTTGATATATGCCTTGAATCTGACAATGAGCCGTGGAGCCAACCAAATGAACACCGTCGGGGAGGCGTCCGTTCTTAAAAGTCACATGATCGCCATGCAAGAACTGAAGCTGTAGGGATTTTGATGGGAGTAGACTCGAGAACGTGTCCGCAAATTCATCCGACACGTCCACTCTATTCACGCCGAGTTCCCAGCCAGCAGGGTCCTTTGCCACAAGAGCTCCCTGATCCCCGAAAAGTGCCTGGCAAATGATTTGATGACCGAAACACGAACCGTATATTTTAATCGAAGGGTGTTGGTGATAAACGTCTTGCCGTAAATTAGTACATGACCAAGCGAGTCGTTTAGATGCACGGTGCAAACTTACATGAGATGTATCGATCCAGTGTCCGTATCCATTCTAGGTCCTGATATGCTCCATTTGGCGACCCAGTGATGATAATGGCATCTATTCTATCCAATGAAGGAGGATATACTTGATTTACCGTGTCCCATCCTGTGACGTTGAGTTTGGCGTTGGACCAGTTGGGACCTCTGTTGAGACGCTCGACGGCGGGTTTCAACAATGAAGCAAAGATGTCATGATACTGGCCCCTTTCTTTTTCGATATTGGGACACGTGTAACCACAATTGAGAACGGCAACGGAAATACTGTGCCGAACGGTCATTATGTTGGATATGTTTGGCAGTCAAAAGTAGACAATGCTGGAAATGGAAGCAGAAAATAAACCAAAAAAGAAGTCTCTCTCTGCTTACCCTATAGCTTGGCCTTATCGTAAAACGAGACCGACATTCAGTCATGCCAACTGTCTCAATCTGCTATCATGTTTGAACAAGCCCAATCCGCGCTCCCTTGAAGACTCAAGCCCGATTGGTGGGCCACATTTCCAAGATGCGACTCATGTTCCATCGCTCGGAAGGTCATCGGGCGTTGACCTGGTGGCTCCGATAGCCATCGGAGCAGACGCCGATGGATGCCACGATAAGCCCGACCCACCGTACAATAATCTGGATCAGGACTTTGTGCATCCAACTGTAGCACTCGATACAACGCTAGATGGCGCCATGAAGCGGATTCGTAGACGGCACCGGGCCAATAATTTTCCCATAGTTTGAGACAGGGCCCACAACTTTCATTGCCGCCCAACTTGTCATTGTGAGGGGGTGCGTGGGTGCTGATGTTAACACAAGGCGAAGGTATAGAGACGGCCTGAGACGATGTCGACCCAAGTTGAACAGGGACCACCCAAACGGCCAAAGTTATTGGCGTGTGCACGTTGCCGTCATCGAAAGCAAAAGGTGAATCCAATATTACGACTTCTGGCCAAGGCCGCAAACAGTTCTGACCAGCCTTCCAAGTGTACCGAGGTTCGACCTTGCACAAATTGCACCCAGTCTGGGTCCGGTATGGCAGCATCCACTTGTGCACTTGGCTGAGTCAAAGGCTCTGACCAGTAGTAGAATGTACCCCTGCTAGGTTGCCATCCTCGAAGCTACCCCTGGAACACGAGTCTGTCCATCAACTCCCAAGCTAGCGACACGGTGCCGCACAGAGTCCTGACATGTATTCAGCTATGTGCAACGCCTAGAGGAGCGAGTTGCACTATTGGAATCCGTCATTCCTCAAGAGAGCCTCGATCACATCAACGCCACACAGCCTCAAGAGATTTCCGTTCACATCAACGCTCCCCAGTCTCAAGAAACATTCGACTCCATTCACGTTGCACAGCCTCTGGATCAGTCAACGTCCGGAGCTAGGACTGGGATTCAGGTATGACACGAAACTGTAACCCTATTTTCCTAGTTCCATTACGAAACATTTGCTAACAGAACAACTGCCATTCAAAGCTCCCACTCGATCCTAGCCATGATTACCAAGACTATTCCGGCCAACTTGACTCTCCTGTCCAACAAGAGGTAGACATTCCTCTTCCTGTGTCTATGCCCTTGGCATTCACCCCTCCCGACAATGTAAGCCCCGGTTTATTCGGTGCTCTTTCAGGCATCTCCAATCAGACACTTCCTATTGTACAGGACCACCGCACAACTATAGAAGCATTGGATTTGAACATGGAAATGGAGAGTTTCTTAACCCAGACCTACTTCGACATGGCTCATTCTCAATACCCTCTTTTGCTCAAACATGAGTTTTTGCAAATGGCCGAGGCTTGGAGGGGCAGCAGGGATAACCTCCCTGCATCGATGAGATGGAAGGGGTTCTTCATATACATGGTATGCCATGAGTTCTACACCCACAGCATATTCCGAGCGTTGCTGATTCTGTGACGCAAGGTCTATGCGATCGCATTTATGATGACCAAAGCCCGCATTAATGGACAGATGCGGTCTCAGGTAGGCGGTCTGAATCGAACGGCTCTTTGGAGACTGACGAGTATTGCAACAGGCATTCTATACCCTTGCGACTACAAAATACCTTCCATACGTAGTCGCATCAGCCAACCCTATTATCCGCGCACAAGGATTTCTCCTTCTCACTGTTTACGCCCTCCATGTGCCATCACAGGAGAACATCATTTCACTATCCTCTTGGACAATCCGGTTCTGCATCATGTCGCAGCTACACCTAGCTGAAACTGAGCCTCAGCCCGTTAGTAGCGACGCATTGATCCAGATTCAGCACCGTCGAAGGATCTTTTGGTGCGCATACGCCATCGATCGAGCAGTGTGCAGCTCGTATGACTTTCCGAGCTCGATTCCAGACAACCACATTACAGTTCCAGTAGGTGTTGAATCCATCATGCGGGATCTTGGGTCTTGACGTTTGCAGATTTTTGAAAACATTGACGACGACCAACTACTTGCTGTTGCTTCTTCTGCTCAGCCGGGATCACAACTCGTGGGATCCAACTCACCAACAAATCTATCATCAGCTATTCATGTTTTAGCCAGCCGTCAACTCGAATCAGAAATTCAGGAGACGGTCCTTGGTAGAGATTTCGTCACCCATTCTGACACGGCTTTTGCATGGCGGGCTAAAATGTTAGAGAAGATAAAGGAGTGGAATCAACGGTCCGGAATATCATCAGAGCCGTCCCAAAAGGGTTACGTGAGTCTGGGGTGGCTCAAGATGATATATTATTACAATATTATAATGTTGTACCGGCCCACCAGGACCATTGTGCAGGGTCTAACTGGCGATTGGTCTGTCCAGGCTTGCTGTCAAGCATTGTTGTTATTTCGGAAATTCCAAATGGCAAAGGAGATTGCTCAGCCGTGGTTAGGGGTAAGTGCAATTTCTTCCCTATTCATCTCCCAATGAACGCTCAATAATGTTGGCTGAGCCCGGCCCCTTACCCATTTCATGATATAATTCTCACCCTGACCTGTATTTAGCTCCTGACCCAGTTCCAAATCGGCGTGACTCTCCTATACTGTCTTTACGCCACCCCGACCTCCAGATGGAAGCTCTCTTACAAGTCCGCTGATGTTTCCGATGCCATCCGCGCCTGCTCCAGCACGTTAGCCATACTTGCAGAACGATGGGCAGAAGCAGAATGCGTCCGAGATGTCTTTGAAATATTGGCGAGGGAAATTCCCCTTGGAGAGACATGGGAACGACCGAGAATGATGAGCGAGACAGGGAGAAATGGGATTGAGGAAAATTGGAAACCATTGAGCAACATCGTTATTCACCGTCCGACACTTCGAATGATTCACGAGATGACGACAGAGCCATTTGTGGATCTTGCCGAGACGATCTCGGACGACGTTGTGAATACTGCTGTAACCCTTGCTCCCGTGGATGCAACATTCCTTGCGGATGAAATGGATCTACAGTGGGCTGGTCCTACACGCGACTCGTCCCTGGGTTTGGGGACTCGTTTCGACTCGGCAACTGATCTTAACACATTCTCGGATCAAATTTATTTTCAACTACAATGAGGGAATTTTCACATCTTCTTTCACTCAACCCTTACTCCCTCTGAAGCCCTATTCCATTTCCCGAAAAACTGGGCTGTTATGGAAGTCAAGAGTCTTCGAGCTGGCTTGTTCATTCGCCCGTTTGCTTGGTCATACAGCCTCCAAAGCATACAACGGACAATTTGATTGGAAAACATCTATTTATATATCTTAGTCTGAACCAGATAACTGAGTACATCAAAAACACAAAGAATAAACGGGGGAGACGATTTGCTTAAGCCCTTAACTTCAAAGCTTGGACTCGCAGCAAACTTTGGTGCTTTTCTCCTCCAGTGGGGGTTGCCGTTCCTTGTATAACACGCTTTGGTTCGCCTTTTGAGTACTCTGTGGAACATCCAAGGCAGGGTTTTGCTCAAAGAACCCACTCGGCTTCAGGCTCACTGTCATCGTCTCACAAGGCATGACAGGGTAATCCTCTGGGCGAGGGTTATGCGTCAAGCTGATCGAGTGCCACAAAACAATGTCCTCGTCGTCAACCTTGTCGCCTCGACCAGCCCACGCAGCCAAATCGCCCTTCTTCTGCAGAGGATTACCGCCTGGTACGTCGTCCGGAAGCGATTGGTAGGTGTATTCTCCAGCGGCGTACAGTTCGCCGTCGCGATACGAGGTGACCCAGTATGGCTGCAGAGCAAACTTTGCACGCTTTCCATGCCATGATTGCGGATGGGCTAGTAGCATCTGCTTCTGGGGGCTGTGAATGGCATACGCGACAGGATTGCCTGTAATCTGGTTGATGACGGATGGGTTGATGATTTTATGGACTCGGTTTGGTTGAGCTTCAGAAAAGCCCGAGCTGGAGAGAACTCGCTTCTCGGTGATGTAACCCACGCCAACAGGGTTGTTTTCGTCGAAAGGCATAGCAACGGAGTCTTCCTCAATGAAACTGTTCTTATCTCCGTCGATCGCAGGATCAATTCTCAAAGAGAAAACATGTTGATGGTAAGGCGCCATTACTCCATGGTTGACGTTCGTACCCCATGGCACTCTGGCCCCGGGAGCGATAGGGACGGTGGATAGAATCCCAGTTGCTTGGATTCGATAATGAAGCGCGGCGGCCTGGTCAAAGTGCCACATGAAGATGTATTCGTAGTTGCCAACAGTGATGATGGTTTGCAAGACCAGAACGCGAGATCGCACGATGGAGACTTGCTTTGTAGCACCATCGGTGTGTTTCCAGCCGATCCCATCATCAATCTCATGCATGCAGATGGCGTTTGGCTTTTGGACTGGGTTTCCGTTCCAATCGCTTAGTGTAAAGGAGAAATACTGTTCGGGTTCCAGAGTCAACAACTTCACTTTGAACGTGCGAATGGTCCTGTGGATTCAGGAGACAGGCGGAGATCACATACCTTGATGAGTCCCAAGCAGTCACATCCCAGTGCCAAATTGTTTGCAGCAACGCCAGCTCCGATATCTCCAACGTCAAAAACACTCTTCCTCGAGTATGGAGACCTGGGATCGCCGTAGGGCACAAACATCTCGCTCAGACTGAGACGATGGAACAGCTCCCGCCCATCGTACGTCACATCGTGCAGCACCATGCCTTCACGCCAATTGAAGCCAACTCTGAACCGCCATTTCTGCCACTGCACGAGATGCCCATCGACAGTGAATGAAGCACCCGCCGGTTGGTGGACAGTGAGAGGCTTGAGATCTGCTCGCTTGGGCTCGGATTGAAGGTCGTGGTGCCATTCCTTGGGCGGATGGGGAATGTATTGGACGTCTGGCGTCACACTGTGATCTGCCCCAATGGGCAACTCGATGATGTCGACAAGTTCTTTGGTGATGTAGTCAATAATGGGGGAAAATGGGAGGGGGTTATCGTAAGAGTTGGAGCCTGGATGAGACCGATCTTTGGCGTAAAGAAAGCACTAGTGTTATCTGTCAGTGTGATTTCTTTTCTGGGAGTAGGCGGTAGCGAGTCTCACTTGTGCAAGTCTCCTGTTCTGCTTTTCTTCATCACGTCCAAAAGGCCAGGTGTCGCAAACCTGGCATTCGAAGTTAGCAACCGGGCGATGTAGGGGTCCAACTTCTCGGACCGTGGTAAACATACAATACTCAAGTTTTCGGGGAGTCGGTACTTTTCAATCCGCTCAATCACCTTGGGATGGCTCAAACACCTATCCCTCACTTCAACCACTTCATCCATGTCGGCTTGTCCATGGTATCGTGGATCGAGCTTCTCCACCCGCTCTATCGCCGAGGCACCCAAATCCACTGCGGTGTAGAACAAGTCGGCAGTTCCTCTGTGATAATACAAGGCGGATACCCGGCGAGGAAGAGTTGACAAACTAGCGCCGCTCCGTTCCGCAGCTAGAAACTTCCTCAGGTCTTTTTTGAGCGGCTCGATCAGTGTGATGTTTTTAAAATGGACACTGTTCTCTGGGTTGTGCTTTTTTATGAGCGTGGCTGCGAGAGTGATCTCGGCCGACGTGAGGGGGTCAAGAGGATGCATTTTGTGAACTTGAGTCCACAGATGTGATAAGGGCAGTGATGGTGTATGGAAGCGTACCCGTGAGTGTACCAATGTTAGGGGACGGATAGAGTACCAAGCACACTTCAGCTTTAATAGAGAGAGTCAGCTGAATTTGATCCACTTCGAACTGGAGCTGCAGATAACAACTTTGCCTATCAACGCTTTATCGGACTTCCTCGCTGTCTCGCGTCCGATGCGGGCCGATAAAGTGAAGGCGCTAAACCTTTTCTCGATCTGGATCAGTGGATGTACAATGGAGGCTACGTTTCTTCATCCGCCCTATTTTCGGGCCGTACTCCGAGTCGTTAACATTTGTAGATGCCGCCTTCGGGTCCGTCTTACGGCGTCGGGTCGGAATTGCCTCGGAATGGGCACTATGGGTCCTAAGATGAGCCTGCATGCCAATTTGGCTTGTATGATAATATTGGCCGCAACGGTGCTGCCTTCTCTTTCAAGGCATTGATAATTTGGGCATCATAAACAACTCAACGATGATGATGTATATTACTCTGGGTGTAGAATCTCAGTGAAGCAAGTGCGGAATGGGGCGAGCTGACTGGTTGAGGCTTAGAGTTTACTGCAGGGCTTTCGCTTGTATGAATCTACAGGATAGTTTATTATTACAGTTTCAATTTAACTGGCACTGGGACCACTTTCACTGAATAAATCGACCGGACTCGATGGTGGGCATGCATGTCCACGCGGAAGAGGATTTCAGGTTACGCGGCCAGCGGTTGTAGTACGTGGAGTGAATCTTTGGCTTTCAACAGCGGTACCGAGCGATTTATGGTCATGACCTAGATTCCCGAGAGCTACGGAAGATAGCAATAATCAATCCTCGCTTTAAATAGCCTTGAGGGTGATGGTAACCTTCTATTTCCCTCCCCATCCCCAGTCCGTTCACTTTCAAGACTAATTAGTCATCAGATCTACTTCGTCAGCGTTTTCCTTATCTTGTAACTTACATTTGCAAGGGCCACCCCCCTGTAAGACCCTAAGTCTGGGGAAGGTTTCCTCTTTTGGGGCTCGATTAAGCTTGTGTATATATTGAAGAATAACTACCGTTGATGATCTCTTTCACTGGAAACTCGTGTTACGTGAATCATTCTTCCTCATGTGGTCCGTGCAGAGGCTGACGTCAGATGGCCAAGGCCAAGACTGACAACGCACAAGTCCAGCTCAGCTTCTCCAACTATCTCACCACCAGAGCGCCCCTTGCCGTGCTAAGGTTAGCACCAGAATACTACCAGACAACTATCAGATCGCTCATCAGCTCAACTATTCCTGACAGAACAAACAACCATGTCTTCTCACGCCGTCCCCGAGGTGTTGATGAAAAAGGTCGACGAATATGTCGACTCGCTTGCCCCTCAGATCCAGCCCCGCATCACGACTGAGCTGGAGGAGTTTCAACAGAAGACCATCGACATGTTGGAGACGCAGGTTGTTGATGCCTTTCGCTCGCTCTTCAACAAGGACGGCGGTGGCTCTTCGGGCAACTCGCGCAGCCTGGACGACGCAGCCCCGGATTCTTACGGCGGCCAGTCTCTGCCTTTCGCCGACGAGATCGCCAAGCTCACTCGGAGCTTCAGCAAGGTCACTGACGAAGCAGGCGACGACCTGCGTGACATCTTCAACCTCACCGAAGGCCGCGATGGTCCGAGCGAGACTCGGTCTCGTGGAGGAGGCAACCGCGACTCTTCCAGCGGAGCCAGGGGCTTCCTCTCGGCCGCCATCGACGCTGTTCAAGACCATCTGGACGACAACAAGAGATCAGGAGGCCAGGGCTTCGAGCTGGATGGGCTCCTCGGCGTAATCAGCAACACCGTCAAGGACGCATCACGCAACCCAGAAGATACGGCCCGCCTCATCAGCCCCGAGATCAAGGAGAAGGTCGGCCTGAAGCTGCGGGAGCAGCACGCCCCCATCGCTGAGCAGTTTACCCGCATCGCGCTGGATCACATCAAACGCTGGTTGCGCGGTAACACGAGCACGCGGGATCTCGGCGACGGAGTCAAGGGCGAGATTGAAGACCAGGTCAAGGACATTGTCAAGGGGCTCGGAGGCTTGTTCGGAAGCAAGAAGTCGTCCCATGAGGGATCTTCGCGAGGTTTCGGCGATCGGGATCGCGATGGTCCCGAAGGAGAAAGCAGTGGCGGCTTCTCCAAGGTCATCAGCGACAAGCTAAGTACGGGCCTTGGCAGAGTCCACAGGGACGTTCGTCTCGAGTTCCGCAAGGTGCTGGGCGGCATCGAGAAGCAGCTGTTCGAGCTGCTGCCCGACGAGTTCCAGCGCCCGCTTGAGAAGATTCTCGGTGGAAACCCCTTCGACTCGCAGCTAGACCGCGACGCCGGCTCGCAGGCAGACCGCGGCTTCGGAGACGACATCAAGGCCAAGCTGGTCAACAAGATCCGCAGCCTCGTGCGGAAGGTGCAGGAGACGCTGCGGGAGAGCATTCTGGGTGTCGTCAACGGCGGACACCGAAAGTTCGAGCGTGAAAGCTGGGTCTTTGTGCAGAAGATGGTGGAGCAGAAGGTGCAGAAGTACCTGCCCAAGGTCAAAATCTCTGTGCCGGATGACATTGGCAATGAGGGTGTGAGCGTGGGAGCGCCAACGTCTAATGCGCACCTCGGTGGCGGAAACCAGTCTGTTCCCTCTTCACAGGGAGGCCATGTTCCTCCTGCTTCGCATGAGCAGTATGGTGGACAGTCGCATGCTCAGCAAGGATACAACGCCCCTTCCCAATACCAACAGCAGCAGCACCAGGAATACAGGCCTGATCAACAGCAATCCCATCAGGAATATCGACCTGACCAACACCAGTCCCACCAAGAATACAGGCCTGACCAACAGCAATACAATCAAGAATACCGGCCTGATCAGCACCAATCTCATCAAGAGTATCGGCCGGACCAGTATCAGCCACCCCAGCAATCTTACCCTCAGCAACACCAGTCGAACCAGTCCCAGGGTTACCAACAGAATCAGGGCTACCATCAAAGCCAGCAATATGATCAGAATCCGCCATACTAAATGTAGCACCACAGAGGTGAAAGCACATGGTGGAGGGCGGCGTGTCTAGAAAATATCTGGGAATTGAGACTAGATCGTTGGTGTCTGAATACATTAAGGAACCGATAGTCAGTCAGTGTCGGTTCAATAACTGCCTCAATTCTTCTCATACATGTACTGAGACGCTCGCATGAGACGTAGCGTCTCTTCCAACGGCGCCTTAGACCGGATCTCATCGAGCATGGTGTCATTGATCAATACACACTCTGGTGCGTAGTGGTCCATCAGCCAGCTAGATGGCATCACTCAAGTTGACAGTTCCCTTTGTGAATGGAACACTTAAGTGCCTGGTGACTGAGGAATGTGTCCAAAGGAAGTTATGAGGAGAAGAGGATCATAATTTGTGATAGTCTAGCCTAAACTAACACCAAGTAGCTGTTTATCACAGTCAAGATGACGCATTGTCCCTTCTAACAATCATTGATATAGAATGCATGCAGAAGTAAGCACGCTTAGAATCAAACATAGAGCCCCGCTCGTCACTCTGCTTGCAGGCGAGGTGCCGACCTGGACGGGAGTAGACTCGGGGGTAGAGTATCCAGAGTCTGCCGAACCGGAGGCGTTCGCGCCAGGCAATGTAACGACAGCGTCGGTCACCGTAACAGCCGGGCCGCCCAACGTCAGTGTTGTTCCATGGTACACAACAACTGAAGATACCGAAGCAATCGATCCGGACACGGTGACACCGCTCGCTGGGATGGTGTGGGTCTTGGTCGTGCTGCTGCCGTATTCGACGACAACGACACCATCCGTTCCCAGACTGACGACCTGCTCGGCCACAGTAGACACAATTGCGCCGGAGTCCGCATAGCTAGATCCAGTAGAACCGGCGCTATCAGCACCAGGCAAGGCGACGATAACGTTGGTCATGGTCGCAGCTGAGCCGCCCAGCGTCAGAGTTGTTCCGCTGTATACGACAACGGAGCCAGCCGAATCGCTCGAGACCGACATGGTGGTGATGGTCGTGCTGCTTCCGTCATTGACGACGACAACACCGTCCGCCCCGAGGCTGATGACCTGCTCGGACACGGTAGACACGGCCGGGTCGGATGGGGCATTGGCGAGATCCGCAGCCGAGGTTTGCGGAGCTCCTGAACCAATGGAGTTCCTAGAGCCAGTGTTGGAATCTCCAGAGTTATTATCTGAGTTCCCGGATGAGTTGTCATCGGAGGAACTGTTGTCTGAGTTTCCAGAGGAGTTGCCGTCCGAACCAGAGAAGTTGCTGTCCGAATCAGAGGAGTTATCACCTGAACCGGAGGAATTATCGTCCGAGCCAGGAGAGCTATCGTCAGAACCGGAAGAGTTGCCATCTGAACCACCAGATGGATCGCTGACTTCTGTAGCTGTGGCCGCCGCTGCAAGAGCCTTCGTCGACACGACGTCCTGCACGGCCGTAGCATGAGTGGATGCAGCTATGGCGGGATCAGTAGATGCAACTACCGCGGGATCCGTAGATACAACGGCCGCAGGGTCGGCAGATGTAGCCGCGGCGGCGGGCTCCTCGGTTGTAGAAGCGGCGGCAGTCGTGACAAGCAGTCCGTCGACGGTGGGGATCGCATACGGCGGGTCGAAGAGTCCATACTTGAAGTTATTCACACCGCAGTGCATCCAGTACGGGTTGCCATAGCTCTTGATGGCCATGGGCATGACGATCGACGGGTTACATCGAGTATCATCCTCCTTGATGGGATGTCTCATCGTCGTAAGGGTAGAAATGTCGTACGAGGCTTCGCAATCGGTAACCAAATCGCTCAGGTACAGCTGTCTTGTCGACCTTCGATACGTTGCTGTTGTATCGAAGTACGGAACAATCGTGGACACTTCATCTAGGTCAAACCCGAAGATGGCCCTGCTGGCTGTTGGCCCGAGGGTGCCGCATGCATTCTTGCCGTACAGGGTGCTGACAATTATGTATACTGATGGCGACGTGCTATTGTCGATTAGCTTACAGGTCTAGGTGGCTCGGGTTAGAGCTGCTCACTAAGTGTAGTCCGTCGCTACTGAGTCAGTCATCGTCGGAGGGTATGAGTAGTTGTTGCCGGTAGGCTAGTATACTAACTCGACGTTCCCGGCATACCTGGAGCAAGTTAGAACAGAAAACTATGGCAACGGTCAGGGACGTACACGCTACACCATGGCTGATTCCACAAGGTGCGTTGTTCAGTTGCGTTGTAGTACGAGCAATTATTAGGGGCAATGGCGGTAGGAGCAGGATAATAATAGTACGGTGCTGAAGTTATCGTCGAGGTATCATCACCAGTACTGCTGGCAAGGACCGGAGTAGTCGAGTCCACTGCACGGATGGGAATAGCTAAATCACACCAGGTTAGAAATACTCGATACTAGAGATTGAGTCGCATGGGATCAGCTTGAGCTGTACCTTTGCCATATGCCGTCTTCGCTCCAAGGAGGAGTCCGAACAGCGCCAAACAGTTGGAAGACAACATGATCGCGACGTGTTAACAAAACAGAAGGCAGTAACGAGCAACACCACGGTTCAAGTGAAAGCGAGCAAACCTGAGCAGTAGGGAGAGGGCAAGTAGTTATAGACACACTCATCGTGGGGGAGTACAGTCCAGCCTCAACAGCATTCTGTAACCCTGTAGATTTGTGCCAGGCCCAAACCCGAGCGTAGGTGAGGCTGCAGGGGCATAGGGCTCAACTCCGACTCTCCCCTCGGTTAAAAATTGAGCTGAGTGAGCCATACTCCTCAGGGGTGCAGGAAATGAGGCTCAAGTTCTGCGCAAGGCTCCGAATCGAGATTAAGATCCGATGCCACAGGCGTACGCGGCTCCCAGGCGCTTCCCTGTCAACTCGATTTATCCAGCCCGATTGCGGCCGCGGCGGACATGTCCGGAATCAGTGTGCCCTCTCTCAGCCGCAACCGGGCGAAGGGCAGCGAAGCTCATTGGATGGCTTTACGACGTTTCTCGAAACCGCCACATACAAATGGCGCCCGTCACGGTGGGGAGCTAGGGACATAATGCTTCTCCAGGGCATTGGGGGCCGTTGCCAGCTTTGTGAATGCGTGATAACCCCCCACAAATGTGGATTGGATTTCTTGGCTGCTTTGCCTATCTAAGTTACTGTGAATCGGCCAGTATCCAGTGTGTTGGCGGTGTCGCCGGGGGGAGCCTTCCATATTGGGGAAGCTGTGCGACTGAATTCTCAAAGAAAGGGCGCTCAAGGCCATCTTCTCAAGCGAGTCTGTCAGATCATGCCAGGGTCGTCTTGTCAATATCTGCAGGGTGACGCCCCCTGAGACACAAGAGCGCCACAAACCTTTAATCCACTGCCTCGCAATGGCTCCCTTTCAAGCAAATGGGTGGATGAGTCCCCCAACACATCATCAACTTCAGCAAGTCGTGAGAACCAAACTAAAGCACAGATCTCGCAAGAGCACGATCTTGTCTTTGTTAGTAACTAGAACGACATAGCGAGGCTAATAGTACGCCTTAATACCAGATCGCGTCGATTCAAGCCAGCCTTACAGCAATTAAAGGTTGATCTAAGCCTGAAATTGCCCGAGTTGTGGGGCTTAAAACGTGCGCAGTGTTGCAGGCGGTGACTGACTTCGCGATTGCAACCTCGTCGCATGATGGAAGTAGTCTCGATCTGGAACACACGCCGAAGCTCCTCCCGCTGTCACTGTGTCACAAGGCTGATTTGCTGGTCTTCGGAGATTAGAGACTCCGCTGGCTGAATCCCACAGGGCCATGCCGGGGCTGGTGACCCAATTGAATCGTGTAGACTACACCTGGAACCTGCAGGACCAATAGCTAGCCTAGGAAGTCTTGAATGCAAATACCATATTAGGCTGAGGGCTGTCCGAGGTACAGATTGCCGCGCGGGCTATGGGGATTCGCAGAGGGCAGCGCACTCAGGCTGCGTTGAATCAGACGTGCTTCTGGCATTTACTCAACGCCGGTGGTTTTCAACTAAATTCCCAAAGTAAATGGGCCGGCCAATCTCTTTCAAGATTTCCGGAGAGTGGCTTTCGAAGTGATCTGAGAGTTGCACCCAAATCTCATCCCAACTCCAGATATTGGTACCAGCCTCATCATGGTTGTACAACATGCAGGGAGGAGGGGTCTGATTAGAAACGCCTCAGTTGTGGCACAATCCTGCTCCAGTCCTTCATGTCCACTATGCAGTGCACTTTTCTCATTCTCCACGCATCTCTGCATTTATTGCCATCTAGCGCTTCAGGGGGCTGTGGACGTCAGGCACCGCGCGGTTGACCCGGGTGAAAGTTCCCCTCTGCAATGTTTGTGTTGTTTGCCCTTTGCCTCTCACTCAGAAACACATTGGCAGGACCATCAACATGCATTCCGCCGCGTTACTGCTAGTGTCAGCCATATGTTTGATTCCAAGTCTGGTATACGGCTACAATGATGGCAACAGCAGGTCTGAGGCTCGGTCAACAGGAAACACTGGCGCACCGGCTGCTATCGTCATCTCCCCGAGTGAATATTTGTAACGATGTCGCCAAGATTCAACTCGAGAACGGAAAGCTAACATCTGTCCAGTGAGGGCAATGACGGGCCGTGGAGCAGCTTCAACCTCCGAGTCGGAACTCCAAAACAGGATGTTCACGTCCTTGTCTCAACAGCATCTCCCGAAACTCTGGTTGTCCTGTCCGAGTATGGTTGCTCGACCGCCGTCTTCTCCGATGTGCCTTCCGACTGCGCAGTATCGAGGGGTAACCTCTTCACGCCAAATGAGTCGTCGACCTGGTATGACGCGGGCACCTTCGCGATCAATGGAGATGGTGTTGGCCTAGAGGCTAACTTGGGCTACTATCAAAGAGCCCAGTTCGGGTTGGAGACTCTGGGTGTAGGTTTTGTTGACGGTAGCACTGGACCTACTCTTGAGAACCACACTGTCGCTGGCATCGCCACGGCGTCGCCATTTTACCTGTATGGAGCTCGTGTCAAGTTTTGATGGTCTTGAGCTAACGCCGTCGTTCGCAGGGGCATCTTTGGACTGAACACCCAGCCAGTCAACTTTAGCACACTGGGCAATTACTCTGCGCCATCCTTTATAACGACGCTGAAGGATGAAGATATTATTCCAAGTCTCAGCTGGAGTTACACAGCAGGAGCCAAGTACCGTACGTGCGTCCGTTTGCGCAGCTCTACTATGACCTTTCTAACAGTATCTCAAATAGGCCTCAAGCAAGTCTTTGGTCAGCTCATTTTCTCCGGATACGACACGTCCCGGTTCACCGAGAACTCAGTGAGCTTCAGCATGGCCGACGACCTCACACGCGACCTCGTTGTTGCTCTTCAATCGATATCCTACAGCGGATCCGACAAAACTACCCTCCTATCTTCCCCCATCAACATATACATCGATTCTACTGATCCAAATCTCTGGCTCCCGGACGATGTATGCGATGCATTCGAATCAGCGTTTGGGCTCACTGTGGACAATACCACCGGGCTATACCTGGTGAACGACACACACCACAGCACGTTGGTCGCCACGGATGCAGAAGTCTCATTTCGGCTTTCGGATGTCCTTGAAGGTGGAGATTCGGTCACCATCGTTCTCCCGTACGATGCCTTTGCCCTCAAGGCAGAGTACCCTCTAGTGGAAAACATAAGCTACTACTTCCCACTGAAGCGGGCAGCGAATGAGACGCAGTACACGCTGGGTCGGGTATTCTTACAAGAAGCGTAAGTCCAATTTCCAGGTCATATAGTCGATAAAGTGCGAAAGAGTTACTGACAAGCAACTGCAGTTACCTAACGGCCGACTACGAACGTCAAGTCTTTAATGTATCGCAATGTACCTGGGTGGAGGGAGCCGAGGAGAACATTGTGACCATCACATCTAAAGACGCAAATATCACATCTTCCTCCTCAGCTTCAGCTTCAGCAACGCAAACTACCGAAACCACAAAATCGAATAGCTCAACTCTCAGCAACGGCACCATAACAGGTACCGTGATCGCGTGCCTGGTCTTCCTGGTTTTGGTAGCCGTAGGCGTCTTCTTCTTCCTCCGGCACCGAAAAGCAGCGAAGGCGAGAGAGGCAGCAGCAGCAGTAGACACCGCACCGAGTTCTCCTGAGTCTGGAATAGAATGCGTCGATCTCAGCATGAAGGCAGAACAACCCAGGGCAGGGCTTTCCAATGTGTATGGGGAACTTGAGGGTGATGACCACCATGTTTACCAATTACATGAGGAGCCGAGAAGACCTCCATTAGAGACTCCCATGTTCGAATTGCCAGGGAGCCTTGGCAGGAGAATGGAGTTGGACGCGATATCGACAGCCACTGGGGCATCACAGGATAATGTCCCGTTGGGCAGACCATCGCCTGCTATCAGTCCTTCACCTGCTGTCAGCTCTTCGCTTACTCACATTCCGTCACCTGTTAGCACTCCTCCACCTCTCAAGTAAATATTTGTATTGCATCCCTTGCTCAGAGTGTATTTTTAAATCCTGTACAATATTATAAAGCATTTTAAACCTGTTGACTATCTCTGTGGAGGAGTGGAGCAGCCATTCCAAGATTAAGTCTTGTATTGATAGCTTCTACAGTACTATAGATACAAAGAGATCTCTTAGCTCTTCCGTCAATGTTAGAGACTATTCAAGGATAACAATATCCTCTACATTCTTCTTGACGATACAAAAAGAGCCTCCTCTGTTCAAATTCATTCGGTTACCCTCAACCGAAGATCCGTAACGCCGACCCTGTAGCAGACAGCCCCGCTCCAGTCGATCGTATCGTCTCCAGGTGCAGCGCCTTGGGGTCAGACGTGTCCGCACCGAGAACTGCAAACTCAAGCTCATCGCCTTTATCCACCCAGTCTCGACTCACGTGAATGACAGATCGGTAGACGTCGTCGAGCGAGCTGGCCTTATTTTGTGCTGGCCGCTTTATCGAACACCTGTCCTGCGGCAGATGGGCATGGCATCTCGGAAAATTAGTGAGCAGACATTTGACTGGTTGAGAGCCCCGGCCTCCTGCATCCGTTCCATCTTTTCTTTCAGTAACATTGATTGCAGTCCGCTCCAGACCTAGCTAAGAGCAGCGTATACAATGTCCTGGACCTCGAGTATGCGAATTGGACGGCGGTCATCCACGTCGATCAACCATGGATCCAAGCTCCGTGGAGTGGTGTCTGCAGTCGGTATCACAGACGGAAACCCATGACCGGATCTCAGGCCTCGATACCGTCGGGCCGAAAGTACTGAACGAGCGCGCCTAAGGACTGATTGAGTAACAGTGTCCCAATGGTATTAATGGCCAGTGGGGTGAATTAAATTTGTAATCTCTGCGAAGTTATCACTGGATTGCGATACGGCTTACCCGCCAGCTTCAGTGTCTTGCACATATTCCTATTAGCGCTGAAGCTCGATTCTCAGCTGCCGGAATATTGTGGTGTCTTCGTCGTCGCTGCCACCTTGCAGTGTGTCTGCAGCGCCAATACTCCTCAAGCAGGGGAGATGATTATTGTCGGGGATAAGTCCATTTTCCCTCGCAAAACTGCCTTGCCTTCTGCAAGTAGATTAGTTCAGAGCTCTGAGATGCCGTACTTCCGGAGCGGAATCAGAAGTGTGTGCGCAGTCGCAGGCAGGCAGCACCAAATCCACTAACAGTCCAGTAGTATGATCCCATTCGGATGCTCACCCAGCCCTCTATGCGCTTACTTGCTTCAAAATGCTGCTTCTCTCTGTTCACATACAAAAAAATTAGTTCTGAGGCTTCCCATTTCCCGGAGCATACGACCGTTATGAACTAGTCTGTGTTGGTTCTGCCTTACGGTCTAGATTCGACTCGGACCAACACCATGACACCATTTCTCGGGCTCAGCCTGGCCCACTCCCTCGCTGGCTGTGCATCGCAGCTGAATCTAAGCCACACCATATGATTGATAATGTTCGTTCTCTTGTCTCCAGCATTCCTCCCTCTTCCCTCCTCCAACACACCTTCACGATTCTTTATCCAATCATATAGACTTCCTCAATCAACAACAAATTTCTTCATTTCGAGGCTCTATGGAGACCACTCAGTTACCTCGCCCTGGACGCGCTTCCCAAAATCTTCCCCAGAGAATCCTCACGACAGGACCGGCTATTGTTATCCTGATACTCTTCACCGCCAATGTTCTTGAATACTTCCGTCAGGGTGACGCTCGAAATATGGTACTAATCAAATTTAATATCCTTGCTGCATTCCATTTATTTTGGAGCCGTCTTGCCGGGCACTGAGCCTGCGCCTCTTGAATCCCCGACGTAGCCTGCCTGTGTGAACTCTAAGATTTGGAGGACGGGGGTTCGCTTGAGAAGCGTCTTGATGTTAAGGTGTGACTAAGCTCCGGCGTGCGAGTTGATACTTGGGGCTAATGCTTCTTGAAGGTCTGCCGGTACCAAGGGGAGTAAATGCACTCTCGTGACAATCCTGCATCAAATTAGATAGATTAAAATCCTGGCTTCGAATTTTAAAACTCCGTCCGGGGGATCCCTGTCATAGTTCTTCCCGTCTTTGAGACCCACCTCGAAGTTCCTTGGAATTATGTCGTTCTGAGCGTAGTGCATCAACAGTGACACGACAGTCGAATGCTGCCGCTGGAAACTGGGAGCATGTCAATGTGAATTCATGTGACATGGTTACATCCAACTGCAAGTCCAGTTTAGAATCGTTACTGCCCTTGGAGACGAAAACCTTCTAGTCCAGGGCTTTGGAATTGCACATCATTAAGCCTTGAGTCTTCTACGTCTTTGAGTCCCATTCATTTTTATCTTCAATTTCTTTACTACCACGTCAATCCCCGGGAATGGCCCTCGCTACCACCTAGACACATTTCCAAAGCACATTCCGGTAAAGTTAAACACCTGCTGCTTGTCACGCTCAATC
Source organism: Ilyonectria robusta (assembly GCF_021365365.1). Lineage (NCBI taxonomy): Eukaryota > Fungi > Ascomycota > Sordariomycetes > Hypocreales > Nectriaceae > Ilyonectria > Ilyonectria robusta. The sequence continues at coordinate 694,205 of NW_025764451.1, forward strand.
TCAATGAAGCTTCCGTTGCTGGCGACCGTAAAGTTGTAAGCGACCAGTCCGAAAAAGAGAGCCTCAGGATCCTCCTCTGTGACCGCTAGAGCTTTCGTAGCGGAACCCCGGCATGATATGAGGTCTGCCAGAGCACCATAGCCACTGGTGTACTTGCCGCACGGCGTCCTTCGGGTCTCGACGCAGGCGACAACGATGACCGCAACCGCGAGTCCAATCAGGATTGCGGTGTATAGTTTATACAAAGTCGCTGTGATGCAAGGTATGAGAGTCGTGGTGGTAAGGCCCCGAAAAAAGTAAAACATCAAGATGAACGTCGTCGCGGCGACGTGTAGTAGAAAAAACAGCATCACGACAAAGCTCGTCGCTATGTGTTGGCCCCCACGTACCAAAAATAACACGGCAAAAGTCGGCATTCCGAGTGTATAGAGAAGAAACACCGCGCGGAACAGTCTGCTGGGCCAAAACGACCTATCTCGGAATTGACCCTGTTGAGGCATTGCAGAAATTTCCAGTAAGCTGTCAAATGATGACCTGCCCCGGTCGGAACCCGCTGACCGAGGATTCAAAGGGACTGCGTAGGAATGGGAGTATGAAAAATCTTCATTCAGCCAAAGGGCACAACAAAGTCTCAGCAGGCCGATGAGAGCCAACGGGAAGAATATGATATCGACCGCCATCCAGATGGTAAAGTGGACATCAGATCCAGCGACGAAGACACCCGACAAGAGAACTATAGCCTGGATTCCCTGAAAAGTGACAATAAGAGTCTTGATAGTTTCCCGCGAGAAGACGGAAACTCTCGAGTGCTCTGGGAGATGGGTGCAGTATAGGAGGCTGTTGGACATGGCTTCTGAACCATCCCATCCGCGCGGGGTCCAAAACAGGGCATTTGTGGCGGCGAGATCAGCCCTATTCCAGGACCTGGCTCGGATGCGTCGATCTGTGATTGCAGCGTAGCGCCAGAGAATAGATGTCGGGTTGTAGTGGCATATCCGCTCGTGCCATTTCGGCCGACTGGTGCAAAGATAGGATGGCGAAGGGGTGCCAACCACGACGTGCGCAATGAGAGGTGCCAAACACAGAGTGAGGAGAGTAACCCACTCTGAGAACGGAATGTCTTGGCTCTGGTGCCTTGCTGGCGTTACTACCAGCGGTGCCGTGTCAAATGCGCTCATGGTTGGGGAATAGTGGGAGTAAAAGATTTGAAGACGAGGAAAAGAAAGATGAGATGAGGGACCTCACGCTGAGGTACTACCTACATCATCTCCAGAGAGTCGTCAGCTTGCGATATTTTTAGAGAGCTGGATGAAGGATTCTGGTGCGCCTCGATGCAGGTCGACGTGAGGGGCCTGGCGCGAATACACATTACACCACGGGGATTGGTCGCCTTACAGGATTGTCCTCTAAATACGAGGAATAAATGCCAGCCACCGGAACAGTAACCAGAAGTTGGAAATCGTGCGGCTGCTTGCTCGGCTTACCCATTTCAAGATCGGAGTGGTGTGTGGCTATTGATAGGAGTGGTTGTTATCTGCGGATTGTAAAAAGCCATTAATAAACAGCCTCGAGGCCTTAACAGCTTAATTATTAATATATTTGGTCACCTAGGGCTGCCTTTCTATTATTGCAAGACTATATCTATATTGCTGAAGTCTTACGCCCTGTCATCTACTGCCTCCATTATCTAATTAAAACTTGTATATCCAGCATTGTAAACTCGACCAGAACCATCGTCGCCAAATGTTCATTGTCATAATATGACCCATGGCCAAGCCTCAATCCTGTGCGAGTAGATGGATGGGTACTCATTGTGATGAGCTTGCCTCGCTGACAGCTCTTTGGTGGTGCTCAGGAATGGATTCTTCGTCCCCGTGCGGATCCAACACCACCACACGTGTCTGGACCGTTCTCTTGATTCCTTGGAGATTCTCACGCTCCTGCAGCTCTTGTTCGTCCTCGTCGCCAAGCTCAATATGCGTCCTGGTAGTAAGAGTGCCTGCGAAGCGGCTATGGTGAGTATTGGAGGTGGTCTTGCCGGATTTGGATCGGTTGTAGTCGTAGTTGCTATCGGCGTTGTTGTTGCTCGCACGAACAACCTTTCCGATGAGATCGGCCATGTTCATTTCGATATGAAGCTTGAGAAGGTAAACGACGGGGTGGAACTGAATGTAGCTGCGCATAGAAAGTTAGCTTCCACATAGAGTGAGGGACTTGTTTTGTGATGTGTACGTACACGAAACCATTGGGCAGAGACATCATGCAAATGAGGAGCACCTGTTCGTATGTCAGCATATCCATACCACGGAACCAATTGCCAGAAGACTTACGTCCAAGATAATGGAAAGCGTCACGAGGACCAAGTTCGCCTGATACAGCCGGGTGTACTTTGTCAAACCGTTTGCAACTAAGCGTTGCTTCACAGTGTAGATGAAGAAAAAGTTCAAGGCCGCGTCCATGATACCGAAAATGACCTTTTCGCAGCGATCCCAAATGTTGTTGACGTGGATATACGTCTCGTTGATCTGAAGACGGGCAGGAACCCAGATACAGAAGACGCTGATGTTGATGGCCAGCAAGATGAGGAAGCACAACCACTTGAGTCGAGTCGCATTTGAACGGACAACCATGAGGAGGCCAACTCGGTTGATGATGATTTGGATGAGGCATTGTACTTGCGTCGACCATGCAACAACTGAACAACAGCATTAGTTAAGTGCAACTTCAGGGAATGAGGCTGCGGGGAGCCTTACTAACGAAGAAGAAATATTGCATGCTCGGTTGGATGTATCCGCGCAGGTACAGCCAACAGATGACACCGAGGATGAGGCTGGAAATGATTTCTGCCCAGACCAGGGCCATGTAGACGGTCAACGTTTTCCTCCGCCTATACGACGACCTGGTCTGTCCCACGGCCTTGGCGAAGTTGAAAATCAGGGTGCCCAGGGAGAAGCCCCAGGCAATCGAGGCAACGATCATATCATTCCTGTTGGGCAGATCAGGCTTGTAGTAATCTGGTACCAGGAAGCCTGCCATTGTGACGGCTGCGTCGGTCGTTCCGTCGCCGTGCGTGTTGATGTTCAATTTCGGGTATCGTAAGTCGTAAAGTCTAGGAAAATGGCGGCTGTCGAGTGGCGCACTTCGCGACGCTGGAATGGTAGAAGGAGTGTAAACCGCAGGAACAGTGACTGTGTGAGGAAAAGCCTCGACAGCAAGCAAAAGGAAACCGCAAAATTCTGCATACGGCAAAACGTTGCGGGTGGCGGCGCTCTTGGGCTTTACAACCTATTTACAAACACCACCCCGACTCATTCGGGCCTAAAGAGCATCGCCTTTTTACTATGACAGACTAGACCACTCCATTCGACGAGCTACATTCGAACTTCCAAGGCACGATCATTTGGTGCAGACGATGGTGCGACTAGTATTTTGAGTTCCGGACCATCAATGGCCGAAAGATGTCGGGACAGGGGCCAGGAGGATGCGATGTCGGGGATGAACAGTCTAGCTGATCATTTGGCTTCCGGGTCATTGGAGACCGAGTACTAGCTGGTACATAAAAGGAAAGGCATGCCGCGACTCTTACGCCAAAGGATCTTCCTGGGGGCTCGGCGCCCAGTTACACGGCGGATTAGGGCTCTCGAGCACACGGAGTACGCATCACTAGCACGAACCAAGCCATGACGAGACAGGGGTGAGATATTAGATGTCATGCTGGGCTTACCTGCGTCGAATGGGTGTGGGCGGCGACAATGAGTAATCACCACTCGCCGAGTCAAGGAAATGCCACTACCTGCGACGCTATAACTTGTTGAGTGGCAAGACGCGTCGTGAAGGTTGAGCTAAGTCAGGGGTAGTCCGCCCAAGAGAATCCGAGACCGATAGTACGACGACAATATCGACACTGGATCGTGTTCAAACTCGTGCTGTGATATTCCAAATTCGCCGGCGATTGCTTGCGTCTTCCACGGGCCTGCTAGCAGCATGCAATTCCTACGGGACCATGTCAATGCCGATCATTGCCAAGGAGCCAAATCCCCAGTCTCCGGCGCGAGTCATTCAAACTGCTTCACCGGCTCGTGAACCCGCATTCCGGCTAGTGGTGTGCAGGGAGTGCCGGAGCCCTTGTGCATGCATCCCGGAGGACGATCAGCGGTGGATAAAACCCACGCATACGAGATTCAATAGACTGCATTGTGGGCACGTCGCAGCTTTGTTACGTGGTGCATTTTGCGAAAACGCCCACACGAAACATTGAAGATGAATCGCAGCGTTTGTTTCGCCCCCGGATGTTCCATTCCGACTGTAATGGCGGTCTCAATATGCATACGCTTCAGCCACCATGCATAGTTAAAAAGATGATTACTTTCTGCGGGTTAGTGCCAACATCACCGGCATCAACTGCAATCCCCCTTGCCTATTCTAGAGGATATACGGTTGGATTCAGCCAAGTTAGCCTGTCGGGAAGCAATGCAGAGAAGCAGAGGAACATGCGCCACACTATATCTCTGTGGGTTAATTCCCTTGGCCTTTCTTGTAATTTGCACCGATCCTGGAGACGATATTTGACAGAGCAGCATCTGGGCTTCGCATGCGACACGTGATTGTGTGATCTCCGCTTCACGTTTGAAACGTTACACAGATTTTACTTCAGCTTTGACAATAGCTTTGACAATGGGGTTGGACTGCAGCGTCCGAGCGGGAGGTGAAATCATCTTCATTACGCCATGACGTTCTGGATCCATGTCCTCCCCGCTCTCTGCCGAGGCCTTGGCCGGCTCGTGAAGAACTTGACCAGGGGCTAGCATTGGGAATTGCGATTCTTCGTGTTGTGAGAGTCGGAGTGTTTGCCACATCTGTAACAAGCGTGATGCTAGTGTGCCAAATAGCGGCGTCCACAAAGATCGACAACCAGTTCATGACTAGCCGGACCTCTCTGTCGGCTCTGCCGGGAAGTACCCAGACTGGTCTGTCTTGATCCCCGACTTCCTAGCTCTACACTAGTCTCCGAGGCTACGGTTTTGCCGATTGCGTCCCAAGGGTTGTCGATCTTCGAGCCCAACCCTGACCGTCATTCTACTTGGCGCATCTAGGCATCGAGTTTCCAACTTGGCGACCCACCTGCCGCTCTACATGGGCACCTCCTTTCTCACTCTCTTTCTTTAATCAATTTCCGAGCCTCGTCAATTTCATCCCCTCTCTCCCTCATGGGCCAAGCCTTTGCTGTGCTGGTTGAATTCTCTCAGTGATCAGATGCATCGAACTTATTTGGTATCAACAGTTAGTCTGGTCACGGGAGGGGCTTGGCTTGAACTTGGTTTTGAGCAAGTCGTGGTGGACGCTAAAGGCAGTAAGGGCGCCTCAGCGTTTGAGCGTGAAGTGGGCAGAAACCTGCGTTTTTTTGACCTTGTGCCGGCAACTTGCTCACCTTGAGGGAGCAGACAGAAGTTAGATCAGTGAACTGGGCAGTATTCATGTACAGGCCCTACTCTGAACCTCACGGAACGGCCGAGTTTGTGTGCTCTGGATACTACCGACCATACTAAGAGTCATGTATAAGATTTGACAGCTCGCAACGTACAATGACTATCGAGGCGGCGCATCGGCGGCGCAGCTTTCGGTTTTCTTTCTTTGGGTCTCAATCGCGTCAGCCCATTTCTTCATAACCATCTCATTATTAAACGCAATGGTGAACTGCTCAGCGTCAGACGGTCCCTGCCACCAAATTTGCGCACTACAAGGGCCTATTCACAATTAGCTAAAGAGGTCGTATCCTAGCGTTGGGACACCTACGGGGATCTGATGTCAAGACAACGTCAGTGATGTCAGTCATGAAGACCCTTCCTTTCAGTTGAAGGCCGATGTTGTCATGTCTGCGTTCCGGTGACTGTGCTTTGTCGTCTTGGTCTTTGGGTCCCTTTAAATACTTCTCTTTGCAGCAAAGTATGATGTTTTCGAACAGGTAAGCCTTGTACTACCTGATGTCAGTTTAGAAACCAGTTTATGAAAGCTTCAAACCTACCTCTCTCACCTTCTTCTTATCTCTGATTAGAATACCGTAGGTGCCATGCAGTATGAGCTTTCCAAACCGCTCAACCCTGTATTGCCTCCAGTCAATAATTCGATTCATCAGATCTTCGAGAGCCGCACCCAAGAGCCTTTGATCTGTGGCCTCATTGACCTTCTGCAGAACGAGTTCTACAGTATTGCAGCCGACCAGTAATTCTTGTTTCATCTCCTCATCTTCAGTCCTTTTTATCAAGTCCTATTTGTGTCAGTTGGTTGTTCCAGTCACATCCACAATGAGCCAGTATACCTTAAGCAAGACTGGATATTTCGCCAACCGCGACAAAGGGCTCAGTGAGAAATGCTCAAGAGTATGCAAGTCAGTTGCAATAGGGTGGTTGGATAGTTTGATCTTGTCAAAGACATCGTCCATAATCCGAGTGGCCCTATGGTGGTTGGAAATAATCGGTGAATAGATATCAAAAGCATCCTCATACATCTGAAAGGGTGTTCCCCAGTGTTGATCAGATGGGGGCATTGAATTGATGGTTTCGAGTTGAGACAGGAAGCGGTGCTGGAAATCCAGGATTGCGTCCATTTTAGGACATATTTGCTCAATCATCTCGCCCGGGATAGTGTCCATCTCTTCCAGAGACTTCTTGAAGTCGTGCAGATTTTCCAAGTTCGCGACATACTTGCGCTCTGTCTCGACTAACTCCTTTGTAATCAGATCTCGATAAGCCATCTGGGAGCCCGTATTTAAGCACAGTGGCTTGCTCGCGGCGAGGTGAAGGACAAAGTTGACGGTATGAACCACCTGTAATGGCTGGTCAGGACATGGCCGGCGCTGTGCTCGAGAGTAATATAATTGCAACGGACCTTGACGAAGTCGTTTGGGTCATCACCCATCAAGTCTGCAACACCAAAGGTATCCGATGGCGAGATATTGAGCCCTTCTCCGCAGGCTCGGATGAATTTAATGACGGCTATCTTGGACTTTTCAGCCTCAGTAAGGATGGAACTCTCCACAGTTAACTCTTTTGCAGGATGTAGCGAGTTGTAAATGGCCAGGAGGGGATACCCCGTGCGAAATAGATTCCGCAAGGGGTAGATAGGGTCAAGGGGGTCATCGCTGTCGAGTTGTTCGAGGAAGGGGTCAAATCCAGGGACCTGTGACAGCCGTTGCCTGAGGGCGATGCATTGTTGGTAGAGAGAGGGGGCAGTCTCGGCCTCTTGGTTGGTAACGTTTGAGGCGTCAATGAGGGGGTCACTATTCCAAGGGGAATGTGTGGGAGTGGTGGGAGTAGTAGGAGTAGACGCAGTAGAGGAAGCAGATGAAGTAGAGCGAGTAGAGCGAGTGGTGAGAATAGTGGGAATAGTGGCGAGAGAGCCAACGAGCGGGGTTGATGTACCGGCTGCCATGATTGGGAGAGACTAGCAGGCGAAATATGCCTGCTGATATCTAGTAGGCTGCGGAGTCCATCTGGGGTAAAAAATACTAAGGCTGGATTTCTTCATAGGATGGGATCTGCGATTGTCCTTGCTCCATCCGCTGCAATGGTGCGAGGTTGGAGACGGGGAGAGTGATGAGCGGAGAGATCTTGAGGACCCTCAGTCAAATTTTCTTGGCAGCTGGTTCGCCAGGGCGATAAGGCTGAAAAGGGGCGGGGTAAGTGAGACGCGTGCTCGTGGCTTTATTTAGCACGATGTGATATTTGAAGAGTACGTTGGGAGACCTTGTCATGGACACATTATTGGGGGGCGCGTGTTTGTGGAAGATGCTCGGGTTGGCTGCATGTTCGACATCGTCTATCTTTCCGCCCATCAAATACCTCTCATCAGCGTCAAGACTTCATTCCTTGCACAGCTGGCATGGAGATGCAAAAGGCCAGTGTTTTGTCCATGTGCCAGATGACTACCCTACAGCAAGAGCAGGCTAGCGCCGAGGACAGTTAGTACCGTAAGGGATTGGATTGAAGCTACCCGGTGGCTTGAACTACCTAGGCAAAGCTCGAGATTTCTGAGCCTTGTTGATTTGAACACCTGCATTGGATTACCGTCACCGTGGTGTCAACACCTCAAATGTGATCTCACTTTAATCAAGGTACTTGAAGGTATACACAGTATATTTAAAGGTAGTATGTACAGAAGACTTAGAATAAACAAACAGACACAAAATCGTGCCTAGGATCAGTCCAGCTTCTCCCAGAAGAGCTCTTGGCCTCTCATCATGTCCACACTCAATGGCCACTTGTCTGAAGGAACTCAGCCGCTCACGCCAATCTCAAACCCTCCATTAACAGGAAGCGCCGCTGGGAATACCCTTGCACGCCTTCTTCTCCTTCTGGCCACCGGTGACCTTGTTGCCGCTCCAGGTCCAGTTCTTGCATGAAGCGCAGAGGATATACACATTCTGGCCGCCCGACTTGACGCTTCCGGTAACGCCCTTGATGGTGACGCCCGTGATGGGGACGCCCGAGGTAGGGGAGCCAGTAGGGGAGCCGTTCTTGTAGTCTTGCTCAATGACAATGCCGTACTTGGCAATGTTGGTGAGCGTGATGCTCGAGTAGGTGATATCAGAGACTGAGCCAGTAGCACCGTAGACAGTCTTGATTCGAACACCATTGTCTGAGTCGATGACCTTGGTGCCGTGGATGTTCACACCCTTGACAACATTGTCGGAGCGACCACCGACAGAGCCGATGGAGAGGCCGTGGCCGCCAGAGCAGGTTCCGCCGCTGAACTCGATGTTGGTGCCGGAGTTGATAGCAATACAGTCATCCTGGTTCTTCACTACCGCATTGGTAATATAAACGCCATCGGAGCTGCCAACGTCGAAGCCATCAGTGTTGTGACCACCCTTGCTGTCGCCCAGGCTGTTATCAATGTGCACGTTATCCACATAGAGCTTGTTGACGCTGTTGATGCTGAAAGCCTGAACAGGCGTGTTCTTGACGTTGAGGTTGTTGATATGCGAGTTCTTTAGGCTGTGCGCGGAAAAGAACTTGGGCTTGGTCTTGCCACCATTGGAGCCCTTGGTATCCCACCAACGCTGGCCCTCGCAGTCAATCGTGTGGCCCGACTCGCCGTCAATGACAATGTTGCTGCCGCTGAAGGAGATCAAGGGACCACTCCATTCCTTGTAGCCGAAAGTTGTCTTGCCTTGGAAGATGACCTGCCAGTGTAACCGTGATTAGCTCAGATGTCCATCTACGCCAGATTCTGCCCATGTTTACCTGAGTGCCGCTGGCGAGGCCAGTCATGTCGAGAGTAGTGCCGGCGGGAACAGCAATGTTCTTGAGGTAGATCTTGGAGCAGGTTTTCTTGCTCTTAATAGCCGTCTTCGCATCAGTGAAAGTGCAGGTGGCGCGATCCTCCAAGAGAGGCGAGGCCAGGGCGGACGAGGCAAAAACGCCCGCGAGCAAAGCGGAAAAGAGCATGTTGAAGAGAGTAATTGTTGAGGTTTCAATATTGGGACGAAGAAAGAGTGTAAAATGGAATGAATAGAATGACCAAGAAGCAAAGAATGTACTACTGAGACACGAAAAATAAAGAGCCGTTGTCCGGCGGCTCGCTGCTATTATACCAAATCCCAAATACGAAGGAGCCTCATGCCCTGTCAGTTTAGGCTCGTTCCGACATTACGGATGGATCATGATCGGTTATGTCGGCCGGAGGTGCTGCCATGACGGCTTGGCTTGAGCTTGGCCAGTTGTGACATGATCCACTCGATCCCGACTCCATATCCGAATAATCACCCCTCGTGATTGGTAATAAATGTCTCCTGCTCGGTGTCCGAAAGGGTGGATAACTGACCCACTGGTCCATAAATGATAGCAAACATGACAGGTAAGATGTGAAGGGGGAGAGCAAAAAGGAGAAAGAACAAGACAGAGAACCCTTGAATTGAACCTATACGTAAAGTGTGTAACTATGAATGGGTAAAGCCAAAAAATGGATGGTTTGTCTAAAATATGGTAACAATTAACCAGGTCGATTATGGGAAAGAAGACTGTTGAGCCGCATGTCGATATGGCGATGTAAATTCAATCCATGGTTCGGATATTCGGCCGGATGAAACGCAAAAAAGGGCTTGGCTGGTTAAAACACGCTATCGATGGAGTCCTACAAAATTTCCGGACCCTTAGCCAAGCGGGCGTACCCAATCCTTGGCATTAAACGATGCAGGGTCAGGCAAGGGTCCTAGATCCTTGTAATATTAGTCATGACCTATTCTTTCTCTGATATGACAGGGTGAGCTTGACGTGCAGTTGGACCTGGCTGTTGAGTGGGACACGGGCCGATTTGGCTATTCTAGGGTAGACTGGTAAGTAATCTTGAAGAATAACGTTGAAAAGAAGCACCAACCTAGCCGCTCAAGAAAATGCAAGACGATAATAAAGGGGTACGTGATGATTTAAATCCAAGACCGTATTTTAGCATCATCATTTGGCTCGTTGGAGAACAAATTCTATTGAACTGAAGTTGGGCTTTTGAAGAGTAACGGGAGTAAAGTAGCTTGACATAATGCTGAGATATTACAGAGTTGCAGTACTCCAGCAGAAAGTATGTTTATCTTGACCTAAATCTACCTGGATTTCCTCAACTTCAAAAATTCCGTGGAGGCGAAATTCAGGGGAAGTTGTTCGGAGACGCTGTCATCTGTCCACTAATGACTAAAAACATCAATGTCATTAGTGGCAATGCGTAGGTAATAGGTTTGAGTGTATGTAACCAGTCACATAGTCCACGTAATTGATCCATGCTCTCACCGCCGGTTGTCGAGACGAGCGAAGGCTGGTGGGTGTTGTTGATAGAGAGAGCGGGAGAATATCCCCGAAGCACGCGGCGGAGATAACGCTGATGCGTGCGGGTCACAACACGGATTAAATATTTCATTCTTTAGCTAGCACCACAGATTATGAATAGTAATTTACTGACAGAATTGGTATATGACAGTTGGATAACCTTAAACACTAATTTCGTTGAATTATTGTCTCGATGGCGCTTTTGAGCGGCCATATTCTCTTTGGAGCCGAATTTGTAGAGTAGAGTACAGAGCCGCCGTCAGTGAAGTCTATAGGGTAGTATTTGTGGACGAAGCTGCTTGACTGCGACTTTGGCATGGGACTTCTTGACTGGTGATACGAGATACCATGTGCGTCACCATGGGTTTCTCGGTCCACCGTGTCCGTGGACCTTACAATGGATAATTGCAGGGTTTACCGGCTCGTGGGCCGATGAGCATGGATCATTGTTGCTACGTCACCCTTTTTGCGATTGCAACTGCAACATGGAGTGGGGATAATGAACTCCGTACCAGCATTGTCAGCATTGCTCTCTCGGTCATCGTGATTGGCGGCTTAATGATCAACCCCAGTAAGAGCCTCATCTTGGACATCGTGGGTGTTGGATCGGTCTTAAGGCCTTCCTTTGCTGGGGTACTATCTTGTAGCTACCACGTCAACGCCCACGCCTGTCGCGCTAATTAGATGTACCGGTAAAGTAGTGCTTCCGCTTGAGATTGTCTGACTATAAAACATAAATGATTCCCCTGTACTCGCAGAAACATTTTTCTTCTTCGTCTTGTAGATTGAGAGCAGAGAGCTGTGTACTGCATGGCGAGCAGAACAGTTACAGCCATCGCAAGAGTGAGGAAAGCATGTCCCAAACATTCATGGCTTCTACTATATTACTTAGAGGGAAATAGACAGCGCCTTGAAAAAAACTCGGTCTGTAACACCCACCAATGAGACTGACTTCATGGGGCTCGACAATAGCTTTGGCTGACACAAAGATTGAGAACTTCATCAATGTTGTCACCACCACCCCACCTCACACCCAGTTATATCTTCTTGCCAAGTTATAGCATCGAGATACGTGTTTTCTGAATGCTGACGGAACACGAAGGTGTTGGGGGCTGACAGAGCACAGCGCGCAACCCAATACGGACATATGAGATGACGCCTGCGGGGTATGGACAAGTTATTCGACAGAAAGGTGATGTGGGTGAGCTGAGTCAGATTTTAGACTGGTCTACGGGTATAAGAACATCCTACCTCTTCCTCTACAAGTTCATCGAGCTCTATAAAACATACTCTGACTACAACGACAATCTGAGCTCCCATTCGTTTGACATCACTTCACAAGCCCTTCTAGGAACCGCATTTATCAAGCAACTAGAATGGCAGTTCAAGTACACCCCATCTACCGCGCATGGTTCCTCTGGATTGACCCCATCCTGACCATCGCCGGGATGTACGTGAACCTCTTCGACCACAACCTAGCTACGCTGGCCTTTTTCTCAAACTACCCACCCACTGAAGAGCTCAAGCCTTTTGTCTACCAGATTGGCGGCATGGGGACGTCGTTCCTGTGTCTGTTTGTCATCCTGCTGCGTTACACGGATGACATCAATATCTGGAAAATCGTGCAGTTCGCCATTCTGTGGGCCGACTTCACAATGCTCACTGCCATGTATGTCGCGTTGCGGCTTGAGGGCCGTCTCGCGATTTCGGACTGGCGACAAGAGGATTGGGTTAGTGTCGTGATCACTGGTACATGCACCATTCTACGAGCACTGTTTGTCCTGGGTATTGGGGTTAAGGAGTCTAAAGTCAAGGAGAGGAAAGTTTGAATGAATTATACGGAATGATATCAGCTCACGGCATTCACGTTAGTTTGGTGGAAATGGGACGTCGAAGGATCTCGCAAGGAGCATGGTGAAAACATGCCGTGTGGCTGACCCAGCCGAGCTAACTCTCTAGTAAACTCAAGGGATTGGAAACGCGGAGGGCTTTCAAAAACTAGGATAGCATATGAATTGTTTCTGATCCATGCCATCTCCTCTTAGCCATTGAACCGGGGCAGCTTTGCAATCCGAGCACGGACAAGACAAGTACGCCAGCAACCCATGAATTTGTTCCCCAGTATCGCTGGGCAGGGTGCCAAAGAGATTACCTCATCCCTATTTTAAAGGAGCCAACTGTTGCAATAAATAGGTCCCCTACCCCCATTGTACCTACTCAGCAACATACACCATGCCAGCCGTTCAATTAATTAACTCTAATCCATACCGTATTCCTACTGATTTTCGGAACTAGAACGACAAGAGACACACAAAGGGTGGATTTGTTTCGGAATCATCATGCCTCCGTTATTTGCCCCTCCTCCACCTGGTGTCTACGCATACACCGAAAACATCACGTTTCATTTTGGGGATCCTTCTGCTCCTTCATCGCTCTCTAACGAGGCCACAGATTTGGGCAAAGTATGGGCGTCTACAGTGCGGACCTATCTTGAAACAGAGAGACGGGCATAGTCTGATGGGCTCTCGTTCACGGGGCTTCGCTCAAGGCTAACCTGTTTATCGGTGCGTCCTTTCTTCTACGCTTTGATAGATAACTAAACTTGCTCATATTCCCTGTATATATTGGAAGACGGTTGAAAGTCGAGAAAGGTATGAGACCAGCCCGGAATCAGAACATCTTCGCATCGCCTGGAAGTCCTGTCAATCACCAGTTGTCGCGGCCGTTTACCGTTTCCCATACGACGATGTCGCTAGACAGGTCGGTTTATCCGGTACGAGTGATACAGTGTCGGTTCACTTTTCATATTCAAGTTCAACAATCGAGTCGAAAGCAGCAGCGACGCAGGACGGTGGGATGCCTCGTTCGCCTCGTTCACAAGAGCTGTCATGAAGAGCCCCGGCGGCGTTGTTGCTACCAGCTGCAGCTAAGGGTGGGGGTTGAATCGCGATTCGTATTGCGCCTCTTTTTGATATCTGAATATTGAGACCATGCAGTCCTTTCCCCAGGAAAACGAAACAAGTCGGCTGCTTGGGGGACTGCGGTCGCATGCTACAGGAGGCATCGAGGTTGAGCTTTTGGAGACCCGTGTTTTCAGACATGGATGGCAAGGCCCCGTCGATCAGACTCAGCCTCGAAATCCGGGAACTGTAGCGCTTTTTGGGACACAGGGGATGTTTACGGGATAGATTTCAGTGCAATGAAAGGCGAATAGAGATGTTGCTAGCTGAATCGAGCTTAAAAATTGCCGGCGACTTAGAGATTTGCTCTGTCGGATAGCTGGCTGGTCTTTTGTAAACTTGAAACAACTCGACCGATACGGAGGACCCTCTCACGTACAAGGTTGGTTCGCCTTCACGTTGTGACGGTGGCTTACTATGCATCATGACAATGATCGAATATGTCGATGGATTCTTAGACCTCTACAAGCACGACGTGATGCGCACATACTTGCTCATTATTCCGGCTTCCTCCCGTACACCGAGCAACTATTGACGAATTAGCACAAAAGTTCAAGGCGAAAGGTCGGGATACGTACATTCGCGAGTAGGCATGAATCTTCGGGTCATTCAAGTCCTTCCTCACATCGACCAGAAAGGCATTGACCTCCTCGCTAGACCATCCAAGACCCCTCGTGAACGGCGCCAGAGATACTGACTCGAGAACACGAGTTGCATTCTCGTTATTCCATGCCCCTATCTCTTTGTATTTCTTATCCTTGGGCCAGCAATTCGTTGGCCATTTATAATAGGTGGTGACCACATCGGTGAATCCAGCTCCCTCTAGAATACCCCCCAGTTTGTCGGTGTGCTCGAAAGGCCGACCTAATTTGATTGCTGCTTCACCTACAAAATCGCACCATTTTGAGACTGCATGATCCCGAGTAAGAGTTCCGTCATCGGACCGATAGAAACCATCCATCTCCTGCAGCTCAACGTAGCCTCCCGGAGTGAGATTCCTGTCGAGTTAGCGTAAATCTACAGAGAATGGAGGGAGCGCTTTAAATGAAGCTTACTGAAAGATTTTCCATAAATAATCAGTCCAGTTCTGAACACTAAAGTTCATCATTCTGCTGTGGATATAATCAAACGGCTCAGAATAATCCATATCTTCATCAATGTCGTCAATGAGGAACCGGACGTTTGGGGGCACACTAGCTATGTGTTAGTATGCACAGTAAACCCAAATGATAAGTGAGAGTTACAAGCTCGGTTGAATGGGAGACAGATCGACACCAACAATCTAGGTTGTGGGGCGTTAGCTATAAACCTTGAATTTTGAGACAAATCATTTACCTCGGCCTCGGGATGCTCGTCTCCAAAGTCAATTGCCCAGATGCCTGTGCCAGTGCCCAAGTCGAGAACCCGTTTGACCTCGGAGCCAGGGAGATTGGGGGGCGAAAGACCAAGCTTATTGTCGAAACTGAGAAGAAATAAATTGTGCTGTAGGTCTAAAAAGGCTATGAGTAGATGTGGTCAATTAGCACCCAGACGCGGAAATGTACCTAGTCTCTCGTTCTCTTCATTGTCGTTGGGGAGGTTGTATTCTGCGGTTGACATGCGTTAGTGTGAGATTATGGTGCAAGCAAAACATCGGTGACAGACTTCCATCCTTATATCGATGATACGTTCTACCATTCTCGTGTCGGTAGTCGAGAATTGAACTCCTCAAACTTTCAGTCGACGATGCCGCGTCCTAGCACAATGGGTTAGAGCGGGTGGCCTCATCTCAACCTCAGGTGATTAGCAGGGGTTGTTCTTACAGCGCCAAGCGAGGAATCTCGATCATCGAGGACCTGGGGTTAAGATGAGCTTATGATCCTCACATTCAAGGCAAGGAATTCAACATGAGCATCGGGAGCTGCCAGGAGAACCGCATCGGTTGTTGCCATCTCGTCAGTCCAGTATTTGTCTCGGACACGAATGTCAGGTTCTTCGTAATTGCGCGGGGTTGTACGGAGAAGAAATGATTCAAGCCAGGATTCCCCTCATCTAAGCAAGCGAGGGCAGTCCGTTTTATTACCGCAGCCCCCTGGTTGTCTTCTCGAGCGGGCCAATCGCGTCCAGGTTGGGTCAGGTTGTTGATAATGATCACACCAGATGCTTGTCGGATCATATGTTTCCATCCAATCCCCCCTCTCTCGGTTTGCTCAACCATTCTCAACAAGAACGCGGCCCGTTCCAGGGCTTCAGCCAATTATTGACCAAACAAGACGTTCCACATTTCTGTAAATTTGCGTTAACAGTAGCTTGCGACCGTCTCCAACTGATAGTATTTTAACAGACTACTGATCCAACAGTTATATTGCCGATATACTCTAATACACAGCCGGCCAATTCACTAGTCCACTGCTTGCTACTTCAGCGCCCCTCCTACACTGCGGCAGACGCTCCCAGCCTGGACAAATAAATGCGTCAGCCGGAACGTCATGGCGATGAAAAAGGATAACTTCTAAAGCTAGTAAATTTCGAAAGGAATAACAAAAGAAATTCTTGTATTTTCAAATTACCGTCTTCATTAAGCATTGTTGCTGTAGCGCCGATATCAGAGATCAGATATGCCCTGTAAAGCACCAATTCCATCACCCGTACCATCAGTGCACCCAGATTGATGCCACTTTACAATGTCTTTACCGCTTTCGAGCTGCCGTTGAGAGATTCCGATAACTTAAATTATTGACCCTCTGCACTGGGTCTACGAGGCACGCTAGAGGCAAGCCTGTTTTGTATCATCATCATCCTGCAGCACCCGGCTTATCAACGTCTGGGCCGAATCTTTTCTAGCCGAGTTGTAGCACTTGAGATTCAGAAACGGACGGGCGTTATTTATTCCAGCAAGCTTTTAGAACTCGGGATCGAATGCATCAGTCAAGTAATCCCTACAGATTTGTTACTCCGCCCAACCCAACAATAGTTTTGTCCTTTCATAAAAAATGCCATTTAACGCCCGAGTTAACATTCCCAGTCACTCTTCCTTGTAGGTGGAAGGGTTAATTGGGTTGTTAATAGAGCCATTACCAAATGAAGCCCACAATTGGGTCACTAAAGCTCATTGTCAGATCAAGAAGTTATGATCGCCGACGCTAAATTTTGCTGACAGCGTGTCAGGGATATTTGGCCTTTAGGGTAGGGCTAGGCCGTCTCTTTGCTTTTGCCGAGATCATCTTCGCAGCGGGCCGCATCAACGGGGGTGTCGCCTTGCCTTTGAACGTGGTCTGTCGCAATCCCGCTACGGCAAAAGGGAATGATCACCCCTCTTGCCGGTAGCGTTATTGTAGTCCATATCTCCGTCTGACATAGTCAGTCTTGGAGCTTGGCGGGAAGACTTACGTATAGCAGCTTAGACTGTCCAACTTCATCAGCAAACATTGTCATTTTCTCGATTGTCGGCATTTTTAGTCCGAGCTTACGGCATCATTTAGTACATCTGACCGACAGTACTGAGAGGAGTAGATGTGAATTTTTGTGAATTTTATCTGTTCTATTCATTTGCATCATCTTCAGTCTCTATCTTCCATGCTATCATAGACGAATTGTTATTAGAGTCAATACCATCCGCCTTTTGGGCGGGTTGCTGGGTATTACAGTCTCTCTTACCCGCATCATCTACACAATGAGTAAACAAAAACGCTCTTAATATTTCGTAAATATGTCAAGCTTATTCTGACTGGGTAAAATAAAGCGATGGCCTCCGGTCCGAGGAGATAGATAAACTGAAGGGAAATTAGATCTAGTAATGATGACGTGTCAACCCGCCCCTTCTCACTAATTCTCATTTCAACTGACACCGCTCTATTATATGTTGCTAGTAGTGCATGTGAGAGCCGAATCTCATTGGCTTGGCACTCTTTAAAAGCGTATTTGTAGTAGTTCAAGCCGCAGCAAACGCGCTGCCGCAGGAATGTCTCACTGGGCGTGGAAAACGCCGTCTAGAAAGCGAGCCGTCAATAGCTGTGACCGGCACTCACCACTGCCGAAGCCCCTGTAATTGCGCCCCGACAACTAGTGTAACACGCCGCCTTCCGCCACAGAAAGCTTCCGCCGGCAAGCTTCCGCTGGAAACACTTGGCGATGGTCGGCTCAAAGGAGAGGTTTCCAGATCGTAGCCCTCTGTGACCCAGAACGTTCGAAGCCTGCGTCAAAGTCGTAATGGTGTCGTCGTGAAGGTCACCGTCGAACATCAGCAGGTGCAGCGCTGCCACGCGAGCTGGCGACCACGTTCTAGAAATCCGGGTCTTGCCGATCCGAGTCAGTGCGGAAGTGATGGCAGCAGGGGTGATGTCATAGCACAATCCGGAGACTAGATATGCAGGTCAGTCATTCGGTCAATCGGATAGGTGTGGTTTGGATCGAGGAGGTTTTACTAGGTCAGAGCGAGTGAATCAAGCGCATCTGAGGGTATTATACGGGGTAAGAGCTAGTCACAAACCCCGTACGGGAAATACTGTATCAGCACGACCTGCCTCATTGCTTCATCTATTAATTTAGTAGTGGTGTGTATCGTGGTTCATTCTCTTGTTGATGTGTTTATTTCCTGTTTCATCTGCTCCGCAGTGGTGGAGCTCCACCGTTACACCTAGTCGTCCGTCACTCTAACTGTTTAACATGAACCCCTTACGCCTAGAACGATGGCGGCTTTGGAATCATGAAGACATCTCTCTAGAGTCAAATTATAGCCTCGTAAAGCCTCGCATACTTCGTATGGCTTCCCGAACTGAAACCTGCGCCGCCACGCGACCGGGGGTGGCTGACACTGTGCGAAGAAGCAAGAAGGCTGTTTCGGTCCAAAGGCGCGGCATGTGAAGGTAGAACGCTCACTCAAGCCATCTAACAAGGAATATTAATAAAGTAAGAATGATGTCTTGCAGTAAATGCTAACCCATTTCTGTACTTTTGTATCCACTGGTGTATTGTTTAATATGAAATGTGAATATACGCGCTCCTATCACCAAAATAGCATGTGGGAAGCCCCTGGAAATACTGACAACAGCTAGCGTCACAAATAATACAGAGAATATTTTCAGCTCTGTCCGTTGATTCGAGAATACATTTTATAGGCAAAGCATCTACTAATTGAGCACGTGCTGAGCTTCTGTTCAACTTTGGCGGTCCTGGGACAATGAACATTATTCTCCACCGCTCAATACTCCAGCTCCATTACCCACCACCACTACTCCGTAGAGAAATAGGGTTGCTGAGACTGCAACAGCATAAGAACATGGATTGTGTCGCCTGTCATGCATAGTTAAAAATGCAATTCAGTCATTGAGGCGTCGGTACCAATGATCGAATGACGTAACGTCGTTTCTAGAACTGCAGAGGTGAAAGTTAGATTAGATGGCGGTTCGTCGTCTAGCACAATTGAAATGGTGATGCAAATTTGCAAATGCCACAACACGGAAGCATCCACGTGTCTATGTATAGCAACCTTCACACTGTACACGCTCGATGGCTTGACCTAAAAGTGCTCAGCTCGAAGTGGCGTTGCGAGCCGTCGATTTGGTGCGCGAGTCAGATGCTCCCAGCAACCAATCACTCGGCATCTCATTTGCTCGCTTTGTGGCCTAAGGCGTCAGTATTAAACCTACCGCCATTCCGGATGACCAGATGCCAACATATGAACTCTAAGAGCGCCCGGCAGGGAGACGCAGAGCCAGACGCGAGATTCAACATCACCGCGAGGGCGAAGAACACGACGACTTCTCTCGGCTGCGAAGCCCCTATTGTCCGCGACGAAACGAGGCTGCTTGACGCGTGCCCACGACACGACGACCAGCCCAAAGCTGAGAGCAAGCAAGCAAGCGAATCATTCGAAGTTGATCATCCGGGGATCCATCATCAGTACCACTTTTGCCCCCCGCATTCTCCCCAAGCGGCAAATGCCGTCCCCAACGCTCCGCCGCTTCGCCACCTCGCCCTTTACTTGGTCGTCTGCCAAGCCACATGCTCTGGACGCGGCGGATTCCGAGAGGTCTAGCTGCCTTGGGACACGCTCAACTACACTAACACGCCAAGCAACATGCCCGTCGAGCAGGGCTACCGCGGCGGCATCGAACTCACCATCCCCATTGCCATGGCCATCGCCGGCTTCTTTGCCATCTCCATATACAACGTCATCGAGATTAACGTCCACATCTTCTTCCGCTTCCGCAAACGCGCCGGCCTGTACTTTTGGAGCTTGATCTTTGCCTCGTGGGGAATCGTCCTGCACTCGGTGGGATTCCTGCTACAGTTCTTCCAGATCTGCCGCGATGCCTATGCCAACATCGTCATCATTACCCTCGGGGGCGTCCCCATGGTCATTGGCCAGTCCCTCGTTCTTTACTCCCGCCTTCACTTGGTTGTTGAAGACAAGCGAAAAATCCGATGGGTCCTGGTCATGATCCTGTCGAGCTTCTTTGTCTTTACCGTACCGCCTACAGTCCTTAATTTCGGCTCCAACTCTCCCCATCCAGGACCATACATCAGACCATTTGAAATCTACGAAAAGGTCATGCTCTTCGGGTTCGCAGCGCAAGAGATCACCATCTCGGGCATCTACCTGTGGGAAACCCGGAAGATGCTACGGCTCATAACGCCCCACAAGAGGGAAGCCTCCCGCCGGGTGATGAAGCACCTCATCTACGTTAATATCCTCGTCATCTTGATGGACTTGTCCATAATCGGCGCCGAGCTAGGTGGTGCACACGTCATCCAGACCACCTACAAGAGCGCCGTGTACAGCGTCAAGCTGAAGCTGGAGTTCCCCATCTTGAACCAACTGCGCGCTCTAGTCAAGAGGGGAGGCCGGACTTGCGACTGCGCAATACCGCAAATGTCGTCCATTGCCGACGCCGCGGGACCTAGACTAGGATACGAACCGATCCTCAGGGGCAATTCCTCGACTAGTTCCCCCTTTTCCTTGACAACGCAACGGCCAAGCGTTTCCTCAGGTATCAGTCCGATATCAACGTTTCCGCCTATTATGACCAGAAATCCGAGAGATTTGGATCTTGAAACTCAGAATTAGCTACAGAGTCGACAAAATTAACGGGATTTGGGGATAGATATTGGTGTTGGCGTATTGCAAGCCTCGATTTAAATAAGCTTGTGGATTTATCAAGTGCATTATGGTTGTATTTAGCCTCAAGTAGGAATAAAAGGGTCAAAGTGCGTCTGTCTATTCTTCCATTTAGCAAGATGAGCTTTGTGCCATACCCTACACCCAGCAACATCTACAATCCACAATCGTCCCTAGTATCATACGGGTTTACAAACAGCCTGAATTCTCATCCTCTTTTACTGTTATTGGAGTTAGTAAAAGCGACACGACCAGTGCCCTATGAAGGTGGTGTGTTGTTCATTTCGAGGATGAATGCAAGAGCTCTTACTGCAGAGGATGCCATCATTGGAGCCTCCCAAACATGGACAAGCCGCCAAGCTGACGCGTTTTGTGTTACGCGTGAGTGCCAGCGTGCTCTAGGCTTTCTGCGCTAATCGCTTGCGGCCTCGTGGCCCTAAGAACTGCATGTTGTGGTACATTATCTGCAGTAGTGCAGGTACGGCTGATCTTCCCTGTCCGCGGCAGAAGTAGCACACCATCCAGTTCCCGAGAGCCAGCGTAAGGGGTATTCTAAGCGGCAGGTTTCCATGGGACGGAGTGCCGAGCCTCCGGAGCCAGAAGGAGGCACGCAAATACAGACTAGTGTATGGCGGAACAATACGTAGTGCAGTGTGCAATCTCTCCCTCTCGGTCTCGCATTCTTGCTTCCTCTGACGTGACATGGGCTTCTTCCATGACCGTTCAGTAGGGTACCATCCGCCGAGGGATCACGGAGGCAGGCACCCCCCCCTTACGATGTTGCATTATGCCCTACGGCTAACTGGCCAGACCAAACGTGGAATCCGGGCTCCAGGAGGCGCCGATGGCGGCGACATACGACAGACGCCCCTTACGTATGTGCCTCCTCCCACGCGGCGCGTACCGATTAGAAGCAAAGGATCGTCACAAATGAGCAACACAACTGGCCAGCCACTGTCAGACTTGGAATAGGGTCAAGGTGAATTAATTAATAGATGGATATCGTAAACCGCAACTCAGTTTCTGAACCTTGCGAACTGTACTTCGGACGATGTTGACGAGGCGCTTCCTCGTACCTTATCACGCTCTTCGCTCGGAATCCCTGCCCTGATTTCCTCCAAACTCTCCGTGTCGTGGTCGCTATTGCTCGTGCGTCTGTGGCTGTGGACTGTGATCTCGGTCGTCTTCATCAGGACAGAGTTTTGGACATGTGTCGTCGGGTTGTTTTCGCCCTTGCCAACGCGGACTTCATACTCGGGGCCATGTTCTCCATTTGCTCCCCTAAAGTGTCTCCCCCTCTCTCCGTTGAACGTCTCCAATGCCACATCATGTTGGGTGGCATGCGCACTGCGGGTGTAGGAGCTGTCGTTTCTGGACCCTCGCGTCAGCTCGACTAAGCGGTTGAGGATGCTGAACTCGAGCTTGAGCTTGACGCTGTACACAAGCGGCTTCCAGGCGGTCTGGATGTCGTAGAGGTTTGCGAATTCGAGGCCGAGGATGGAGATGTCGAGGAAAACAACGAGGATGTTGACGTAGATCAAATGGTTCAAGACGGCCTTCGTTTTCGTGTTGCCCAGACTCTTTTCTAGTTTCAGGCGCTTGCTTGTTTCCCAGACGTACAACCCTGAAATGATGATTTCCTGGATAAAGAAAACACTCAGTTGGAGCTTCTCGTAGATGTCGTACGGCTTCGTGAACGGCTTCGGGTTTGCCGAGTTGGCGCCGTAAACTAAAACTATGACGGGTAGATGCAGCCAGATTGCGTTGGTGATGATCATGATCAGCACCAGGCGCAAGCGGCGCTGGTTGTGCATGACAATGTGCAGTCGAGAGTAGAGCACAACTGATTGACCGGTGATCATCGAGCACCAGCCTATCAGGATGAGAGTCGCATAGAGGTTGGCGGACACATCGACGGCAAGATACTTGATGAGGTAGCCAGTGCCGTTAAAGGCCACGCCCCATGTCGAAACCAGGAAACTCCAAAAGTACAAGCCGCTGTGCTTTTTGAAGGTGCCGAAGATGTAGACGTTGAGCTCCAGGACATTGTAGTAGGCGATGCTGATGAAGACGATGATGACGACGGCCACGGAGCCGTTGGTCGTGTTGAGGTCGATCATGTTGTTGGCTGGCCCCAAACCAGGGGCAGAAGACGGGATGGACAGGCGTGCGGAGCAGAAGACAAGACAATACCTGGATCTGCGAGGTTGGCGAGGATCAAATGGAAGAGGGACTTGGCCAACAGACTAGAGCCAACATTTGAGAAGATTGACAGTTGATCCCCTCGTGGCTGCCAAGAACCTTTCTTTTTCCGAATGCGCCCACACGCGCCGTCTATTGCTACTTCAGCCATGGTATAGGTGACAGCTGGTGCTCGAGGAACAGCCCCCATCCCGCCTCGTGCATAATTGTGGCGGTCTCGCCTGCTCCAATTTTTCCATCTCGGATGATTTAAAATGGATAACAAAAAGCCCTCCTAAAATCACCAGTTGTCTTGGACATTTGAGTTTTGCTAGTGCGGCGCGTCCTCTTCCGGCCAAGGAGCCAAGCAACCAAGGAATCGCCGCGCAGGGTTCCGGGGTGCAAGCTGAAGTCCTCTTGGCGATGGGGAACTGTACCTTGTACAAGCGCAGGCAGCACCTTGCCGAGGGACTCGGCAGTTTGTCACAGAGGTGCAGACGGTTTGTCCCAGAGATACGGAACGAACGAGTGGTGGGTGCGGCAATTCTCTCGGTTCCGCTGAGGTGGTTGCTGTGGCCAGACCAACAGGCCCGACAACTCGGCCCATTCAGCATTCGCAAGGTTTTCTAGATTCCCTGCGGAAGTGTGATTCATCAGGTACCGTGTGTGCTGAGTCTGTAGGATTGTGGAGCGCTGTCTTTCGTTGTTGGTCGCCATCCCTGCTAGTCGACAAGGCCCTTCCGTCCGGCCACCGTAGCATCCCGCCCGCCTCCCCGACTTCTACTGCGAATTCCAGCTGCCGAGAAGGCGGGATGAGCGGCCGTGTTTCCCAAAGCAGCCGCCAAGGATTGTCTGATTTTCGTGCGGGCTCTGGGGGAAGCCGGGGAACGGAACGCTTCTCCGCCGTCCGAGCCCCTGGATGGTACATCACGGTGGGTACGGCCTAGCCTCTATCGCCTAGTGTGAGCACTCTAACAATAAGCATGTCGGATCTGTGATGATGGCTTCCGGGCTTCCGCGAGCCATCGAAGCTTGGACATGTAACGCTTCTAGAGCTTCTTCAGCGCGAGGGTGGTAGCGCCAGCACTCGCTTAGGAAGGTATACCGGCCGCTGAGATATGCCGTGTGTGTTGTCGGCACCCGGATGAGCCCCTAGGGCCCTGTCATGCGGGTTGATTAATGACTGCAACCCCTTCCCTGCAGCCAACGCATCTGCCGCGTCGTCGGATTCGTCAGACAGCGGTTGAGTTTGTTGGTGGCGTTTGGCGTTTACTCCCCGGCAACGGACCACGGTATGTACGCAGGACTCCCATGTTTCTGTACGTACAGACTACGTACAGACATCAGTAGCCCATTCTCCAGCTCGTATTCTAGCGGCTTGGCATCTGGTGCCGTGCCATGAACCTGCAGCTGAGAATCGCTCCCCCCATGAACCTTCCCGCATGAACTCGAGCGCAGCCGATGTCCGCTGTTGCCGGTCACCCCGTCGTACGAGGCCCTGAGATGCGAGATTATAGCCTGCGGGTGCAAGTATGAACGTGGATCCGGATAAGCGTAAAGTGAGCTTAATGTACGGGTCTTGACCCAACTCGAGGCGAAAGGCCGATCGGGCCCTGGGGATTTCGATGCCGTCATGATTAATGTCTCATGGCCAAGCTGTTGGCAATCTTATTCTTTCATTTGATACTACTCCATAATTTGGAATGGGTAATGATCAACGCGCGGCAGGAGTGCTCGCGGAAGCATATTAATATCTCCTGCAGCAACCTGCATCTCATCACCTTACGACCCAAACAAGCACCACCATCACCTTACCCACGATGCCTTCTACTCTCGCTGTGCTTGCTGCTGGGATCCTCGTCCACTCGGGACTGGATCTCACGTCATGGGGTGCCCTGGCCGCCAAGCTGCCTTCCACGGCCCAGATCATCAACCAGAAGACTTTCAACGTCTTGGATGATGTGCCACCTCCTGTGCAGGCCAACGACTCGACCGTATGTTGCCCCTCACCTTCACCTTCACCACGACCCCACTCACTCCCCCTCGTCACATATCCATTACTGTATGTGGACATTACTGACTCGAACAGGTGTTTCTTTGGCCTGGGGTAACCCAGAAGTCTCTCACTGCGAAGCCTTTCCACGTGTATGACGAGGAGTTTTACGACGTCATTGGAAAGGACCCTTCCTTGACTCTGATCGCTACGTCTGAGACTGACCCCATTTTCCACGAGGCCGTCGTGTGGTAAGTCATCCAACCTAACATGGCATTTTCTGTCGCAGGCCATCTAACAATACCAGGTACCCTCCTACTGATGAAGTCTTCTTCGTCCAAAATGCCGGCGCCCCTGCCGCTGGGACCGGCCTGAACAAGTCGTCCATCATCCAGAAGATTTCTCTCAAGGAGGCCGAGAAAGTGCGAAAGGGAAAGAACTACGGCAAGGAGGTGACGGTGACGGTTGTGCCATCAAACCCCCAGGTTATCAACCCTAATGGTACAGGACTCCCCTGACTTGGTGGGTGACATTACACTAACAACCTTCAGGTGGAACTTACTACAAGGGTAACATCATCTTCGCCGGAGAAGGTCAAGGCGATGATGTGCCATCAGCTCTCTATGCGATGAACCCCAAGGCACCCTATAACACCACCGGTAAGAATCATAGTCTACTCCGTCACCAAGCGATGTGACGAGCAACGGCCCAAAGAACGGTACGCTAATCAACAACAGTCCTCCTGAACAACTACTTTGGCCGACAGTTCAACTCCCTGAACGACCTGGTCGTCAGCCCCCGTAACGGTGAACTCTACTTCACCGATACTCTCTACGGTTACCTCCAGGACTTCCGCCCGGTCCCTGGTCTGCGAAACCAAGTCTACCGATACAACTTCAAGACTGGCGCTGTCGCCGTCGTTGCCGATGATTTCACGCTGCCCAACGGTCAGTCTCGCTTGAAAATGGCACCGGCACAAGATACTAATGGTGAATAGGCGTTACCTTCTCTCCCAGCGGCAAGAACGCCTACGTTACCGACACTGGAATTGCCCTCGGATTCTACGGCCGCAACTTGTCTTCCCCGGCCTCGGTCTACTCGTTTGACGTCAACGCCGACGGCACTTGGCAGAACCGCAAGACTTTTGCCTACGTCGCTTCTTTCATTCCCGATGGTTTGTTCTCCATGGTTCTTTACATCTCTGCAATATACTAATTCTCGAGCGACAGGTGTCCATACCGACTCCAAGGGTCGCGTGTACGCTGGCTGCGGTGATGGTGTCCACGTCTGGAATGCCTCTGGCAAGCTGATCGGCAAGATCTACACCGGAACCACCGCTGCCAACTTCCAGTTTGCGGGTGCTGGACGCATGATCATCACCGGACAGACCAAGTTGTTCTACGTCACCCTCGCGGCTTCAGGCGTGAAACTCATCTAATTTCTCGGCTCGTCAATCCTTTGCTACGTATGCCGTTCGCCCTAGACCGAGATTTAGTTTAAACTACGCCCTTTAATCTTTGTACATAACACCAGCATTGGAGTATCATGCCAAGGACTTTAAGTATATACAATGAGATAACTTGTTCCTGCCGTTGGCAAATATTATTGAACCCACAGTCCGTAATTGGCTGCAACATAGTTTAGTCGCATTACTGGGCACCTCGGCTCAGTATTGTCTTTCACTGTGCAACGTAATAATTTGGGCAAATTATCATCAGCCCTGTGCTTTCATGCCCCTACACCAGAATTTACTGTCCTTAATGTACATAGCTAATCCATTCAAGCGAGGTTATCCATCTGTCGACGCTCCAGTCCAGATATCATTCATTATTCAATCCTGCGAATTCCATCGTTATATACTTTCCATATTAGCATACGCGCCATCCCTGTCTAAAGACAAATAGTCTCCAGACATCATGTCGCTTTCAACTCCAAAAATGCCATCCTCAACTGGCAGTAGGGTTTGTTGTTCCCAAAACAGACCGTCAACATCCCACAACCAGTCTTGATCTAGCATGTTGACCACGTCATCTGTCTCAAGGCCAATAGGCGACGCATGAATGCTTTCTACCATTTGGCCCTGTTCGCCGTGCCCGCCCTGCGAAGGGCTACTATCGTGACCGGAAAATTGGCAGCTCGCATTATATATTTGGCACACGACGTCTCGGCTCCGGCGTGCTGTAAGTGACCAATCCTCCATGGCATCAAAGAGCCCTAGGGCTGTCTCAACCTGGCTCTGCCACTCGGGGAGTGACGGGCTTTTAGGTTGCCATAGAATGCTAACCAAGGGTATCATGACAGCCTGGTATAGGAACCACACAGCATTCCAACCAGACATCTGATGTCGCATCCACTCTGTTTTTATATCATCAATTGTCGCCTTGGCAAGTTCTTGACATGTTTCTATTGCAGAAACGTCGTGCTCAGTCATCGTCAAACCTTTGCTGTTACTGGCCAGAGTGAGGAGAGTATGGCGATAAAGCAGAATACGTAGATTCCAATACCGCCACTTCATAATGCATCGAGAGAGGCTGAGTGGCTCTGCGCAAGGTTCTGTAGTTTGGAGGAGCCACGGCAATGTGTTATACCAGTCGACCAGCAGTCCATCTAGATGGCCACGGTCTTCCTTGTTTAGAAGAGGTGACAACGCGAGAACATCTTGGATTTGCGTGGCGATTTTGCAGAATTTGATGTTTTCAAGAAGCGGCATGATGCCTGCGTGCTGGGCGGAGTCATGGTCCTCCTAAGTCGAGTTAGAATGCTATAATTCAAGAGACTGGGTTATAGAAGCTACCTCATTAGTGATCAACTTTGGGGGTTGAATATTGATTGCAGGTCCCCATCGTCCAAATGAGGGACGGCCCATGGTCGTCGTGGTCCATGTATCAAGACAGAATAAGGACCACCATGTTCGCCGCCGTGTTTCTGCCACTGCAACACCGCCGCTTTTCTGTGTGAGGGATTCCCGATGTAAACCCAGCGCGCTTGCCATTCTGATTGCCGCGCCCAGAATAGCATTGGCCATGTTCGGCCGGTTCATATAATGGAGGTAATGGCCACCTAGAAGGATCAATGCTTGTACAGTCTCGATATGGCTGCTTCCAAAGGAGCTGAGATGGAGATGTTCCATGGCCTGGTTATAATACTTGACGTGGTTCAAGTCGCTTGATGTTGTAGCCATGATGTTGCCCATGGCGAACACCATGTTCAGCAAAGAAAGCCAAGGTGCATCCTGCCTCTGACCTTTGAGGTAGTCTGCGCGGAACGTAACTTCATCGAGCATTGGAGTGAAAATATGCAAGCGCTTGAAATAAGCATCAACGAATGTCTGGCCCTTCCAAGTCCATGCGATTGGAGAGTTCTCCTTTGGGGGTTTGACGAGGTGGCAGAAAACTGGACCGCCATTTGTTTTCTCGCCAGGAACTTTCGGAGGCGACGCCAAGGCTGCTCGCAGTCGAGGTTCAACCTTGAGCATGACCATCAATGCGGCTTTGACAGAAGATGCGCCGAGATATGAGGTTGTTCTATCCATGGTAAGTGACAGGGCGTTGATATCATCGGCCTCTGCAGGTATAGGATCTCGATCTCGCCGCTCTTCGTCCCATTCCGACTCTTCGGTAGGCATTTGCTCAAAACCGAGTGGTTTTTCGAGCGTGCTGAGTGAGGGAGATGGTAGGACATCAATCGTCTCCGCCTCTCCTGGTTGGCCCAAGAGATTGCATAGTTCTTGTCTGGACAGAGGGAGGAGAGATTTGACTTGGTGATTGGGATACAGACGCCTCAAGACTGTGCGACACTCCTCAAGGTTCTGTGACAAGTCTTCCAGCATTCTAAAACGTGTCAGTACCAGTCAGGCAGGAATCAGGACCAGGCGATTGAGCGCTGTAGGTGTGGGAACCAACTTTTTTGAAGGAAGAACTCGCTGGCGATGCTTGTCATAGACACATCGCTTCTCGGAGCGGCTGGAGAGACACTGACGGCAAGGATGGCTACCATCGCAGCGAATCTTGCGGCGCTGGCACTCGACGCAGGCATGGGGACTTTTTCCAGGCTTCCTGGCTTGCGAAGTGTCGCCTTGAGACGGTGGCGAGCGGTCACTGTCTTGAACGCCTTGGACTTGACGTATCAAGTCATGTTAGGGAAATGTGGGCAGGGCAAAAAAGCTGAGTGGGTCGACCTACACTGGTAAAACATTTTCGAGGCTAGAAAGGGCGTCTCGATTCCTTAGGTAATTGACACAACGCCGACGATGATGGAAGATACGTTGAGGCCAGCAGAGTCATCAGCCACGGCTAGTCTCCTCGGAGAAAGGGACGTGAACCAGCTGCGACAGGAGAGAAATAGCAGAATCCCGGGACTGGACAGCACGTGAGACGGTCTGGTGAGGGGCGTTTGGGGTAAATGGGGTGGTCCCGATGCTACTAGGGAGGACTGGGTAAGTACGTAGGAGACTGTAGGGGTGCCAAGTGCCGGTCAGCAGGCCGGCCGTGGTGATGTTGGGATTGGTGTGGCGGGGGAGAGACGGGTGATGAGCAGAAAATCCGGGGTTTCATTGTGACATGCTGAATCTTGGGAGGGGGGAGAGTCATGGATGGCCGGGGGCTCACCGTCTTCCCCTCTGAATGGTGGCAACAAGGATACGAGAGTCAGTAGGAGTGCGAGGTAGTAGTGACAGTTCAATCTGCCTGTTCTAGACCACTAAACACGGGGTTGACTTATGCAGGGCTCATGTTCCCCAAGCTGGGGCGCAGCTGTCAAAGGACTCTTCGGTAGCATGGCCTCAAATCCTCCTCCATTTGCCCGTCCTTCTACGAACCTAGAACCCTCCACCATGTCGTATGATGATTCAGCTAACCATCTCCTAGCCTCATTAGGGCAGTTGACCCACGGAGCGGCTTCTTCTCAGGCCATTTCAAGCTTAGCGGTCCAGGTGCCCTCCCATGCTGCCGAGGTCACGCCTGGGACGGATGATTTCCGATCTCGCAGGCGCTTGCAATGATGCAATTGAAATGAGCCCTAAGAGAGGCGATGGCACCGGTAGCAATCAATATTTTGGATCTCTAGACGCCATCTTAAAAGCCATATTTATGAGCACCGCAATACTTGGGGGCACAGCGTGGTTCATGTGTCGCAGCGACTCGCACTAATGTGTCTCCACAGATTGAATTCGGCACAACACCATCCCCCCTCACTTGCTTAATTAGGCGCAGATATGCAACACTTTTCCCTCCCTCGTCCCGCGCATTAAAACAAGCTTGGACTGTTACACAAGTCCAATTGAAGGACGCGAGTATTTTTCGCAACGGAAGGGTTCGCTAAACGACTCGTATTCTTGCTAGATGAAACGGGACGACGGGGAAATTCCGCGGATCCACAGAGCACACCATAATTTACGTCAACCCAAGGCAGCCATTGAACTCACAGGATCATGGTTTCAGGCGATAGAATGGCTTTGTAAGAACAAAATTTCACATGCCTGATTCGGAAGCACTATGAATCACCTTGATTGACACCCTACTCTACCATTCGTTGCTCCTAGCCCGCCCCAATCCAACATGACACGCCTCTTACACCTTTTCGACATTGACCACCCCGCCCTCATTGTCAACAGCAATAGTGCTTTTTTGAGTGGACATCTTGACTGGGTTTTTGGCAGTAAAGATCTCATCAAGTTGTTCCAACTGGTCGGAGTTAATTGGATGCTCATGCAGATGTATCAGGGTACTTACTGTGCGACCCTTGGTTTCAGGGATTACCATATAGACCACAAAGAGCTGGACCACATCCCACAGCGTGAAGATAATATACGTCTTCCAACCAAGTTTCTCCATGGAAACTGGCCAAGCATACTGGTTCAGGAGTCCCGCAGCGTTAACCGCCAGGTTGGAAAATGCCATGCCCTTTGCGCGCATCTCGAAGGACAGGACTTCGACGGGGTAAAGGGCCTGCAAAGGGGTGATTCCGAAAGAGAATACAGAGCCAAAGATGAAAATTAGAGCCAGCGAGGTTTTCGACGCGGCCTGGTTCGAATATATAGGATTTCCATCCGCGTCATCGCCCGCATACGATTTTGAGAACTGAGATGTCGCAATCGTCATACCGAGCCAAACCACAGCACACGCGCCAAAGGAGAAAAGCAACAGCGGACGACGACCGAGCTTATCCACAAGGCAGGCGCCCAGGATGGCAAATGCAAACTGTTGGCAGTTGTTCAGCAATGTGATGTTGGCCTGTTCGATGGATCCGGTGTAGCCAGCAGTATCGAGAACAGAGCCGAGGAAATAAGACAAAACTGCGTTCCCAGCCCATTGGCCAAAGATTGATACAATCAGGTTGCAGCTTAGGCGGTAAATGGCAGCGCGGTCTCTGAATAGAGCGCGATAGTCCCACCAACGCTTGTCCGCACCGTCCTGGTTGAGAAGCTCTTCGTATTCACGGAGCTGCAGCGTGACCCACGGAGACTCTGCATTTCCGTTGCCGTGGTATTTCGTGAGAACGGCCGTTGCCTGGTCCTTCTTGCCGTTGACGTAGAGCCATCGAGGGGATTCGGGGATAAGGAGACTGAAGATGATGATTAATCCTGAGAACAGAGCCTGAAGCCACGTAATGAGTCTCCAAGAGTAATCTCCTCCGGTGTTTAAGCCTGCCCGGGCAGCTCCGGCGGCGATGATAGCACCGGAAAACCACAGCGTGTTGTACATTGCTAGCCTTATATTAGCACAAGACACATCTTGGACTTGATTGCACACATACCGCCCACACGGCCGCGATACGCGGGATGGTTGATCTCGACCACGTACATGGGGCCTGCCGAAGCTGCAATGGAGACGCCAAACCCAAGCAGAAATCGGCCTCCCATGAACTGGCCTGAACCTTCTGAGAGGCCTTGAATAATCGTTCCAATGACAATCAACAAGGCTCCGATCAGCATGCCCCATCGCCGACCGAACCCGTCGATTGTAGGGCCGACGAATGGAAGCGCCACGACGCCGCCAATTTGGTACATGGAGGATACAATACCAGCCCAAATGCCATCATTTTCAACACCGTGCTTTGCCTTGAACCACTCATTCTGAAGGAGGTTGTTGATAAGCGAGCCGTCGTAGCCGTTCATGGTACTGCAGAAGAAGCCGATGATGGAAAAGAGGTATATACAGATTTGGGCCTTGGACCAAGCCGCCGGAGGATCCTTGATCATGGCTTCCGCGAAGGCCATATTGCCGCCAGCTATCTTGGTCGTAATCTCCCTCTGTGTGGCAATGATCAGCAAACCATGTATGTGAGATGAAGTGTACGTGTATCCATGTCAGACATACCCTCTCCCCATCATCATGGCTATGGGTTGTCAGCTTGTCGGTCATGACAGATAGCAAACTACCAAAGACAAGAAAGTCTTGTTTGTTGAATCACAAGATGTGCAAGAATTGTGTCAAAGTTGAGGTGAGAGGGAAGACAATTAAGAGCAAATTCTCGAGCGTCTAGCGCGTGTTAATATCCAAAATCTGGGGAGACAGGACTGGGGCAGTAGACGGTTGGAGCTACTAAGGCTCCATTGAAAGACTTCGTTTGGCTCGAGTAACAGCAGCGGAAGACTCTGTTCCGGCCGATGGCCGTGTTCACATCGTATGTGGAAGTCAGACGACCGAGCCTCGAGTCTGCTCGACGATGCTCTCATGACAAATCCCCTGCTTCCTCACAGTCCGGGGTATTCCGACGTTAGGCCTCGACCAGTTGGAACAGCTACACCCCCCGGATCACCTTCACTAGAGTGGGACATATGGAGCGAGTGACAAGGAGCGATTCTGTTGCGGCTCCATTTGCCGCTTCTTCCTGTCCATAGTATGATGACGAAGACGTGGTGTAGCGGGTTCGGCGCTGCTGAGCATCCCTGTGAGTTAGACGCTCTATACCCGATGCAGTCACGGAAGATTGTATCCCGCATCTAATTTGGTCTAGTACGGTCTACACCGAAAGGGGCTCACCAAATTCACACATTAGCGTGGCTCGGTAATGCATGAGAATCCCTGTTCGACCGCCACCAATTCCTTCAAGCCGAGAACGTGCTGATGACAGTTCACAAAGTTCAGGCAGCACGGTTGCATAGCTGCGATGTGTTCCGTATTCAATGGATTCTATCTAACTGATACTTCCGGGCCGAACGCGTCAATACCGAATCAATCCTTGTCCTATACCGAAAAGGCAAAATACGAGAGCTACACACGGAGTCCTAGAAATATAAAATAGTATTAGACTAGCCAGACCAATATCTGCTTTCTTCAGTATCACAACAATCAATTAAAGCGTTCAAAGAATCATCTCAAAAGCCATCACCATGCATCCCATTTTCACTGCCATTTGCATTGCCCTCGTTGGCGTCAGTGCCCTTCCAGGTGCAAACGCCGCTGACCGTGGCAGCTACACCGTGTCT
The DNA here is from genome assembly GCF_021365365.1 of Ilyonectria robusta. Taxonomy (NCBI): domain Eukaryota; kingdom Fungi; phylum Ascomycota; class Sordariomycetes; order Hypocreales; family Nectriaceae; genus Ilyonectria; species Ilyonectria robusta. The sequence goes on from NW_025764451.1 coordinate 727,680, forward strand.
GGGCTTGGAACCCGAAAGCAGGCCATTCTCAAAGCAGGTGGAAACACTCTTGACCTTGCAATCGCCATGCTGGAGACAGACAACATGGGAACTGACTATGTTTATGGTATGAACCCTCCGTGCTGAAGCCTGGAAGTTAAATGAGACATGCTAATGGAAGTATAGGGGATGCCAAAACTCTGGACTCTGCCAATTTTGGCATCTTCAAACAGAACTGGGGTATGCTGCGTGTTTGCGCGTCCCGAGCAGGATTTGCGGGAAAGAGTGAGAGTCAATGGAATGACGGTGCCAAACTCAAGTACGTATTCCCTTGACCAGTCACGCATGGCATTCGCAGATAGTATTTGCTGCTTCCTTCGTTCGAGCAATTCTTTTCTCAAAGACGTCATATTCCTTAATTACTTCCTAACATTATCTCAGCTCGGACCTGTACGCCGATGTCGCTTCTCGTTGGGACTGCCAGGAGTACTACGGATACGATGTGTGGTTCGCTGGCCACCGCAACGGCGCTTCGGGACTTACAAACCCCGACACCGCAGATATCAAGACCTATAAAAACGCTGTTCAGTGGATCCAGGAACAAATTGACTCTAACTCAAAGTATCAGTCAGACGACACCAGGTTCTGGGTTGACGTTACGGCAATCTAAAGTCCATCATCGACAACTTTGTTTCCATTGAAGCAAGCTCGGACTGTGAGAGGGATTACTTCTGTGTATCTGTGCCAGCTTACCTGCTGGCACGATGTGCTTGGATTTGTCACCTCGCTCCTTTCTTTCATTGCATGAAGCAGGTCTTCATAGCCCTTCTAGTACATATCGATTAAGCTTGAGCAGTTGCCCTTTGGCAATAAGACATTTGCAGGCTCATTCCAAGGTCGCCTCTTTCGCGTTACCGATTGGATTGTGATTATTTCTACTGGTCCAGGGTAATTTCGAGATTGGTACTCTATCTCAACTTAACCATTCAGTGAGCGTTAACCCTCAACTTTGTATCAATCCTCTGAACATCACCTGCTCTGCTGTCTCTGTAGTTTCTTTCTGAAATTCCTCAACTCCACTTGAACACCCTCCCCATTATCCTTAACTGTAAACACTACATCATCCAACCCAACCTTTCCATATGAGAGGGAGTCTAACAGACCCCAATCATTACATGCATCGCTGAGTATTTGCAGCCCATCGTCCTGACTCTCTAATGCAAAGATAACTCGATAGCTTGTTGACAATGTTTTGTTCGATGAGTTCTGGAGGTTGGTGGGATACATCCTTGGAGGTCCGAATAGAGGGGAGCCATAGATGCTCGGGATGGTCTCGAGCAAGACATCAACGCCACTGTTAACCCATGAAGTGATGGTCAATCTAGGTCTATCGTCGACATCGATCCTCATAAAAGAGTTGGTTTCGGAAGAGACATAAAAGCCTCCAAACTGCTGGAACGTCGGCTTTCTCGAAATTGTCTCCAGAACTGGGACGTATTCGGATACCAGCAACTCAGAAAGGAGCTTTATAACGGTGCCAGCACCATCGCCAGTAACGTTGATGGCAAGGGTGACGCCGAAATCTGGAACCAGTACGACCTTGGAGTAGGAGGACAAGATAGAACCATCTTTCGTATAGAGATCGACGATCCTTCCATCACTGTTTGAGTTCAAGCTCACCTGACGGATCTCTCACGGTGCACCAATTGAGAATTTGGAGTTTGATGTGTGTGCTAGGGGTTTGAGCCAGGCCCTTGTCTCTTCCGGAGAGAGAGGAGTACTTTTGAGAACCGAGCGTGCAAAAGCAGACAGGTCGCTCGTTGATGCGTAAATCCCACTTGTCCTAGCGCGTTGTAGTTCGTAATATACCACTAGAGGCTGCTCAAGGGCACAAACGCAGCTACATCTCCCATGTCTGTAGACCACCATTTCTGACCCACAGGAATAATACCAATATACTCGGAGACGAAACTCAAGCAAATCAAAATCTATTTCCGTTTCTAGAGCTGAGCTTCTGCTGCTCTAAGCTGAGCTGTTGCTGAGCTCGGACTGAGGCTGGCCGAGCTTAAGCTGAGGATCCTGGAGCTTGAGCTGAGGCTGGCTGAGCTTTGAGTTAGGTGTTTAAAAGAGCTTATTTTTGGAATTGTAAGTTTTTATAAGAATTTAAATTTAGTTAAATATTTTATATTAAAAGATTATAAGTATAAATATAACTTTCAGAAAGATATCTATTAAAATATATTAAAAAGATTAATAATAGTATAAATATTAAAAAAACTTATATTAAATTAACTATTCGGAACTGCCATCATAATGTAGGCCATGGACCATTAAATGAGATATCTCAGCTTATTTTCGGCAACACACCAATAATACATTCCAGGAACCAGGTATTTCCCTGATACCGCTAGACAGCTCCTTACGCTGACAATTGTAACATGGCCCTATGTCCACAAAGCAGGGAGGGTGATTTCTCAACACCACAATTAAACGCGACTCGGCGCTCGTCCGAGAGCAACCACATCGGCGATGTAGCATTCCTGAACTTCTCACTCATTATCTACCACACACAGCGCCACATTATGCAAAACAGGCACAAGAGGCGCATATGCCGACACGTCTAATTCCGTGTGAAAAACATTGCAACTCGTCAATAGTGACCTCTTCGAAAACCCTTTATCGCTAGGTATGCTTTTCAAGGTGGGGGATCGGCTCGTTGCTCCAAAAGTTAACCCGGTATGCGAGAAAGGCGAATCCGAAATTCGGACGGGGCAGACGATGCGGGCATGTAGCGGAAGGTCACTATCGAAATATACCTCATCCCGCTATATGTGTGAAAATTATTGCAGGAAGACGGAATGAGCTACGGCTATGGGTGGTGAATAATCACAGCCGCGTGGCAAAGAGCATCAAAGGGTGGACTGGGAGGGTCACAAGACGATTGCATTTTTAAGGGATAGACTTGTGGATGAGGAGATAGAGGCTCGCTTGGACGCAATATGCAAGTTGTTTTAGACATCTCGCGATTAAAAACGGAGAATCAAACCATCTCATTCTAGTGCATTTACTGTAGCAAACAGGTCACTCCAACTCTCGCGTTGCTGCCGTAGCATACATGTGGGTTATTCATGGTGAAGCGAGCGCCTACTGGCTTCGTCGAGGTTCGTGCGTCGGTAACAAGACTGCCCCCGATGGATTAAGGCCGAACCAGCCAAAGCCGAAACATGCAAAAGTGGGAATGGAGACCGAAGATTTTGTTGCTCTCAGTCCTGAGCTCCAAGTAGTCTCGGCTATGGTGCCGAAGACTCCATGACAACAGTTTGTGATTGCCTGTCTTTTCCGGCCAGGCTCCGCGCCGGCGAAACCTGAATCTGTTTCCTCCAAACATGTGTGCAAGTAATTACCGCGGTTCCCCTCTTTTAGTGTAGACTATCCTTCTGGTATTTACTCGGTAGTACAGGCAAGGACAGCACGTCGCGGATGGGGGCCGAGAAGCTGGCAACGGCCGACAAGGTGCCGTCTACATGCCTTCGGCGATGACCGAGGGCATGGCGGCTGATCTTTGCCGGTTCGGTGAAGGCGCAATGAAACGGAATTTGGATAGTAATGGTTCACGAAAGAGCATGGGAAATAATCTATGGGGTGGTCAGAAAGACTGCAATTAACAAGACGTCGATCAAGATAACAAGAGGAACCAAAGCGAGATGTTATTCCTGGGGAATGCCGTGCTTATCGAGTTTCCTTGCAGTGTCCCATAACTGCCCGTAATGGTGATGTTGTATTTTCTTTTCGGTACCTAACCATTCTTGGAATGTCGGGCCCGAAAGTCCGGCATTCGCCGTCACACGATCCTACGGCACTTCATCCTTCGGCATCCGGGGACGCTTTGGGTCTGGCTATGGGCCGACGTGTTGGAGGTAGCTGGTTTGACACTACGCAATATGATATTCCGATAGAGTACATGACATTTCTAAACTAAATGTGTCTCCCGCAAGCAGTCAACGGCCTATATAAGACGGTCCATCATCGATCAAAATTCTTATTCTATGAACCCACTTCTCTGGACTTCAAAAGTTTCTTCCCAATCTTGACCAATATTCTCGCCGAAGCCATCTTTACCGCCAACTCTTGAAACCAACATCAAACCATCAGTCCATCATGGGACTCAACAGTTGGTTGCACCGCAACACGGAGAGCTGGGCTCGCTCGTGGCTCCTGAGCAACACCGCCATCCAATACTACTGCGCTTGTTGCGGTGCAGCATCCGTCATCTTTTTCGTCATCTCGTTCGCCATCGCCGACTTCATCCCTCCACCTCCGCCTTCCTGGGGTGCTGAAAAGGTTGCCAAGTTCTACCAGGACCATACAACACGCATTCATGCGGGTGCTGCCATCAACATGATTGCTGGTGGTTTTTATTTACCCTTTTCGACCGCAATTTCCTACCAAATCCGCCGCGTTCCCAATATCCCTTACATCATCCATCAAGTTCAGCTCGCTTCCGCCTCGGCCGGAATCTGGACTTTTATGCTGCCGGGAATAGTTCTCGCCATTGCTTCCTATCGCCCTGATCGGCCGATAGAGATCACTCATGCCCTAAACGACTTCTTTGTATGTAAACCTTGGATATAAATATTTGTAAACTCCATGCTACTTGGAAACATGCTGATGACTGTTTAACCACAGTGGCTTGTTGCGTTTATGCCTTGGCCAACATTTATGGTACAGAATTTTGCTTTCGCTTATGCCATTATTGTCGATACGCGAAAGAAGCCTCTATTCCCCAAGGAACTCGCTATTATCAATATTCTTATGCCCATTATTTTCTCCCTTGCAACCGGTATGCATACTGTTTACAGTGGACCCTTCGCGTGGAATGGGGTCATAACATTCTACTTTATTGGGTTTACCTTTCTTGTGCAAGTGTGTGCGGATTCAGTCTTCCTGGCTTTAGCTGCTCGAGAGGAAGAGAGAGTGGAGAAGATGGAAAAGGACGCTGAATCGAATGGGGTTGTTGAAACATCTTCGGTTTAGCGTGCAGAGGTTGCCTCAGAGCTATGAGAGACTGCATGGGAATCTTCAGATAGATTAGAGCTATATTATCAATCTCAGTCTCTTGTGGCGTATGCTAGGTTATCTCTTGCAACGGCTGTCATTACAGACACCACGTGCAGTAGATGTGAATGCTAGTGATGCTAATGTTCAGAATTCCCGCCTACGTAACTTCACCTTATTCAGTGCTCAATTGCGGTTTCGCTAATCTCCATTTCAATTGCCGGATTATACCTTCGCCAATGCGTGCGGTTGGCTTGTTCACTAAATACACACAGTTGGCTGCTCGTGAAGGAGCCCTCGTGGTGCGCTTGTCAGCGACTCAGCCTTTGTCCCTTGTCCACCAAGCAGTAGCCGCAGGCGCCCGTGTAGTAAAATTGCAAAGTAATCATCTTTGAAGAAGCGTATAGTACCGTCAGTGTGGATGTACTATGGCGGGTACTGTTGTCATTGGGCATAGAAATGAATTGGCTTAACTTCCTCGAATGGATTACTGTAAGAGGGTCACCTACCCCAGCCCCAACAGAGTGCACAAATAGCTTAAAAACCGGGGATTACTTGTTCAAGTACGTACAGAGTATGATAGTTTCAAGGAGCAAGGAGAATATCATGATCAGGCAGTAGGCTTGTGTGTTGGCGGTGCCAGTCAATCAGGACTGTGGGGGCCAACTTGATGTGATCTTGTTGGCTCAAGCGACAGCCTCGTGCGGCTGATGCCTGACCCCTCATTCCTTAGTAATATGACGTGGCTCAACGCGTGGACACAATGAGGCTCATCTTCTTTCATTCTTCATCTTGTTTGCCTTCCCGCACCGACGAGGATCGCTGCACCGAAGAAGAATCAGGTCTCGACTATACGAAAGGAGAGCAAAGCCTCTTGGCATCATGAGCAAGATGAAACTCATCAGTACATGCCTGCTCTTGATAGCTGGCATTTGCGGGGTAGCTTCAGGTATTTACGTCCTAGCATGTTTCTTATCTTTGACGCCAACGGAATCACTACAGAAGCGCTCCATCCTGCTAGCAAACTTCCCACCGAAGATGCTATCCCGAGCATCCAGAAGAACTTCGATGGTTGGGTTAATCCCGAAGACTTGACCCCTATGCCGCAGTGCATCGCTCAGCAGGATCAGTCCACCTGGCTGAACACCATGACGAAGTGTACTCACAAACGATGCACCTCGCACTTTGCATTCATTTGTACCCACCAGCAATGGCTGACTCAACTCACCTGTCTCAGCGCTGAATTCAGCCCTAACGTCATCAAAGAGTATATCGCGTACTGCAGCAGATCAGTACTGGGCAAGGCACAGTTGTACAACTGGGTTCATAGCGCTACTGGTCGAACGTGGCTTGTTGATGTCGGCGACGCAAACGAACTGCAAAATCTCTCCCCGGCTTCCCTATCTCAAGGATATGCAAATTTCGACATTACTCACAATGCGCCAACATGCCTAACGAGCTCTTTATCTGCTGCCTCGATGGAACCCTTTGACCATGTGATGGGATCCTGTAGCTTCACAAGCGCTACCCAACGTACCGGATATCCCGACCGTCCTTGGGAATACAGTGAATCCCTACGGTCCATGGTCTCTCTAGGCTTTGAAACTGTCGGCTACAATCTCACGGGAGGTCACATCGGATATGACGACAGTTTTGACCTTTATTTTGACAAAGCATGCTTCTGCAAGTCCTTCACTACAGTTCCGGGACAGGAACCATGTTCCGAGCCAAGCCAGACAGGCTTGCAAGTGACGAGGGAGCGACTATGGATGAATGCCACTTGTGGGCCGACATCTCTACATGGCAACTGGACGGACAAACTAAAAACCATGGGATTTGCGTATATCCCCATGGAAGACTGGCACTGGCCCACGTGTGTCACGGATATGCCGAAGCAGGTCACCGAGCTACATGATCAATGTGCGACTGATGCTTGTGAACTTGATTCCGATGGCTATTGCAAAGTCAAGCGCGCAATAGACAGGACTTGCTTCTGCCACGACATCACCTATGATTCCTGCCGAGGTTCGTGCCACATTTTCGACACCAGGATTGACTATGTCAAGTGGCTCCATGATCTTTGTGGAAACGTGCAGGACTGGAAGGGTCTCCCAGATAATTGGCGCCAATTAGCCACCCCTACTCGCCTCGAGATGATTCCATGGCGGTGGACTCTGAAAGCATCCAACAATTCGAACGTTGCGTCTATCACTCGGCTGGGATCCATCAAGACAACGCAAAACTGCGCCTCAAACGAGACGAAGGTCGGAAGCTTTGCTTTAATCAATTTAGCTACTTTTCTTGCCGTTTTGCTCAGTCATGGAAAAGGAGTCCATCAAATCGCACGCGACTCTGAATCGCACACGCACCCGTCATCTTGGTTCTTCACCGGGATTTTAATCGCCACTCTTCAGCTGGTCGCGAACTTCCTGAATGCGTTTCTTGTTCAGAAAACCCTTGGTTATGAACACGTCCCCGTTGCTCAATTGATGCTCCTCTGGTGCTCAATGCCTCGGTTTGCTTGGCCCACCATTTGGCTGGTTGGTGTCCGACCATTTGGAGAAATAAATCTCTCCGCGGCCGCATCTTCTTTGTTTGCGGAAGTGATCCTCCAACTTTTGTCATCATACTACATGTTCCTAACCGTCGATTATGGCCGAGAACACAACTTCTACCGCGGTGGTCTCGAGGGTGCGGAAAGGGGACAATCGGCCCTGATTATGTATGCTGGAGCACTCATGTGGCTCATTATCTTTGGCATGGCGCTTTTTAAATCGATACAGGCTATATATAGGCCGAACAAGTTGACCGGACCTGATAGAGCCGATTTACCAAAATGGGAGAGAAGCAAGCAGACAGAATCGAATGTCGCTGAGAGGTTAATGACTCAGTGCGGTGAGTATTGGACATGTTTGGAGGAGAAGCTGGCTGACTATTTGATAGACGAAAGTAGGGCCTCGAGAGAACCATTGTTGGCTGGCAGCGACGGACGAACATACACGGTCTATGGAACTCTAGCCGTTCCCGTTGAAAGCACAGGTAACTGGGTTCTCCGGCAAAGATTCCAGAAGCTATGTATGATCGCCGCCATAAGCATACCCCTATTTTGGGTTGCGCAGTGGCTCTTTTGGAGTGGATTTATTGGTCTTAGTTCGGAAGAGTAAGTCTCTTTTATTTCCTTGGTCGATGCAGCTAACCAGACTTAGGTTTTGTCCCCCTAAGCTGGAGGTTCTTACACTGGTTTGGATTATCTCCTCATTGGCAAGCGCTCTTATTAGAGCTACTTTGTAAATACGCATAGGCCAGTCGAACGAGCCATGTTATGATATGGAAGAGTACTGTGAAAGAGAGTATTTCACGATGGAGGTGAGGCCCTTCTGGTAGCAATTGCATATCAAAATCCAAATTAGCGATGGATACAGCTAGATGCCAGGGTATAGCCTTCAACTCGATCCCCGCTACACTGAGTTCACCATGATGAAACAGAGACTGCCTTTTGCAATTACTTCCGCGTGGCGCTAGAGATACACCGGCGGTCGAAAATATATTCAACCGCAATCTAGTGGGTGACTGATATATGCGAGAGTCGACTTCGATGAGTATCCTAGGATTAAAGTGATACTCGCGGGTCATTTGGATGGCGGTTACGGGACACTTTTGAAATAATTAACTTTATTTTCTTGACATTGCAATCATGACACTCTATGTACTCTATTCCAGCTCAAAAATAGTGCGCATCTGGGCTACGCTATATCCAGCGTTAATAGCCAGCTGCAATAGAATGCGGGCCTTCTGAGGGTTCAGGAATCCACCACCAAGGCCCCATTCCACACCATCCTCAATCGGACCCTGGGCAACAAAGCCATCCATAGGGCGACGGGAGTAGACAACAGGAGTTTTAGTTTCCTTGATGGCCTTCTCGACTGCGGCATTGCCTTTGTCAGTCCATGAACCAGCGCCAGATCCGGCAAGGATAAGACCCTTCGCTCCAGACTCAATGGCTGCAGGGACCAGGGCGGCATTCAACTCTTGGTAACCGTAGAGGATATCGACTTGGGGCATGCCATCGACGGGGTCGTTCTTGCTGAGGTCGAAGTAGGGACGGCCAACAGGAGTAGCCGGGGGGAAGAAGAAGAACGGCTTGATGTCCTCAAAGGCTCCAAGGAAACCCTGTTCGTAGGCCTTGAACGTATCGAGCGAGTTGGCATTGGTCTTGGTAGTGTAATAACCGCTGGCAATGCGGTCGTTGAGCACAACCATAACGCCACGACCTCGTCCCTTCGGAGATGCTGCCAGAGTGACGGCTTCGAGGAGGTTCATGGGTCCGTCGGCGCTGATAGCAGTGGCCGGTCGCATAGCGCCCACAATGACGATGGGCTTCTCAGTACGGACAGTCAGGTCCAGGAAGAACGACGACTCTTCCAAGGTATCGGTGCCATGAGTGACAACCACACCGGATACGTATGGGTCGTCAACAGCCTCCTGGATCTGCTGTGCCAGGCCAACCAGTAGGCTGGAGTTCATCATCTGACTGCCGATGTTGGAGTATTGAACGCCTTTGACATTGGAGACATTCATAATCTCAGGCACGGCGGCGATCAGGACATCCACGCCGAGAGCTCCGGCCTTGTACCCGGTGACCTCGGAACTGGAGCCGGCACTACCAGCAATGGTGCCTCCAGTAGCAAAGATGGTGATATTGGGGAGGCTGGCATTGAACTCAGCTCGAGTGAACAGCGTCGGCGGGTCCGGGACCGGGACCGGAGCAGCTGTTACTAGGAGGGCAGAGGTCGCCACAACGGCAAGGCGGAGGAGGGATGCCATGATGAGCTTGGAGACTGTTGTCTGTCGGTAGCACAGGTGGTCGAGCAAAGGAATAAAGAAGCTGCTGAGCCTTGGAATATTGTGAGAGAATGCCGCCTCTTATACTCCCAACTACACGGCCAACAGCATCCCGGACGTTACGGAAGAGACCATGAGGTCAGAGAGATAAGGATACGATCGGCGGTGCCAAGCAACTCAATTGAGCACAACTAGTCCTCTTTCGACAGCGCTATCTACTCTAACTTATCTACTCTAAGTAACTTATCTACTATCTTGTCTATCTAATCTTCGGTGACTGCGGGCATGCCGCCGACGCTAATTATCCAACCCCGCACCCATCGGCGAACCCTGGACCCAACTGACAGGAATGCGCTCCGACCCGGCGTGAGGTAATTAATAATTCCACGGACATCTCCTAACATGAAAATATTATCGTCCATGGGCTTTATCGCTTATCCTCGTAACATCGGCTTCACTTTTTGACACCGCGAGCTAGCCGTCGGCTAAGCTGAAGCGAGCAGTTCACCGCCGCAAGCCAAAGCTGTATTCAGACCCAGCACCGGGCTTCCCCAGCCACCTCATGTCATGCACGGCAAAACTTGCCTGTTTTATTTGGGGAGGGGTTCAACTTGCAGTTTATGGCACGATTGCGTCGGTACTATCTCCGACAATTGATTTCCCATCTGAAGTTGTCATGCTACGACTAACCACATGGTGGCAGCTCACAAGCGCATTTTCTCACTCAGAGCCTGTAGCCAGCCATTCTTGGAAACTCAGAGCATAGTTGCCTTTAACAGGAAGAAATTAATTCCCCAGTTTTAGTTCCATTTTAGTCCTCCCCCGTGGCAATTACCTTGATTGCTGATCCTAACTCCGCTTATCCCCCCGAAACGATTGAGGCAACCTTCAGGTGTAGGGTAGTTCCATCGCCCAAGCGGTTTACACCATTAGTAGCTGGGAAACCTATCTATGGGCTGATTGACCTTCCAGCAGCTTTCAGCGAGGTCTCCCATGGATACAGACAGGAAAAAATCTACGGCACTTGTGTTGACCAACCAGGTCATCATCAGCCCTGCTAAGTCGAAGTTATCCCTCTTCAGCGTGCAGCCGACCCTGCCAGTCAGCCCTGGAAGTATTATCGAAACATTCAGTATTAAGAATACTACCCGTAAGGTGGAAAGTCGCTAACCAGGCCTGCCAATAGCTCATCCAACCCATTAGACATGCCTACATCAACCACACTCGTCATCCACTCCGTTAAATCTCCTTCACTGGAATTATCAGTTCCCGTTGAAGCATTCGGAAGAGTCTGTTTCCCATCACTCCTATCATCCATCATCGTTATGGTCCGATTGGCAAGTGTTTCAAAAATGTTACGGTACGGTGCTGCAGCTTCCCATCGCTCTGCTATCAACACCAAAACAATTGTGCAGTCGGTGCAAGTGCTGCTCACTTGGCCCTGACGATGGGCAGCGCGTGTTGCGGGCGATGTCCAGAGGCAGTGGAGATATGTCAGTCCTGCCAGGAATAGCTCGTGAAGCGCCGACCACGTATAGCTTGTTGGCTTTCCAAGAAATTGGCGACGATAGCTGTGGCAGATACTCTCTGCGGCCTTCAGACAGTCGAGAAAAACGCTATCTGCGGCTCCAGCTTGGCGATCTATAATTTGAGCTCGGTAAAGCTGTAGGATGGTGTAGTTATACTCCATATCAAACCAGTCTGAGGTTTCAAAAAGTGACAGTTCTTTGCCCGTACAAGGTGGAGATGGGGGGATTCCAGCGCGCCAACTCTCAACCTCGACACGAAGTTGCTGGACATGATTGTGATTGGCTTGCTTCGCCGAACAACAACACGCATTCTTTGAGTAGAGAGAGCTGTGGATGCGACTTAACAGTCGCCGAATCCGGAATGTGTGAATTGCTCGCGTCATACTCGTCGAGGGATCAGTGCGGGAATTCCGTGGTGTACCATGAATTCCAGCGTCTGTAATACATGAATCATCAATATCTATTGGGTACTGTATTCGAAATGGTTAGACAAGAACAATCAATGCCCGTTGTTAAGGACATTGGGCCAACGGATTTAGGTGACAAATACCTCGGCGTCAACCTCCTGGTAGGGGATGCCATGAGGTCGGCCCAGCATAACAGCAGCCTGGGTCTCCATTACGTAGGCACACCAGAATACTCTCTTGCGCAGTTCCAGCCGGAGGGGATCCGTTCTCGAGTTGAAGTGTTTGGAGTTGCGGTGATAGCCGAGATCAATGCACTGTCGTAGGGCTAATCCAGCCAATTTCCTAGCCTTTGTGAGCATGACTTCCCTTGTCACATTGATGGCACATAATTACCAATGTGATGTACCGATCGAAGATCGAAGAGAATACACCGCGCAACACAATATGGCCTGTATTGCTTCCAGGCTATCACGCGATAATATGTGATCAATGTACATTTGCGCCGAGATGTATAACCGCTAAGAGCCAGTCAGTATTTGCCACTTGACATTTTGGGTACCTACCTCAGCTGAGTATCCGTAACTTGGTAAGAGCAAAGCTCCAACGGCATACACCTAAGACATTAGCATTTCCTCACAATATGACGTGCTCTGACTCACCATATTTAAGAAGAACATAGGTGCTGGGTTAGACATAAAGGTCTCAAACTCATCTGCCCCGCTCGCTATTGTCGCCTCCCATGTTCTGAATGTTGGTTCATGTAAAAAAGGGTACTGGGTGTGAATGTTTTGAAAATAAGCATCACTAAGCTTGACGGCAACATCGTGGTCAGGTAGTAGGCATGGTGTTGGTATGATGGGCAAATCGCTTTCATTTCGGCCAAATGCGCTTGCATCGTTGGAATTTGTTAATACCACTTGGCGAAGTGACGAGTTGATCAGTCGTGAGAAAGCAAAGGTTGAAGATGAACCTAAGTAATGAGGTTCTGCTCCAGCCGCATTCAGACTCAATAGACCAACTTTCGAGGCCAACTCGTCAAGCCCGGCAGGTTCATCGTCTTCCTCAGTTGTGGGTAATGCTGACGGGCCGCGGGACTGATCTTCAATAGGCCTTGTGCTCGTAGAAGAGTTAGGCTGTAATTCTGGCTGAAGAGCATCATTTTGAAAGAGATGATCGTTGGCTAGATCTGGTCGATACTGTTTCAACACGCCCTCGAGGAACGCCACACGTTGTTCTAATGTTTCAAGGTAGTCTCGCGGTCGATGTCTCTTCGTGGTTGGGTCTTCCACAAGACACGCTGCCATCAGTAAGTAAAAGAGAATTAGAGAAGCAATACCAAGGAGAACATCCTGGGCTGGAAGGGTGTACTGACTCAAACTAGAACGCCGACAGTTCTCACATCCTGAGACCTTGTTGTCGCACTGAACTTGGGGGTTAATCGACGGCACCTAAGATTCAATTGTGATGATCTTGCCTTTAGCTTCTTCTCCTTGCAATTTACGCAGGCTACCAATGTCCTATTCACAGAACGTATCCGTTGAGTGCCTCGACCTGGCCGACTGTGTGCGTTTCTTGCATTAGGAAACATTGAGCAAAGGGCGATGGTAGATGATGCCTCAGCCAGTTTGAGATAGTTGGAGTGCTAGAACGTGTAGTAGCCCTTGAGAGACGGGTCCGTTGGTTGGTTGGATTGAAGTAAGGCTACGAACGTACAGTATTTTAAGAGGTGTCGGGTAAGCCTATCGCTGCTCTCGATGTGTATTGCGAAGGAGCTGAGTATTACGAACGAACTGCTCCGGGCGGGCAAAAATGCCTCAAATACTACCGGAACTCCCTGATTACCACATTGCCACACTCCCTAGTGTCAATCTGCATTCTAACACAGGCACGTGACTAACTTGCTCTGACGACGTAAACGCCGCTCTCAGGATTAGCTCGAATGTCCAAAGTCAATAAAACGGCTCAAGAGGGAGTAGTTACAAAGCCAAACAATAGAAACTCGATACAGTATGCCCACAGACAAAGTTGAAACAAATAGCTGTTACAAAAGGGGATGGTAGTCATCTAAGCATATACATCAGAGAAAGTCCAAAAAACTTCTATCATAGATACCCAATCGGTTTTTTGATCACCGCCTCTTTGCAGGCCACGTTCAACTACTTCAACACCTTGACTCTATAACTGTCCATTATTACGTAATTCCATATCAGAGGCGAGGCAGATCCGACGATTCCGTCTTAGTTCGCTGCTTCAGCTGTCTAATCCGTGATGGGGTGATTTGGTAGACTTCAGGCAGTTGCGTGTCAGCCCAAGAGGTCCCGCCCATCAGCTTGACTAGGCCAGGTGCAGCGGTGAAGATACGAGCCATTCCACTATGACGTTGAAATAGACACATGTTAGTTTGACATGGAAGTCAAGGCACATTCAGGGGATGACAGTGGACTTTTAAAACTTACTGTCCATGGTGACCAGCACAAACCCATTGACCTGGCAGCCCGGGCAACTGTCCTATGAACGGGACACCGTCTGCGCTCTGGTCAATGCAAGTTAATATTTGTTTAGCAGATATTTCGGTGACTTTAACGGTCTACTTACCGAGGCAATGATGCCGCTCCACCTGTGACTATAAACGTCTCCCTCATTTGTGGACGCGGTTGGCCATTCTACAAACTGGGACTGTGTAAATTCCCGTACAGCGTCCGTCACGGATTTGAAGCCAGGCAGGCCATCATCGGTGCCCCTTTCCGGGTTCTTCTCTAGCCATTTCATGAACTCCTGTTGTCCAGGGTTGAATCCGCCGAAAAGGACTGGACCTCCTGTTGTACACCGGGGATTGATGCTGAACAGACCTCCCTCTGGCAGGAGAACGCCATAGGAGTTCTGAAGACTCTTGGTCCCCGTAAAGGTCACGGGTGGAGTGACCTGATCGCACATATGAGGTATAGGGTTAATTAGCCCACGTAACGAAGGTTCGACAGCAGCGCTGTACGCATTTGTTGCATGCACGACCAGCGAGCATTTAACCTCGCCACGGTCACTTTGAATGATCCACTTCCCTGGAATTTCCACAGACTGAATAACTTGCGTGACTTGCGTGTGTGTTTGGAGGTTGACGCCTTTCTTCAAGCAGTCACGCATAACGTGGGCTGCGAGTTTCCATGGGTGCAGAGTTGACGCTGGCCAAGCATAACACGCCTGTGCATCTTTGATACGGGACATCTACAGTCGGTCAGCTGTGGCACATGATACTAGTGGCGCTGTCAGTACCTCTACAGCTTTCGCAGGGTCGTGCGTGACTTTGATGTGATCAACCTTGCCACCAGCAGCTTTGAAGTGTTCGAATTGATCCCTCGCAGTCCTAGCAACCTCTGGCGTCACCGGAACATCCAGCGTATCGCCTACCCAAAGATCGCAGTCGACGTCATTTTCACGGACGAAAGCCACCAAATCAGACCATGTTTGTTGCTCGTTTTGCAGAATCTGCTCAGCCATGTTAGAAA
The DNA here is from genome assembly GCF_021365365.1 of Ilyonectria robusta. NCBI lineage: Eukaryota > Fungi > Ascomycota > Sordariomycetes > Hypocreales > Nectriaceae > Ilyonectria > Ilyonectria robusta. Next base: position 742,992 of record NW_025764451.1, read on the forward strand.
GGCCGACAAGAACAGCTTCTCGACCTACCTTGAGTGCCTGTTGAGTACCAAAAGCTGCCTCAAACTCAGCAAATCCGCGCCACTGATCTGGCTTGCAGTGGCCAGCATTCCGGCCCGTAGCGCCAGAGCAGAAATCGCGGGCTTCGAGAACCACGACGCTCTTTTCAGGCCATGTTTCAATGCAGTGTTTAGCGACCAATGTCCCAGTCATCTTTGCCGGCCGTTAGCCCGCCATTAGGAGGTTTACTCGCCCATTGCGGAATACATACACCGGAACCGATGATGGCGATGTCTGCTGATTGAGGCAGCTCGGGGGTCGTGCGATGGTTCAAAAGAGGATTGCCCTGCACATCTTGAAGCCAGTGTGAGAGCGTAAACCCTTTCTGCTTGGGGAAGCCAGCGTGCGTTTGAGTGTCGGCTGCGCTTAGAGCGGATGACGGTGCTGGCTTCATAGTATTGGTGTATTTTGGGTCTGTAATGGGTGGTAATTAATCGGCTTAAGGAAGTATCTTCAAAATTGTATCGACTAAAGAGCAGATCGGTGCCCGATAACGACAAAGATGTTTATAAGTACCGCCCCCGCGGCTTCGCCATCCGCAATTGGTGGATCGAGCCGGTACAATACGTATCACGGTCCCGGAGTGTGCCTCCACATATGGCGTGATATCGAATATTGGAGAGTGATCCAGAGACACACTAATTCAGAACCCTCCTTAACTCCGCCCAGCAACCGACTCATGATCTCAAATGAGGGGATTCACTTGTACAATAGGTGGAAGTTGCCACCAATTAGAACAGCGGATCTTTCTTCTCCCCACTCCACTGATAAGCCCAATGACACCTTGACAAGAGATTCTAATTGGCTATCTGTATACTTCAGTGCTTCTAGTAGTGACCTGGAAGTTGCCACCAATAGAAACGTCTTTCTTTCCCAGTCAAGCCCATGTTTTCAAACTTCTGTGATCATGATATATTATACATTGCTGCCATCACTCTTCCAATGTTAGATGTGCCTACGTTGTCATTCCATTGGGTCCCCTCTCTATCCTCCCCGCAAAACCCCAGCTGCCTTGTCTCTTTTCCCCCATTCCACCCGCCTCCACCATGGCTTCACCCTTCTCGAATCGCGGCGCAGACAGCAATACCATGTGGCCCCCTGGCACGGTGCGGCTTGAGAATACAAGTGCACCGGCAGGACAAGACTTGATCCTACAGCCGCGACCATCTGAGGACCCCAACGATCCCCTTAATTGGCCTCAGTGGCGCAAGTTTCTCAACATTGGGCTCGTCTGTTTCTACGTCGCCATGGTCGCCGAGTTCATCAACGCTGCAACCCCAACATGGGGCCCAATGAACCAGCAGCTTGGGTTCAGCTACGAAGTGCTCAACGATAGCTACGCTGCTGGCTGCGCTTCTCTCGCCATTGGTTCTCTTCTGCTTATTCCCTTCGCCCTCAAGTTTGGCCGTCGACCACTTTACCTCTTCAGTACAATGCTCCAATTCGCTCTTAGCATTTGGTCTGCTAAGATGCAAACTATTGCCGACCTAATACTTATTAACATCCTTCAATGCTTTTTCGGAAGCTTGGCTGAGGTCATCGTCCAGATGACTATTGCCGATGTCTTTTTTGTCCACGAGCGTGGAAGGATGAACGCACTTTATGTTTGGGTGTGGCTGCTCTCGAGCTATCTTGGGAGTCTCATCGCGGGATTCGTCGCAAAGGGCCAAGGCTGGAGATGGGTTTGGTGGTGGAATGCCATCTTTTTCGGTGTTTCCATCTTCATCGTCGGCTTTGGTTACGAAGAGACCAAATTTTGTCCATCCTCACCTTCGTCAACGTCGGATCCGCCACCAGAGGCTGATGTCAACACTGATTCAAAGTCCACTCCAACTAGAAACATCAACGATGCAACTAGCGACTTTGAGAAAAAGTCGACAGATATGAAAAAGACTTGGTCGAGTCAAGGCGTCGCAGACCTTGCCTCAATTCCAGCAAATGAGGAAGCCATGGCATGCAACATCACCCCTGTCGCAATAAACCCCGATATTCCTCGAAAGACCTACTGGGAGAGGCTAGCCATCACCACTACCACCTCATCTTCCAGCCAAAAGAACGACTCTTTCCTTCGTCATATGTATCAACCTCTCATTTTGTTGACCACTATCCCTGCCATTGCCTATGCCGCACTTGTATATGGTATTTTGGTAGGCCTAGGAGATGTCATGTCAACCACTTTGTCGACATATCTAACCCAGCCGCCATATAATTTCACTTCAGACCAAATTGGTCTCATGAGTTTGCCCAGGATGATCGGTGTCACAATTGGAGCCTTAATCATAGGCCCGATGAGTGATTGGTGGATCATCTATCTTTCTCGTCGACGGAATGGCATCTACGACCCAGAGATGCGATTGTGGTGTATCATTCCGTTCCTCTTATTTGTTCCTACAGGAGCTCTTCTTTTCGGTATCGGTCTGAACAATCATCTACCCTGGCCCATTATTGCAGTTGGACTTGCCCTATACAATATTGGCGTCACTCCAATCAACAGCCTTGTTATCACATACCTAACAGACTCATACAAAGAGGTATGTTCACACTATCATTTCTTGCATCTGTAGGGCCAATGTTAATAAGTAAGCAGATTATTGGCGATGCATTGGTTGGTGTTACGGTCGTACGAAATACCTTCAGCACTGCATTCATATTCGCTCTCTCGCCTTGGGTTGCCGCAGTGGGTATCAAGTACGTCTTGGTGACGATTCTGCTAATTGCATGTGGGATCCTTATGCTTTTTGGTGTTTTTATTCGATATGGAAAGACTTTTCGAGAGCGTAGTGCTTCACGATATCAGTACTACGCTCTTCGGCAGTACAATGAGAAAGGTTTTCACTGAATACCCACACACTGCTGTCAGAGTAATTGATGCCTCGTTTAGGGTGTTTTGGTTGAATAATGTTCAGTAGTATGTTTTTATCAAGTATAATGGAAATCCTTACGCTCAACAACTTCTCACCCCTTCCTTAGGAAACTCTTCGATCATTAGAGTATAGATTTATCACACTTCGTATTCTTTCATTTGAGGCTGAGATACACAGAAGAAAAGACAAACTTTATTCAGTATCCATTAGTACGATATACTAATAGTAGTAGCAGGCATAATTGTTTGCAGACTTCCTTAACGTGTTGTTGTTTTCCCCCAAATAAATCCAGGCCTACGCTCCTTCTCAGTTTCCAGCTTCTACATTAAGTAAGAGAAGAAGAGTATATAGCTTGTAAAGTGGAAAATAAGCGGTGTGGGATTAACCAGAATCCGTTGTGCGGCTGTCACTTGGCCTGGCAAGTCGGGCGATAAGGCATCCTAATGGGTTGGAGTGGCTGGAACACCACCGCAGCCGGAATCTTCCCAGCAAACCACCCCGAACGCTCAGTCTCTAGTTGGAATCAAGTTGTCCTGTGGCCGATTACGCCTCTATAAACGCTATTGTTTAGCATAAACGCTTAGTAGAATTGCACTCACATCATGGGCTCGAGTAATCATAGTACCTATAGCCAGTCACAATCAAGTTGCGCTGTTGCTAATGACACCTCAACGTACCCTCTTCTTTAGCGGAAACTCCTTAAGTTGAGTAAGAAGGCATAACACCCCTATCTCTGCCTTTGAAGAGGTGGTGATACGACCTGTAACCGCGTCGCTGCTATAACTGACTTTTCTATTGCACCTGATTCATAACTTCATCATTTGAAGGCCAATTTGCTTTTAATTTCATCTCCACAATGAAACACTTCCAAGCTCATCATGTCCGAAATCTTGGCCAAATTCCATGCCTCCGCGGCTCATCCTGCACGCGCATACCCAGCCGGCGAGAACGTTAGTGTCAGGGCTCGAATACACAACGGGAGTGAAGAGGTCAGATAATAGCTGCTCGGCAGCTAGGAAGGTAGTGGGGGTAGTGGTGACTGTATTGATCTCTGATCTTTCTGCTAACAGGCGGCTGTCCCTAGCTATTTGTAGCTGATATCAGGGCTTCCTTCAGCATAGCTGCAGCTACGGGATGTAGATTTGCTAGTCTTGACCAAATCCGGCGTTTTGACATCCCTTGCATTCCGGCACCTGACAGTTAGAAAGGACAACATAGTCTAACCCCGCACTAATACTCAGAAGAAATGTCTTTAATGTTGCGGGCTTACACCACACACTATGCCTCTTGTGATTTTTGCTCCAATTTGGCTGAGCTGGATGTGCACCCTCCGCAACCTAGTCAAAACGATGATACAATCTCGCGTTAAGAGGACTAGGGAGGCCATTAGCTTCCGCTTGAAAATTGTTTGATCGAGCAAAATGCACAGATTGAGATGCTTAAAGCACTGGTATTGTAACAATTAACTTGAAGTTGTACCGCCACATAATTTCACAGTGATTTTAGTTATTCCAGGGGAGTTGAGATTCCCCAGTCACCCATCAGACAGAATAGGCTGGGGTACTTGAAGTTGGGCCCCTTTCACTGCAATTTTAGTCATTCTAGGGGAGTTGAGAGGCCCCACTCACCCATTTATTGTGGGCACGGAATCGGTCACTTCACTTCACTGCAATTTTAGTGCTTCGAGGGGACATTGACATGGGGATTCAATTGTGTGGGGTTTGAGCACGCGCGGGGATGGTCATGTGTTGAAGGAGCAGGGAATCAGGAGAGCCGGGGCGGATCATGGCCCGGTATCCCGAGAGCGGTGATGGCTTCACCAATCGGACTTGGAGAATGGCAGATCCTCGGATGCTCTGGGGCAAAATCAAGGCAAATCCACGGAGCGGTGAATCCATGGAGTATCTCCAGGCGTCTCAATCAATCCCATCCAATGCTTTCACTCCACAATGACGCACTATCCCAATTGACGGGGAGTCTCGGGTTTCTAGGCTGTGTCTGGGTCGTTCTATAGTCGTGTATGGCCTTCTTGGGTGGCACATGGCCGGCATGGACTGTTTTCGTGGGGACGAGGACCGCTTTACTACGCGTGCTATATAAGGTGGGCATCGTCACCCATGCCAGCAAGATGTTGTCTCATCCCTATTCCTTCCAATTCCTTCTGTAGCGTTCAACGTTCATCATGGCTCCAACCGACGTCAACGCAGTGCTGTCCAAGTTGACCCTTGACGAGAAGGTGCGTCGAATCAATAACTCTCCATCAAGGCCCCAACGTGCACCGTTGTTAACACATTCCCATAGATCTCCCTCCTCGCCGGTTTCGATTTCTGGGAGACTGTCCCGATTGCCGAGAAGGGTATTCCTGCACTCAAGGTTAGTATAACGGGAATCCAATTCCGAAGAACCCGAAGGGAACACGCTCGCTAACTATCACCAGACTAGCGATGGTCCTAATGGCGCACGCGGAGCTACCTTCTCAGGCGGCATCACTGCAGCCTGCTTCCCTGCCGCCTGTAGCGTCGCCTCTACCTTTGACGTCGATATCGCTCATCGCATCGGTGTTGGTCTGGGAGAAGAGACCCTGACCAAGGGCGCAAGATGTCTCCTGGGTCCCACCATGTGCACCCACCGCCATCCTCTCGGCGGCCGCAACTTCGAGAGCTTCTCAGAGGATCCCTATCTGGCCGGAAAGCTCGCCTCTCAGAACGTCCAGGGTGTTCAATCAACGGGTGTCTCTGCTACCATCAAGCACTTTGCGGTTAACGAGCAGGAGACCCAACGTCTATATGTTGACGAGATTGTCAGCGAGCGTGCTCTCCGTGAGATTTACATGAAGCCTTTTGAAATTTCCGTCAAGGAAGCCAACCCCGGTGCCGTTATGACTGCTTACAACAAGGTCAATGGCTACCATGCTGATGAGCATCCCTTTCTCTTGAAGCAAGTCCTGCGGGGTGAATGGGGCTGGGACGGTCTTATCATGAGCGACTGGGGCGGCACCAACTCTACTGCTGAATCCCTTAACGCTGGCTTGGATCTGGAAATGCCTGGTCCCACCCGTTGGAGAAAGACTGAGCAAGTTCTTGAGGCCATCAAGGCTGGCAAGCTCTCCGAAGAGACCATCAGCAACAGGGCTCTCCATATCCTCAAGTTCCTGGAGCGTCAGAACTGCTTCAACAACCCTGCCATTCCCGAGGAGAAGGCTATCAACAAGCCCGAGCACCAGGCTCTCATCCGCGAGGCAGGTGCCAAGGGTATGGTCCTCCTCAAGAACGAGGCTGGCTTGCTACCTCTCACCAAGGAGAAGGCCCGTGGCAAGAGGATTGCCGTCCTCGGCCTTGCCAAGCAGGCCCTCGCCCACGGCGGCGGCAGTGCGTCTGTCAACACCCACTACAAGATTACTCCTTGGGACGGTCTCCACGAAGCCTTCAAGGGTGAGAATGTCGAGTTTACCTATGCCAAGGGTGCCCATACTTTCCGCCAAATGCCCCTCATCTCGGACCATGTTGTCGGTGCTGATGGGAAGCCTGGATTCACTTGGCGAACTTATGACATTGGCAGCTCTGAGCCTACCAGTGTCACACATGGCCACCCCAACTCCGAGGTGTCTCTGCTTAACGGCATGGAAGTTGTCAATAAATCGAGCTCGCTTGAAGGCACCTTCACCTCTCCCGAGTCTGCCACTTATTACTTCACTTTGACCGGTCTTGGTCCCTCTAAGGTTACCATCAACGGCGAGACGCTGTACGAACAGAAGGATAACAGCTCTGACCCTATGGGCTTCTTGCTTGGTGGAGTCGCCGCTCCCATTGTCAAGCTGAACCTCGAAGCCGGCAAGGAGTACAAGATCTACATCACCAGTGCCCCGCCCGCTCCCCAGGACGGCCAAGACCTCGGTATTCTCGAGGGCAAGACTGGTGTCCGCTTCGACCACATGTCGGCTGCTGAGCATGACAAGGATATCCTGACGGAAGCCGTCGAGCTCGCCAAGGCTGCCGACTACGCCATTGTCTTTACTGGCCACGAGACCTTCTGGGAGACCGAGGGCCAGGACCAGCAGAGCTTCAACCTTCCCAAGGATGGCAGCCAAGACCGCCTCGTTGCGGGCGTTGCCGCCGCCAACTCCAACACCATCGTCGTCAACTCGACCGGTGTGGCTGTAGCTATGCCCTGGCTCGACCAGATCAAGTCGCTGGTTCAAGCCTGGTTCCCTGGTCAGGAAGCCGGCAACTCCATCGCCGATATTCTGACTGGCGCCCAGACCCCGGAAGGCCATTTGACGGCCACTTTCCCCAAGCGGATTGAGGACTGCCCTGCCTATGGCAACTTCCCTGGAGAGTACACTGGTCGGCAGCTGACTGTCAAGTACGCTGAGGGCGTCTTCGTTGGTTACAGACATTTCGACCGCCTATCCGCCGACAAGGTCAACTTCCCATTCGGCTTCGGCTTGTCATACACAACCTTCGACTACTCCGGCCTTGCCGTCAAGGAAACCGCCGCCGACCAGTGGACCGTCAGCGTCAACGTCGCCAACACAGGCTCCGTGAAGGGAGCCATCGCCGTGCAAGTCTACGTCGGCAATGCCAAGACGTCACCAGAGAACCCGATCAAGGTGCTCGCTAGCTTCAAGAAGGTGACCCTCGAGCCGGGTACCAACGCAACTGTCGAGCTGCCTGTCCAGGGCCGGGATATTTCATTCTGGAGCGAGGAGAAGCAGCAGTGGGTGCTTGAGAGTGGCGAATATAACTTCAGCGTTGCAAAGAACGCAGCTGATTTGGTAGGCACCACGACGGTTAAGGTTGCTGGCCAAACGTATGCTCCTTGAAGTTTAGATACATAAAATAGATCACTCTGTATATAGAAACGCTATACACGTCGTTGCAACGCCACGTTCTCGTCCCTCACGGCCACATCTGACCCGAAGACCCGTTGGCATAGAGGCGTTGTGGCAATTTTATCTCGCCGCCTGTCATAATACCCCCCTCTTTCACATATTGACATATTTTGATGCTGGCCACTCCCAATTACCCACACATCGGGGATCGAATAGCTTTAGCTTAAAACAACACGTACCAACACAGGTCTGTATTGCGGGAGATGGAACGCCCCTCGCTAGATACAGTTCGACATCCAAGTTGATCTCCGGTTAACATTTGAGTAGACATTTTTAAGGCACGCAGAATCTTGTTTTTCTCTTTCAGCCGCAACTGATGGTTGAAAGGGGCCCCTACCAGCATAGACAGCAGGGCATTTTAATTTTATTGTCCAGTTCATTGCATGTTTTCTCTCTGCCGAACCATCTGGCTTCCTTGTGATTAGCATGCTTCCACCGCATTTTATTAAGTAAATCAACTCTATTTGCTGGCAAGTAACGCGGGAAGGCCATCACGTCCCTAAAATACAGCGTAACAATACAAGGCTGTAATGGGTCTTGTGGCACACTGCATATGCACTGACACGTAATTATCCCTTGGCACCAAGATTGGAATTGTGGCCCGAGTTTAGCCGGCACAGCTCTTCTCGATCTTATCAGCCCAACCCGCCAAGCCAATGTCAGGCTGAGCCATTTGCTCATGCGGCCTGAACAAAAATATGGCTCAAAGCCATTGACGAGAATCGGAGCGGTCACAACAGTGCAACGCCTTAAAAGCGCCTGCGGTTCCTAATTGGCCCACGGGCGACTGAGCGCCGACCTTCAGAATCAGCCTCGCCTGCCCTACAGATGGAGGCCGAATTGTCATGGAAGCCCTTGTCGCCCTCGCCCTTGCGGGAAATGTCGCCCAGTTCATTGAGTACTCAATCAAAGCTATCTTAAAGACGTCTGAATTATTCAGCAGCGCGAGCGCCACAGTGGAGGAGATGGAAGACTTGGGGGATATTGTGGACAGCGTGAAGCAATCGCTGAAGAGTATCAAGGGCTCCAAAACCACCTTAAATAATGACCACGTGCCGGATTTGGTCTTGGAAAACCTCAATGCGAGCTGTCTTGCTATATCTGGCAAGATCATGACCATCCTAGATGGTCTCGAACTTAATAATGATGACACCCGCTTCAACAAAGTCATGCAAAGGGCCAAGGCTCTGGCAAAGAAATCCGAACTGGATGAACTGTGCCGCAGGTTGTACAGCCTCCGAGATCAAATATCCTCCCACCTTCTCGTTCTAGTACGGTGAGCACTCTCTACTTGTGGCGGAGCTGTAATTCTTAGCGAGCCTGCTAACCGATGCGAAGAGAACAGCAGCAGAATCTCGCCCAGAACCTTCTACGCTTCGCTTCGTCAAGCGAAGAGTATCAAAAGGCGATGGAAACTAAGCTCAACAAAGTTATAGACTACCTTGACTTGATCTCCGAACAGATTAACCCCCACTCCCAAGAGATACCTGCTCAGCCCTCTGGACGCCGCGGCTCAAAGCTTTGGAAACGGGACGTCCCTAAAAATACCAAATTGCAACAGACGTCGTGGGATACTGACCCTGCCGAAGCCCAGAACTCGCTGAGACTAGAATTCTTGCCGATGGACAAATACGTCACCGAGATGGAGCAATTATTCGAGCAAAAGCGGAAGACTATTCTGGAGACGCTGCACTTTAGCCAAGTTAAAGAACGGGAGTTTGCCGTGGCCGAGGCCCACAAGAACACCTTCATGTGGATTTTCAACGAGACGGGCCAGAATAATTTTGTCGCATGGCTTCGGGACAGCGACGACCTTTACTGGATCGCCGGCAAGGCTGGATCCGGAAAGTCTACCCTCATGAGGTTTCTCACAGACTATCCAACCACGAGAGACCTCCTAAAGCAATGGGCCGGTAAGAACGATCTAATCGTGGCTAAGCACTATTTCTGGAACCCCGGAACTGCCATTCAAAAGTCCCAAGAGGGCCTATTTCGATCAATTCTCCTGCAGATTCTCTACCAGCGCCCTCAGCTCATCCCCGCCGTGTGTGCCGATCGATGGAATGCGCAGTACGGGGACGTCTTCAATCCCTGGAGCCGGACAGAGCTGATGGCGGCATTTGTGAGACTCGGCAACATGAAGATGTTGGGATGCAGGATTTGTCTCTTCATCGACGGGCTCGATGAGTACGATGGCGATCATGCGCAGTTGGTGAGCTTAATCCGTCGCATCGGAGCATCACAAGATATCAAAATCTGCGCATCCAGTCGGCAATGGCTGGATTTTTCTGATGCTTTCGAGCACAGCGAGTGGAAGCTCTACTTGCAAGACCTCACCCACGACGACATCCGCAAGTTTATCCAGGACAACCTGAACGAGGATGTGCGCTTCAACAAGCTCCAGCAGCGCAACAAGACGGCCGCGGAGGGGCTCGGGCTGGAGATTACTGAACGCGCACACGGTGTGTTCCTCTGGGTCTTCTTGGTAGTTCGCTCTCTCCTTCGAGGCCTGCGAAACGAGGATGATATCTCAGACCTGATTCGACGATTGCGGGAGCTTCCGAGCGACCTACGCAAGTACTTTGACCGCATGTTCGTCACCATCGAGGATGTCTACAGGGAGAGGACGGCCCGGCTGTTTCTCACCATGGCTCACGCCTCGACCACCTTTCCCGTGATAACTTTCTACTTTATGGACTTGGGCGATGGGTCCTATTCGAGGGAGCCACTGCGTTTCCTCAAAGACTGGCCAGACGTGGACCTCGACGAGGCCGAAGTCCTGGGAACCAAGAAGCGCCAGCTGATAGCGCAGTGCAAGGACTTGATCTTTATCACACCCGAGCCCGGTGCCGGTGTCCTGTTTTCCGAGCGCGTCGGCTTCCTCCACAGAACTGTCATCGACTTCCTACACACGGTAGACGTAAGGTCGAAACTGCTGCAGCTCGCCGGTCCCGATTTCAACCCCAACAAAGTGCTGCTCGAGACCAACCTGGGTCAGTTGAGTTCTCTGATTCACCTGCATGGCAGGACGTTCATCCTCCCGCATCTCCAGCAGTGGATCCTTGGCAGCCTGTACTACGCCCACGTAATCGAAGCTTCGTCTGGGATTCCCGAAACGGATGCTCTCGACGAGCTTGAGGCTATCATCATGAAGGCATTCGCGAGGTGGGACTTCTCGCACGCTATGGATTGCTTTTTCAAGAAGCCCGATATCACGTCTTTTCTGGAGTTGTCCTGCCAGTGCGACCTCGCATCGTATGTCTGCAAGAAGCACCCGCAGTTGACGCCGAGCCTGTTGGATACTCTTGCCCCAGGATGGAGGGACCCGTTTGAGATCCAACAGCAATCCAACTTTGAGATCTGCAAGCGGGAGAAACTCAAAGACCCCAACACCATCTGGAGACTTAGACGCCAAGCCTATGCTCAGCCGATAACTGATCAAAAGCCAGCAACGGAGGTGGGATGGTCTCCGGAGCAAGATAGACAGCCCGTGAGAGCTCGGGTTCCGGGTCCGGTAAAGACTAAGGGGAGGGTTTCGTCCAAGTTCGGCAGGATGTTTAGGCGAGGGCTTTTCTGAAGTAATAGCCGGCCTTGGAGCATTTGAGACTTCGACGATTGTGTGTCCAAGACATACACCATTACGTTTTACTTCTTGCCACTCATAGAATGGGTGGTGCAACTTGAAAACTCTGATACCAAGGTAATAAATACAAGAGCATAATTAAGAACACTGACGATCTACGATTCTTCGTGCAAGGCCACATGCGTATATGATGGGAGCAGGATACGTTGCACAATGACAAGGCTAAATATTGGAACCGGAGAGATTGGATTGGCCGAAGGCAATGGTACATCAGATCAGGAAAAGAGTAGACTAGATGATGGGCAACGTGAGTGGCTCGAATTCCTTCTCGCTCGGGAAGCGGACATTCCGTGGCAGCTCCTGCTGGTGGCATCAGGCTCATTAGGGGCAGAAACTCCAACAGTGTCTGGACAATTCGACTTCCAGGGTTCATGACACATGACCCTAACAAGGAGGGAAATGCCGAGATGAGAAACCGTGGAATTTTGGGGTTGATGCGGTGTGTAGAGCAGACGAATGATGGGCCGATTTTCACTGGATGGGATCCAGACTATGTCAACCCTGACCGAGAAAAAAGGGAGTAGTGGCGACGAGACAGACGATCTTGCCCGGATCTGTTGGGGACAACACCTCACGAGCTAACGACGGCCACGTTGCGTTAGGCAAGAAAATTAATTTTAATTAGCATGGCCGCTAATGCTGATATTCGGCTCGCCTATTTAAAAATACCTCACACTGGGGGTAAGACGGCACGACTGACGGAGCAACTAACAGCTCCGTTGAAGAACCAGCTTATGGCAATCAGCTTCTTACTTTTGAGAGTCCGAGACAGATGTGGAATGCCTAGACTGAACCCTGCCAAAGCATCCCCCTCAGAACAACTATAAGAGGCCGCTCAACGCATTGAAAAAAGAAAGAGGACTCGTCAACCTCAACTATAATCATCGCTCCTTGAAGGTCAACACCAACACCCAGAAACTCATCATGAAAGTGTCTTCCATCCTCGCAGCCGCCGTCATGGCCTCCATGGCGCAAGCCTGGACACTCGATTTCTTCGCCAGCAAGGGCACCCAAACGAAGAAAGTCCTCACAAACGGACATGAAAGGAACAAATGCACCAACCTTCGCTCTGATTACAACTGGCCTACAACTGAAATCCATTTCAACCCCGAGACTGGCGGTTGGCCGGACGCAAAGGGATACACCGCCTACAGCAAGACCAACTGCAAAGGCACGGCATACTACGGGGTGGAAGGGAACCAGTATATGAAGAAAACCTTCAAGAGCTACAAGGTCACGGGCTAAAAGTCCTCGATGTATTCGCATCATCTTTGAGAGGGAGTGAATTGAGTAGCACCAATGTTTGCGAATGCTAGGAAGAGGCAAATGGCTCTCAGTTGAGAAGAACACAAAGATTAGAGAGGCCTGACGAGGAGGTTTAGAGGAAAGAGGAAATGGGTCACGTGGGAGTAGTCGAAGGAGTAGGAATATATAGATAATGCCATATCTTCCGATTGTCTAATAATTTACCGCAGACGCGTCAGTGGGAAGGAGGTTGGTTTCCAGACAGTGCTCTCGTAGTTGTCTATGTTGTCGGCCCGCTCTTTGTTATCTCCAACCCATTTGTCATAATCAAGAGGCTAAGCAAGTAGCAGCGATGTAAATTCGAGACGGCATTTCTTCTAGGACATGGTACATACCTAATTCGCACGCATCGCCCTTGGTTCGACGGATGGCTAGGTGCCGCTGTAGTCTGTAACGAGGCTGGTTGATTCGATGGCCATCTCAGGAGCAAGAGAGGGGGCATCTTGATGCATTCTAACCGTATGCTTCTGACAGGGGACAAAGCGGACTGAGCCTCACCGAAGAAAACAAACCCCCTTCTCGATGGAGCGTTCTTTATGTACTTCATGATGGACTGCAGTCATAATGTGCAAGTTGGTCAATCTAGATAGGGAAACCAAGGCATACTTGCTATGGACTCTGTCCTCACTCTTTCACTGCGTAGTAAATAAATTCGCTCAGGAGACTGAATGAGGAGACCTGAAAACGTGTATCCGGTAATAATCAACACGACCGGATGGGCCGTGAAGGTGGTGGGGGTGGAGTAATATTACCCGCAACCCCAGAACGATGTACGTCCAGATACCCACAAAGTGCGTGATACGCACGGCAGTTTGAAAAGACGGAGGAGGAACCGAAGTGTGAGAAACCGACGGCAATGAAATCGAGCGCGCGGTTGCTACCACGAATGCCTTTACTAGAGGCCATTCGTTTCCCGAGTCCGTTGATCGTAGCCCGAATGTGGTAATCAAGTTCCGACCCATGCATGCTAGGGTCGCTCTAAGTGTTGTTTTAATTCGGCGGAATATGCCCACACCACAAAATAGGAAGGTGGACACCTTCTATCAAACGCAAGGTTTAATATGTATTGAGTATGCGGTCAGCAAGGGCAAGGGTTGAGTCCGGTGAAGCTATACACTTTGGGGAAAGCTGATCTTTTTGTTGCTGGGAGATCCTTTCAAGGAAATTCTCTAGGGCTAGGAGAGCTCAGGGCGCCAGGACAGGGGCTCATGGGATCATCTTTGGGATCATCTTGTCTTCATCAAATCGGATCAAGAATTTACCCGTCTTACGGAATGCAGCTTCTTAATTTGTCGATCTCTATTTCAATGCCTCTCACTTCTTTCATCCTCCGTGTCTCAGTCTAGCACTCCAACCTTAGTGCAACCCCAGCCCAACCCACCGCAGTCGCACACTTCTTGCAGCAGCTCTTCCCCTCCCTCTCGGTCTTCGTCGCCAGCTCTGTCACCCTAAACACAGAAACCCGATCCCCCGCTGTAGAGCTGATCGCCCAGCCGCCAGACACGGGCGGCAAGCGAGGCCAGCGCGGAATGCTACCTATCACTCTTGTATTGCCGGTGCCGTCGGTCAGGAGGGCACGATATGTCCCATCGTCCAGCTCGGCCACTGAGGTTGAGGAATTCTCGAACCCTGGAACAGAGTGCACAGCGACGAGGCCAGGAATGTCAATGTTGTGGAACCGGCTGGTTGTTGAGGTCGTAGCGGAAGTCGAAACAACTTTTTGCTGAAGATGATCATTCGCAGCATGAGACGGGAGGGAATTATCTTCCTGGAATTTTTTTCTCGATTCTGAGTGCGTGTGGATCATACCCAGCGTATCAATAGAGGTGGTTTCAACTCGATCTTTGAACGTAGTGATAATTTTGGCCCCCAGAGCGGTTCCAAGTAGTCGATGAGAGATAGAACCAGGCTTCTCGAGCACGGCTACTCTTTGAAAGAGTCTGCTGGTAACGGCTACAGAGCCAAGTGCCCCACGGCTGATCTTTTGCAGCGTAGCGCCTTCGTCACGAGATCGAACGGGAAAGACAGCGGGAACAATTACCTGGCCACTGACTGTAGGGGCAACGACTGAGACGGCGCCTTCTAGAGGCTGATGCAACGTCACGACGTCTCCAGCCTGGACGTCGGCCAGAGTAATCATCGAGCTCTGAAAAGCCGCCACTTTGTCTATGTTGTCGACCCAGATCGGGACCGGATCTGGGCCCCAAGCCGGATTGAACGTGCCAAAGTGCAAGACCCAGGGATCGACATTTATGGGACCGACGCAGTCGTTCATTATCCTGGTGTCTCCATTCGTGAGGTTCCCTAAAAGGTCATATTGTGCTGCTGGTGGTAGGCCGAGATTGACGATGCGGACGCCGCGCGTGGTGCGAATGAGGAGCGTCACTCCTTGGCCGAGACTGTTCACTATTGATGATATCGTAGGGGGTAGAGTAAGGATGACAGCCCCAGATGAGGAGTCCAAAAGCGGGTTGACCTGGTCCTTTGCAGATTCTGGAGTGAGTACTTCCGTACTACATATCTCTCCTTCATCCGACAAATACACGGTTGCTCTGGCGGAATATCCGGTTGGCGCATGTGATTGATCAGAATCCGTACTGCTGCACCATATGTATTTCGTGAAACGAGTCTCCGGGAATGGCTCTAAAGTGATGGCGAGGATAGAGGTGAGAGTGCCAGGAATGTCGTCCACAACTCCGCCCACAATCATGCCGTTCTGGTCCGCAGTAATGGTCTTGTAAGCGAAGACGGAAGAAGCAAGCCCGAGAGGTGTCAAAGCCTGCTGTAGCATAAACTCCGTCGGCCCAACGGGCATGCCTCCGAACGTTGTAGGGTCAAACGCGGCAATGAGCTTCTGTCGCGCAAAGATGTCGTACGGCAGCGGAAGTGCAATGGGCAGATCATTCGCATTGACGTCTCTCAGGTCCCAGTTCACAAGCTCCTGCAAAGTGACAGAGCCGTCCTTTCGGGGAAGAACATCCGAGGCGAAGGAAAAGTCGACCGTGATGACAAAGGCTGCAGTGATGGCGTATCCCATGCCCACGGGTATCGCGATGCCAATTTTGACATCTACGTGCGGCAGGTTGTTTTTAGGCGCCCAACCTTCGTATGGTTGAGTAGCTCCTATACCGTTTGTCTTCATGGTGTTGTAAAGACCGGCAAGCTTCTTTGCAGTGAGCGTCAGCATCGTTGGCGCGTCCAAGAAGATGCACCAGCTCTGGCTTAGCTGCAAGTGATCAACAGCCGCAGTGTCTGGGTCTGGATCGAATCTCAGAAGTAGACTGTCTCCCATCTGCTGTAGGCCGTGCGTTTTCGGAGTATCAATGCCGAGCTGCGAGAAGAGGGGAGAGAGGTCGGCGGTGGTGTCTCCCACGGCCTGTCTAAGTGCATCCCGAATTGGCTGAGCGAAGATCCCGAATTCGGGATCCGGGTCGCTGTCATCGTAACTGAATAGCAGACTTGTACCATCAGATGTGAGCTGTAGGATGATTCGTATTTGGCCCAACGGCACGAGAGCTTCCGGAGGTGTTCCATTCACATTCGAGTCTAACGCGTCCCTCGGGACGACAAAAACATCGATAGTGACGTGGATCAACGCCAAATTGTCACCGTAGGTTATAGTAGGAGGAGTAGTTGCGGAGACATTGATATGGTCGACATAGTACGGCGGGAAGGGAGCTATGCAGGTCGACACAAGCCTGGATTGTACGGCTCCTGCGATAACTTGTGCGAGGATTTGCTCCTCAATCTGGATATCAACACCCATGATAGGGATAGATGATTAGAAAGGGTTCAACTCTCATGAAATGGATCTTCTCAAAATGGAGGGTGAAGATATTATCAAATGTGTAAAGAAAGAGTCTGTATTTATGCGCGGGAATGGTTGCTTCAGCCGCGGCTGAGATGTGAAGTCACCAGGACTATTATGGTCACCCTCCACATTGACGCCACCAAAAGGTGGCTTATATTTCAGGATGCCGTCAGATCCGGCTTCCATCTCAATTAGGCCACTCGATGAGACACCTCTGCCAGTCTTGCTCAAGCCCGCCTTGATGACATTCTGTCTCCTCTGCGATAGGAACGAGGAACCGTTCCCTCGATGATGCGAGAAGCACATACATAGTAAATCAAGCAGCAGAGCGCAGTAACCTTGCCAGCAAAGTTTCTACTGTACTTAGACTCGCCACATTCTAAGCCATCATTATCAAAACCCCGTTGTTGGATGGTGCCTAGGTGGTGTAAGATAAAACTTGTCTAGTCCTTAATTTTGTGGCGTGTACTAGCTGGTCATCCCTGCGGATGAGCTGATGTATCGCCGACACTTGCTGCAATGCTGCTGTTGTCCTCAGCTCCGTTGAACTGCGGCGAAGAAACGCAACACTTATACAGTGGCTTGCAGGATCTTCTCCGAGTGCTCCTTAACCCCTCATTCATCTCGATATACTTAAATACCAAGGTACCTTGTGGAACGAATCTTCGAATAAATCAACTTCCTCAGTATAACAAATAAATCCTACGTGATGTCTGTCGCCTTAGCATCTGCATTGCGTAATATGGCGACACCGCCCGGGTCTTGCTGTTTGCGAACTCTGCAAGGTACCCGTCCAGAAGCTCAGCAGCAGCCACGAAGTTCAGCTGAGTTTCGACGTGGCGTCGCTCAAAGGGCGCTATAGATCTAGACCGCAATCTAAACGCGCAGGTTGGAGAGTAGCCTAACAATTGATAGCATGACTGACCTACCGTACTGCTAAGCATTGTGGGTTGCTGCCTGAACTGTGACGTCTCATTCCATTGACTTGCACAATTCGACCCATAATGGCCTTTTCGACTTCCCCGCAACCTGCAGTGTTAGCCGATGACCGTGATGATAATCAAGAACTGCGCTATTTGTCGTGAAGCCACGCCAAGAGATACCTAAGACAGCTGATCTGCGTTCTAATCAGCATCAACCTGCCGAACTCCGGATACAAGCCAGATTTCTACGATACAGGCTTAGTCCCAAATGCGCGTCCACCTAAATGACACAATATTGGTGATGCCGGGTAAACATTATTTTCTCCATGGCAAGTGAATCGCATTAGTGCCGGTTTACTTCATTCCAATTTGCCCCATACTTCGCCAACTAGTGGCCACATACTTCTTAGTGCCGGCTTACTTGATTCCGATTCGTCCCATCGTTAATAAACCAGCTACCAGCTGCCTCCTGATGCCTCTTCATTGAAACACGTCAGTTTTTTGCAGTTTTCTTCTTCCGGCTTCATAGACTTGCCGAATCGATTACCTGATCAAGGTGATAATATGGAAGGAAGTGTGGATTGGAGAGGAGGTGGCATCACTATAAGTTCAACCGTGGGACACCAGTGGACAGTAGACTTCCTTGAGTCTTCAACGTGACACCTCAATCCTCTCAACCGTCATAATTATTATCGTTATCAGAAAAGATCATGTCTCAACTTCCGAGCATTCGATGGGGCATTGTTGGTCCGTCTCCCCAACGCAATTTTGATTCAAGCTATGAGCTAACTCACGAGAAGCTACCGGAATGATTTCTGAATGGTTCGTCAAGGACTTGATCTTGTCTCGGCCAGATGCCAAAGTCCACCACATTGTCCAAGCCATTGGTAGCTCTTCCGCTGCCAAAGGGAAAACATTTGCGGAGAAGCATTGCCCTGAGAGCAATCCGGCAATCTATGGCAGCTATCAAGGCGTTTATGATGACCCAAACGTCGACCTGGTCTATATCGGCACGCCTCACTCTTTCCATAAGAAAAACTGCCTGGACGCAATTTCCGCTGGCAAAGCAGTTCTCTGCGAGAAAGCATTCACTCTGAACGCTCGCGATGCGCGCGAGGTTTTTGAAGCGGCAAAGAAGAAGAATGTCTATGTGGCAGAAGCAATGTGGCTTCGTCATCGACCCCTCGTTCATGACCTCAAGAAGCTTCTCCACGAAGATAAGGTCATTGGCGACGTTCTTCGCTCTTTCTCTGATTTCGGGATCGAGAAGGATATCGCGAATCTCCCTGCAACATCGAGATATAAGGATCCTGCATTGGGTGCAGGCTCTCTTCTGGACTTGGGTGTCTATGCCCTGACATGGGCAACGATCGCCCTAGACGCTAACAATCCCAACAATGCTGAGAATCCGGCCATCTTAGCCTCCCAGACGCATTCTGATAATGTCGAGGTGGCAACCAGTGTCATTCTCAAGTACCCCGCGACCGGTCGACAAGCTGTGGTTACTTCCACAACAAACGTGATCGGTAACCCTGACTTACTGACTCGCATTGAAGGCACCAAAGGGTCTATTGAAGTAACTGGACTAATATCATCTTTTCCAAGCGGCTTCAGAGTATACCCAAAGTTCGTGGGTTCGGCGGTGGCCGGCACACTGACCAGGGCAGAGGGCAAAGTGTACGACTACCCCGTCCTCGGGAAAGGATACCACTTTGAAGCGGATAACACTGCTCTGGACGTGTTGGCGGGTCGTCTAGAAAGTTCGACCATGCCTTGGTCTGAAACGATTCGAATGATGGAGGTTATGGATGAGATTCGCCGACAGGGTGGGACGGTATATGGCGAAGATTCGGCTTAACATGGGGTTAAATATAATCGCGAATTGAATGTAGAAACATCCGAACATCGCATGGCACAGCTTCAAATTTATTGAAATTGAATACATCGTCTTCATAGAACTTACTTAACATTCCGTATCGTCGCTATCTTAATATCTTTCATTTCGGTCTGTATCACTTAATCGTAACTGACCCGACCCTTATTCCGAAGCTGCAAATTGCAGCTGAAAAGTCCGGATTAACTTCAGGCTTTATGTATTTCAGTAGCTTGCTGAATACCAGTTAGCTTCTCCAGACGCTGGAAATGCTTAAACTGATAGGGGTAGTCTTTCTCGAGGTTGTATCCGCAGTCAAGAGCCCAGCGCCCAAAGATATATAGGAAGAAGTCCACAATCGTCAAGCGTTCCCCAAATGGAAAGTCTTTGCCCTTGAGACGAGGCTCAAGATCTGTGAAACATGCCTCAACTCCTTTCTTTCCCTTTCGTATAACAGACTCGTGGAAATCGGGGTTGTCGACGTAACGACGAGGGCGGTAGATCATGGCAAACGCACCATGAACGGTGTCAGCGAAATAGACCAGCCATTCCATGAGCCGGGCCTGCTCCATATCTCCTTGGGCCACCATTGACTGGCCCTTAGCGAGTGATCCGATATAAACGAGGATGGCAGCAACCTCGGTGATGATTTCATTGCCAACACGAAGCGCGGGGACATAGCCTTGCGGGTGGATCTTCTTGTACGCGATATTTGACATGCTACCGTCGACACTGGCGAAGCCGTTACCGCTATCTTTCATTTCGACGAACTTGGCGGAAAGTCTCAAGTGCAGGATGAGGGACTGTGGGACAAAGGCGCAAGTGCCCTTGGCGTAGTAAAGAGTAAGGTCAGACATTATAGTGAAGGGGGTAATGATAAATCTGGGTTTCGAGTATTTTTAGGCGTCGTTGTTTTAATGCAACATTCGCCTTTATATGTAGGTGTTGGTGGAACCGACTGTCGGACCTACGTCCCGACTTGTCCCGCTTTAGGGACGTAGCGACAGAGGCGATCGCCCCGCGACACACATTCTGTCACATCTAGCTAGGTAATTATCATCATACAGTTCATCAAGTCCTAGCTCGTCCCCGTGATCCCACTAGTAGGCTGGGATATCTCTTGTGGGCCTCGATGCACAAGTTATAATAATACCTGCCTGAAGTGAGTAGAAAGCGAACTAACTGCGGGGTAACAGGAGGAGAAGCAAGTGATTATAAAGCATCTGCACTAGCTTAACTAGCAATTCTAAGCTGTAGTAAGGTATCCCAAGATTTCGCCACCCACGCTGTCACATCCAGTATATAGGCCTCAGTTGCACTACGCATTAGCGGAGTGTTCATTCCACTTTTGGCGTAGCAGTCAATGCGACACACGCAAAGAGAGGGTCTCTTCGAGTCAGACCCCCGCTCTAAGTACACCTGTAGAGATAGTGGCTTTCCCCTTTGGGAGCCGTCCCGAGGTCTACGCAGACTAGAGCCTCTAGTAAATTTTACTGCCCTCGAGTCAACTCCACGGTAAATAAATGCAAATACACAGCACGGACGAGACGCGCTCCGTGGCAGCTGCCTTAGGCATCGAATGAACGACTGTACGCTCCCTTGAGTCCAATTAGATCGATAAGAGGGGAAATAACTCTTGCCAAATCCTAGCAAACTCAAGACACGTATAACCTGTTGTTCGTTCGGCTTACTCCAACCAAGTTCCCGAGAAGCGGCCCGTCAGACTGGCAGAACCGCTTTCGAGATACGTATCGCCAATTCTTTGCCCCATTATCCGTAACCTCGGTCCAAAGTCGTTGAATGCCTGTCGAGTCCTTTGAACAAATCGTGTAATCCTATTCATCCCACAGACCCTAGCGTTCTTGGTCAGTTCGAAGGCAGCTTAAGTCACCACCACCACGAGGTAATGCACTAGAAGTTATGATAGTCACAGATAGCCCCCTGGTGAATTTCGCACCTGAAGTCTGTCCAATTGCCTGCCAATGGAATAGAGCTGTGGCAGGCGATCAAGACCGACAGGACGGATAATAGATCTTTTTAATGCGACCTGTATTAGACTCCATGATAAGAAATGCATTCTCAACTACTAAGCCCACGGATCTAGAAGAGTGGCGATTATTGAATCGTCAAACTCCGGGAAGCATTTGCCTCGCACTTCTAGGCAAAAGGAGTCCAGCCACTTCGCACCATGTCCACTGCCCTCTTCGTCGCCTCATCGAGGTCTTCTTTTGGAAGCCCGAGAATACCATTAGCCATTGAACTTGTCGCTGCGTAGTCGCGATTCTTGTTAGCAGCGTCAAACCCCCGTGCATAGAGAACCTTGGCGAAGCCCGTCATCATCCCCTTCTTCAGCTCCTCTGTACCATCTTGCATACGCTTTTCAACGGATTCATATGTGATGTCCCAGTCCGAATCCGAGGTTCCCAAAACGCGGTGCAGGCTGTCGAGCATGTCACGTTGCGACACTTGGAAGCTGTTGATGAGGATGTTGCTGTTCGTATAGTCGCCAACGCAAGGGCTGGCACCAGACTCCGGAAGACTGAGAAACCCGGCAAGGGCACGACCACACTGCTCCCAGGTGCTAACGGTAACGACTCGCTTTCCATCGTCAAACATTGTGACCTTCTGGTCCTTGATGGTGAAACCAAACCACTGTTCGCCGAGAGCCAGACTCCATTCGTACCAGAAACCACAGGACAGGGTGAATGTTGACAGGCCAAGCCTTTCCGCTTCTTCAATTTTAGAAAGAAGACCGGCGGCAAAGGTATCCTCTGCATCCATGTTCTTCCTATCCATGGGATACCCATAGGCATTTGGCATGACCATGGGGACGCCGGCTTTGGCTGCGGCGACCACAATCCTGCCATGGAGATCTTGGGGAGCAGTTACTGAAAGGGTAATGACGAGGAATTGCTGGCCTTTCAGAGCCTCCACTATCGATGCCTCGTCATCGTAGTCGACCTTGACGGCTTTGATTCCCTCGGGAA
Organism: Ilyonectria robusta; assembly: GCF_021365365.1. Taxonomy (NCBI): domain Eukaryota; kingdom Fungi; phylum Ascomycota; class Sordariomycetes; order Hypocreales; family Nectriaceae; genus Ilyonectria; species Ilyonectria robusta. The sequence goes on from NW_025764451.1 coordinate 765,347, forward strand.
GCTGACCTTTGCTGTCTGCACGAGTCAAGGCGGTGACTGTGTGCTTGCCAGTCTTCAGTAGTGCCTCTGCAAAGGCCCCTCCAATGCGACCGGTAGCCTACCAAGCATTAGAACTGCGAGCATGAACAATGAATTTGAGGGTCTCTTACACCGATAATGCAGACTCTCTCGATAGACTTGGTAGCCATGGTGAAATTTCAAGTTGGGATGTAATAGTTGGGGTGAATCAAATGAATTTTGAATCTATAATGAATCTCGTCCAAGCTGTATGAGAGCTGGGATATATATACTCATGAGCTGATGTACGTCCTAGAACCACGACACGGTTTGAATTGTCCCCGACGGAATCTCCGGCCTTCGCAACGACATCAAGTCCGACATCAAATGGTTTTTAGTTTCGTTATTGTGAGCATCCACTCTGATCGTTTCCGCTGAGCATCGTATTCCCAAGGGAGAAATGGAAATTGCTCTTTGATTGGATCAGACCACATGTGAATACGAAACAAGGTTAGCGTTTTCATGGGACATGGCGCTAAGTTAGCGAAAACGTTACGACTCCGGGCGTCTCCGCTCTTCACAGATGCGTCGGACATCGGGCATCTCATCACACCGAGAAGAGTACGTGTGTAACACCATCTTGTCAGAGGCGATTGATGGGAGAACGGTTCGGAACATGTGGAGTTGATTCTCGCCGACGGATTCAGTTTGAACATCGGCGCCTTTTAGATGCCCGAATCCCTGCCCTTAACCCCGTCGGTATCTCCGTCACCAAAACACCACCAGACTGATGAGTCGCAATTTTACAGTGTTGGTGGTGTCTTTACAGCAATGCCATGAGGATATAAAGTGTTGTCAAATTTTGATTTTGTTTATCGATGTGATTTAACACTGGCGTAGCCGTCTGTTTACCATGAGCGTACCATTACAGAGCAGCCCTATCCATGATTAGTACCCTCGGCTTCTTCGATTACCCTGTGTCTAAATCTGGCACCGCACCCATGATTTTCAATCATTTTCACGTTTGACTTCCAGCCGACTGAATAGTCTGCTCATGACCGAACACAAACTAACAATCCCAGCTTTAAAACTTCTTTATTTGCGGTAATGTACGGTTCTGATCCACAGCATCATTATGCATATGGCCATCGTCATTGCTTTACCACCACTCTCTCCACATCGAAGCTTATCAGGGCCGGAAGCAGATATGGCTGGGGCTTGGTTGAACCAGCAACACCGTGGCAAGAAGTTGGGGCGATAGGGTCTGGTTTTGGTGGTGTTAGTGATGCACTGGCTGCGACGAGGAAGACGGGTCAACGATTCTGCAGCGACAGCAGGAAATGGAGGCTGCGAGGACCAGCCGCCAATAGTTCTGTATATTAATGCCTCTGCGCACGTAGTTAAGTTGACTCGATTCTGGTTGTTAGATTTCAACAACAACCGGATTAGTAACCAGGGATCGGAGTTACTGCCATACAGCCCTTATATCCGACGAGGATAACCGAAAGTAAGCAAGGTGAGAAACCTGTCTCTGCCGTCAGAGTTGCAATGATGCATTCAAAATGCCACGATACAAATTCGTTGCAGTAGAAGGTGGGGGAAAAAAATCATCGAAATTAACCAGGTCTATCAGAAGTCATGCAATACGCGCAGGTCTCCAAAAAGCCGCACGCCCTTCGAGGCCGAAGGCAGCGGAGCAGTCCTTCCGCTGCACGAAATACGGAGAGGAGCGTATGCTACGCTTCGAGTTGCATGGGGAGATGAACACACAGCGGGATGAAGCTCGGACTAGTATCGTCTCCGCCGAGTTGACAACTCCAGAGCACAGAACTGCAAACGCCCCGTCGGTGCCAAAGACATCTGCACAGGTACGACTAGGCCTCAAGCCTATTTGTGTAGACATCCAAGCTAATAGTGCTTCCACGCCAGACTTCGATACAGCTGCCAGCATATCACATAGAGTCTCTTTGTGCTGGCAGCGTCGATCCGTTCAATAGCCTCCCGATAACCACGAATCCAGAAGTTGAGTATCTGGTCAGGTACTGTAGGTTCTCCTACCGCTGATCATTAGTCGCGAACTTATAGCTAATGTTTCTCGCTTGTATTGTCAGTCTTGGTAAAGTTCGACTCCATCACAGTCGATCGAAGGAGTTCGTGGTTTCCCTATGCACTGCAGAGCGCGCCAATGATGCACAGCACTCTCGCGATGACTGCAACAGTATGGCGAATGGAGTATCCATCTCTAGATCATTCGATCCAGCTCGAGGGTATACACCAAAAGGGAGATGCGATGCGAGAGATCGGGGTCCGGCTAGCATGTGCTAGTTCTGTCCGCAAGGACTACGAGATAACTTTCTTGATGTTCACCATGTCCACTTTGGCAATTGTGGAGGTATGTGGTATCTCTACGGTGAAACCTGCTCTCTGCTGATGCGACCTCAGGCCTACGACGGTGACTTCAAGGCTGCAGAGACGCATCTGCGAGCTGTCCATAATATTTTCAACTCACGAGGTGGCCCTGAAAGCTTCAAAGACGACTTCATTTTGTGCAAGTCCATCAATTTGTAAGTTTCATCAATTGCCTCTTTCTCAGCTCTGCTGACAGAGGGGTTCAGGGCCGACATACAGGTTGCCACTGCACTGGGCCATCGGCCCAGATTCTCGCTCTTTCACACAGATCACGCTCATGTTCCGACGTCAATCCTAGAGCAGGCTCAACACATGCCTTTGGATCGTTCAATAACCAACGACAGTTCGCACAATCATCAGCTGGTATTCGCCCAGTTAAGGCAACTGCTCCTAGCACAGAAGTCATCAATGGTTTCACTTGCGGTCGTGCGAACACTGCTCAACGTTGCAGACGATGCGATTCTGCAGCACCTCTATCAAGATTGCATCGATGTATCTGATGCTGGTAGGCGATCTCATGCACTTGTCCTAGCTGCCCACATCTTCGTGTACATTACGTTGCGTCAAGTGCCATCAAAAGCTCCACTGCTACGCCGGATGTGCGCCAGACTACAAAGTACACTCGGATTAGTTCCATATACGAGAGACACTTGGTCGGGGAATACAGCGGCCTTGTTGTGGATAGCTTTCGTCGGGCTGCTAGGGACGGGGGAAGGTGCCGAGACCAGTCCGGGAGAGCAATGGTTTTTGAGTCTTTTTCAATCCATTCTGCAAGGATATCCCCAAGACTTCATTCCGGGTAATGGCAGCATACAAAGGACATTATCTACCTTTCTATGGGATGAATCTCATTGTCAGCCGTTGCTAGCGGGGTTGGAGGAATATCTCGGGAGCTAATAAAGTCCCATGTCGCGGTCCGTCTTCCGTCAGGTGGATCAGTTAACTTAGCTGAACTGATACTTCCGAAATAGGAAATATGTTTGAATTGAATCCGTGACACTGTGTTCCTAACATGGCGGCTTCATACTTCCTAAAATGGTCGGCCTGACGTATGCACTTCTTCAAGCACATCTATTCTCTGGGTATAAAATAATAAAGACAGCACAGATGTCGCTCTTCCAACATCACAAACCATACCTCCCAATCTTTCTAATAGAGGACAGTGCAATTCCACGACCATGGCCGGAGAACTCGTTCTGCTTACTGGTGGCACCGGCTTTCTGGGGTACACCATTCTAGTAGACCTCCTGAAGAGCGGCTATCGAGTTCGTGTTGCGGCTCGTTCTCAGGCCAAGATCGACAAAGTCCGGGCGGCTCCTTCAATCTCTGCCATGGATCCCTCCACGACCCAGCTAATGTTTGTGATCGTGCCGGACTTGGCAGCCGTTGGCGCGTACGATGCCGCCGTACGGGGAGTCGACTTCATCATCCATGCTGCCGCACCTGTCCCGACAAGCCAGAAACCGACTCCTTCGAAAGAGTCACTGGAGGATGTCTTTGTCACAGCCTCTGTGAATGGCAACCTGGGTCTTCTCAAGTCCGCAAACGAGAAGGGCAAGACGGTGAGGCGCATCGTCATGACCAGTTCCACGGTAGCCATCGCTCCTCCTGAAGTCTACGTCACAGACACCAAGGAGCGCGAGGTTGTACGCGGGCCCGAGACCCGCGTGGTCGTTCCGGCGCCGCCGTATGACTCTCAGCTTCAGGCGTATGTCGCGAGCAAAGCTGCAGCCCTCAACGCCTCGGAGGCATTCATGAGAAATAACACCACGAGCTTTGACCTGATCTCCATCATGCCATCCTGGATCTTTGGCAAGGATGAGCTCCTCACCAGCACCAATGACATGCGCAATAGCTCCACCAATGTGCTGCTCTACAGCTTGTTGACCGGCAACCAGGGAGAAGCCATGATCGGAAACGTCGTTCTCTGTTCCGATGTGGCTCGCGCGCATGTCAGGGCACTGGATTCGGATGTCGACGGAAATCAGTCCTTTGTCCTCAACGTTGAAGGGAAGTGGGAGGATAAAATCCCCATCGTCAAGAAGAACTTTCCTGAAGCCTTTAAATCCGGTCTCTTTCGGGAGAGTGGTCCGCAGCCGACTATACTCTTGAGATGGGATTCGAGTAAGGTGTGTGATTGCAATTGCACTGACGCGTCATTGTTTGGCTCATCACTAATGCGAGATTCAACAGGTACGAGACGTTCTAGGTATAAGCCTGGCTGGGTTTGATGTAATTGTCAAAGAAGCGGCTGGTCAGTACCTGGAATTGGTGGAAATGGAGAGCAAGTAGTACATAAGAAGGCGTCTCTGAGAATAGTTCGCAGGTGGTACATTCAGCTTGAAGTTCGCAATGTTAGCATCAACGTCTTTTTTTCAAACTCTATGAACAGTTTTGAATGAAGTCAGAGCTGTGTTGAAAAACAACATCGCAAAACGCAGTATATCCTCACTTCGCGTGCCCGTGACCAAATTATTCTCAAACGAAACCACAAGACCCACTTGGTACTAATAACGATTTACACCCATCTTCTGTGCTTCCTAGGATGAAGCCCATGCGATTTTTGATGGAGCTTACTCCGAAGCGCAGGTTGATCGTCACAAGCACTGGCCTCAACGTGTTCCACATACTTGCCTCAGATGAGAGCCTCGTCAGTAGTCCACTGAGTATAATATGGTATATTATGTCGGAAACGCAATCTTACACTCTCAAGTGACTACTGTTGCTCGAGCCAAGTTCCTCGATACGCTCGAGTACTTCTACAGAATGGACCCCTCTCTAATTCACCTAAGAGGTGGCTCTCAAGGTCTAACACCCTTCCATCTCGTGAGCCTTCATTACTGTGAAATCGTCGGCGCTTTTCTCCACGAACACGGCGCCTATATAAACGCTCTTTCAACGGCCGGTCACACTCCGCAATCATGGTATTAAGTCAAGGGTAGGAGTACTGTGTACCAGTTGTAAATGTGGAATGCGTTAGTAGGAACCTCACCTTTCGTCAGATATCACTGTAAGATTGAGTTCCTATGATCTTAAGCATCAAGATTGGGATGGCCAATATCGGTCCTAGATGCATGCAACTGTCGTGTGTATAAACGTTTTGATGGAAACAGCGGTGATCCACAGCCTAAATGGCGAACATGGAATACTACAAAAGAACTGCTAATCCTAGTTAGGGGCAAGACATGTTCACAGGTCGGCTCGTCCCACCAATAGTTCTTGATGATTTGTGGATTATTAATGGTGTCTTGACAATTGGTAGGGGTTACATACATACGCAACATGGTGATAAGATCGGTCAATCCGATCCCCTTGGCGCGCGGTAATGGCGACGTATCATTCTTATCGCCACTTTTTCTTCCCAGCCGTAGCCTCTTCCCCATCATGCCCCTCGTTTGAAAGGGCGACCCGACAACACCGAACAAAATGGAGATGCCCTCTCTCTCAACCCTTTCCGAGGTCGTCAGCCGCCCGGCATTCTGGGTATTGGTAGCCTGTCTTTTCAGCGTGCACATCGCAATTTCTCGCGTGAGGAGCTGGTATCGTCTGCGACACATCAAAGGTCCCAGGTTTGCTGCTTGGACCGACTTGTGGCTCATCAACAAAACGCGACAAGGGAGCCTGTTTGAAGAACTCGGTGATGTCTGCAAACAATACGGTAATGCTCACTGGCAAACGCCCAATGATAAATGGCCCATAGCTACTGTTTGTTGCTTGCTAACTGCTGGGGCATCGCTTCCTAAACCTAGGCTCCATTGCCCGTATCGCGCCAAACTACATCGTGTGCGGTGATCCAGAAGAGGTCCGCCGTATGTGGGGAGTTCGCTCCCAGTTTGATCGAGCCCCTTGGTACAAAGGATTTCGACTGGACCCCCCGAGAGACTGCACGCTGTCAATGCGCGGTGGCGATGTTCATTCAGCCTTACGCTCCAAGCTCGCTCCAGGATACAGTGGCAAAGATGTCGACGGCCTCCACGAGTCTATTGATGCGGGTATTGCTCGGTTTGTTACTCTCCTCGAAGATAAATATCTCTCTACTGCCACCGAATACCGCCCTGTCGACTTTGCACGCAAGGCACAGTACATGACCCTCGACGTCATCTCTAAGATTGCATTCGGCGAATCCTTTGGCTTCATGGACCGGGACGAAGACCTTTACGACTACATACGCACAGTCGAGTCCTCCGTCCCCATGATGCAGATGTTCGCTCTAATCCCGTGGCTCGTCAACCTCCTTCAGTCGTCACTTTGCAAGGCCATGGTGCCATCGGAGCGGGATGCCGTCGGGCTTGGCCCAATTATGGCCATCGCAAAGCGTGTTGTCGGCGAGCGTTATACGCCCAAAGCCGTAGATAGGAAAGACATGCTTGGCTCCTTCGTACGGCACGGGCTTGAACAGAAGGAAGCGGAGGCTGAGTCTCTGGTACAAATGTATGTTGTCTCAACTCACCGATCTGCAAACGTTGAAACCGGAGCTCAATTTGACTAAACAGCATTGCCGGCTCCGATACAACAGCGACGGTTCTGAGGACAGTAATGGTCCACGTCGTTACGAACCCTACTATATATAGGCGTCTACAGGTGGAAATCGACTCCGCTGTAGCTAACCAGCTCGTCTCGTCTCCCATTACCCACGCCGAGGCCAAAGAGCTTCCGCTGCTTCAGGCCTGCATAAAAGAAGGTTTCCGTATGTGGCCTCCCATTTCAGGTATCATGCCTCGTATATCCGACAGTGATGCCGTCGTCTGTGGTATCCGCATCCCCGCCGGGACCAATGTCGCCTGGAGTGCTCGTGCAGTCATGCGCAATGAGAGTGTTTTCGGTGTCGGTGCTGATATGTTTCTGCCGGACCGGTGGTTGCGAGCCGATGAAGAACAACGGCAGGCCATGGAAAATACCATCGATCTCTGCTTTGGTCAGGGGCGTTGGGGTTGCCTGGGTCGACCCATTGCGTGCATTGAGCTGAATAAAATGACTGTCGAGGTATGTTTATCACGCGATCTACCCCAGGTTTTAGACATGCGCATTCTCACCAATTTCATAGTTAATTCGCCGATTTGACTTTTCCGTTATTGATATGGAGAGGCCTATTCGGAATTCTTTTTTTGGTGTTTTGATCCAGTCGGAACTAAACATGCGGATAACACGTCGCGAGGACCTCAAATAAACCAAAACACTGCTCTCATATCAACTAGAACAGCCTGTTGCGCCCAGGTGTGATCAGGTCGTTGCCCAGAGTCGTGGGGGTCAGTTTTACTCTCAATATAGCCGCATTAAAGATGAGGCTGTCGTTTTGCTACCTCTGTCTTTAATTCTAGGACGGAGGCGACAACATGTGACAACAGTGGCCATTCCCGAAAGCCATGAATATTTCTGTTACCAAGCTACAAGTGAATCAGCCTTCGCAGGTTACTAGTGATTGCACCACTGCCTAATCTCACGGCTGATGACTTGCATGCTCATGTCGCCGTATAATTTTAAGCAAGGCACACTCTTGTGGATTAGGGTAGCTCATTATATGGCAGTTCTAAGTCTAGTCTAAGCTATGTCTCAACAAAGAATTCAGTCTCGTAAGACGAGACTCGAGCGAATGCAAGGTATTTGCACCAATGCATTTAAAGTACAGTGACCGCATCGCGTGCTTCGTTCCCCACCGACTATGTCGCCCTGGTCACGTCCTACTACTGCCTTCCTAACGGCATCTACTCGTCGTCCTCCACACCGACATCCGTCTTCGTCCACTCGCGAGCCGGGACACGACGCTTGAACAAGATATCAATCTCGCGGTAGGATCGGCCCTTCATCTCAGGCAAGAAGAAGTAGGCCATGACCAAGCAAACCGTACCAGTAGCACCCCAAACGTAGCCGCACTTGCCGCCGAGGTTTCCACCCTGCACCACGTTAGCAATCATCACAATAAGACTCGGGAGAAAGGTCTTACCGTCGGGTTGAGCATATAACTTCCTAGGAAGATGCAAGGAATCTCAACGATGTAGTACGAAGCGCGGCCCACTCCAGTCGTCAGTGGCCTAAGGCGGATGGACGATGTTTCTCCAATAATGACCCACGAAGCGGGCGCAGGTCCCAAGGTGAACAGGACGGAGACGATGAGACCCAAGGATGCCATTGCCAGAGAGGCTGAATTCGACGTTCCAACAGAGCCTGCAACACCAAGGGCGACAAGTAGGGCAACGTTGAAGGCCGAGCCCCAGAGATAGATGGTACGTCGGCCGAGGTATGTGGTGAGGATCCAAGAGAGCATAACGAAGATCATCTGCAGAGCCGAGGTGATGAGACCGAGGGCGAAGGCAGTATTCGTTGACACGCCAGCCTCTGCGTTTGGATTAGCACAGACATTCGCCTAAAACAGGGATAATGAAGACAAACTCACGCTCGAAGAAGTAGACGGCCTGGTTAGCGATGAGGTTACCCGTCAGGTTCTGTGCCAAGTACACACAGCACACAATGAGGGTTCGGTAGAGGTCAGTGCCTTTGAACAGTTCCAAGTGGTTGGGCTCCTTGGTGGACTTCTCGAGCTCAATGACACGGCGCATCATGGCGACAGTCTCAGTAGGCTTGGTCGTCGACTTGCGTCCAAGGCGACTGACGGCATGTGCTGCGTCTTCCAGACGTCCCTTTCGAACCAGCCACCAGGGCGACTCGGGCGCACAAAAGATGAGGATAGCAAGGGGGGTAGGGAACATCCATTGGAGCGCAATGGGAATCCTGGCTTCTTATTAGCGGAGGACTTGCTTGCAATGCAGACGAGCACGTACTTGTAGGCGTCTGCGTGGAGGCTGGTGTTGTAATGGTAAGTGACGGCACCAACGATGATACTGCCAATGGCCCAGAACATCTGCAGCATCTGGGTGGCAGGGGCTCGCAGCGCAATTGGCACGATCTCACTGCAGTACGCCGGCGCGTTGGCAATGAAGATGCCCCATGGCAAGCCCTCGAGAAGCTGGGCCACGAAGATGACGGGAAGCGAGTTGGCAAAGTAAAAGGTGAAGATGAAGGCGTTCAAGAGCATGAGGCCGGTCAATGTTGCGTAGCGGTACCCGATACGGCTGGTGAGAGGACCAGCGATGAAGACGCCGATCAGCGCGCCGAGCTGGCCGGACACTTGAAGCGCAGACTGCCACTTGGTCTCGATGACGAATTTGTCGCTTGCGGCGTGGTATACACCATATTTGTTCGCGAACGCGGGTAGGGCGATGAAGTTGCCGATCAGGAAGACATCGTACGACTCCATAATCTAAAGATGGTGTTAGCTGCGGTTCCTGATATGAAGGGTTGAGCGGAACGTACAATAGTGCAGGACATGACAAACGCCCAGAACGAAGCCATGGGGTACGCTCGAACAGCCTCCAGCACGCCCATCCTGTGCTCCGCGTCCTCTGCCTCCATTGCGTCCGCCTTGTAGTCGGCGACTTTCGCCTTCTCGTCAAGGTCGTAGGCATGCTCCTCTTTGGTGACGGCCGCCTCGCGCTCGACCTCGGCGGCGTCGCCATAGGATTTAGAATCTTCAATGTTACCCATGTTGGCCGGTGTTTGCCTGTATGAATAACGTATAGTGTGGAAGAGGAGGACAAGGAAAGAAGAGTCGGAAGCAACACTGATGAGGGGGAAGGCTGCTGCTTTTCATACTTTTCCTACTCTCTCTTGCTCTCCATTCTGGAGAAGATCCGCTTGGGGTATCATCCGCTTGGGGTATCTTGTGGGGTAGAGCTGGCCGAGTGTACCCCGGCGGGTTAGATGATACCGAGATGAGTCTTGTACGTTTGATTGGTGCGTATGGGAGAACACATGACACGTCGTCTGTCCTCCAACTCGGTCGAAGGGGAATCCTGGTTTGATCTTCCCCCAGACTTGACTCCAATTCTCGCGGGGGCTTAAAAGCTGGGGTTAGGTCAGGTTACCCGCCCGAATAGAGGGACATGGGCCGTGATACCCCCCGTATAGAGAGACCTGGGCTGTGATACCCGGCCGAATGGGGAGACAGTCTGCTCCGGAGAGGCCCAGCCTAGCACGCGTTAGAAGGACATTCTTCCGAGCAGAGAACAAGCCAACAAGCTAATAACCCCGCATTGCTTCTCCGCACCAACAGTACGGAGTACCCCGTGTGGGCTTAAGTTACAAGGGCTAGCTAATAAGAGCTAGCTAGTCAGGCTAACAATGCCATTACCAAGAGTCTACATGGATTACCAATGCTACCTCGTGTACCGTATGTCCCGGCTAAGAATGGTAATTGCGGCTGAGAATAGAAAATGCGGCTCTTGAAAGTTGGAGAATAACCAACCCCATTTGTCAGTCCTCGCAGATTGATACCGTATAATTTGCTACCATTTGTGTGCCGAGGTCCTTACTTTAGGGCATCAGCACGGTTCCCCGCGTATTTCTACAAAACTGGGGCAAGCCTCAAATTAACGTTCCATTGTGCTTAATCCTTGAGGCCCGTAAATACCTACTTAGTTAGGCAAGGTGAGCAACATGGCACCGGTCATTCTTTTAGCCCAGACAATTACTCGCAGAGTTCAGTCCGGTGCTTGCCACAGGCTACAGTGGCGTGTATGCTAGCACGGCAAAACGGCACTGGCGATCCGGAATCCTACTCGTAAAGTCACTCGCAACGTCCAATACACTGCTGGCTGAGTTATAGATTGCCGCCGCCGCCCTTCTTTAGGCTATAGGCCCGTTGTTACAGGCCGCTCGCTAATTTCAAACAGTTAATCCATGTATCACATCACGCCCAAACATCCCTGGTCGTCCCTAGCACCTCATGGCACGTTCGGTGCTACCTCGTTCCTATTACTAGACGAGCATTTCGACCCGCACCCGCCCCCCTTTCCTTGGCGCTTTTATTGGACCGCCTATAGCTAGCAGCGCTCTATTACGGCAATACTACGTAGTATGTGTTCGCATCAGTGCCCACTCCTGCTTGGATTACAGCCCAGCGAATAGATAACCCCGGATATGGGCTCTTGTACATCGTTCGAGTCTGAAGGAGAATCAGAACTCCTGCGATCCGTTCCTATCATTTTTAAATGTTGGACGAAACACCAGATAACCCAGATCATCCGGCGCATGCACGTACGTTGGGACCAAGATCGGAAAATTGAGGGCGACCTCGCGTAGCCAGGAGGGTCAGCACCCGAACCAATTGAGCCTTCCGTTCGGTGCCGCAGCTTGCCCATAGATCGAGCTTTTGCATTCCAAGGCTCTGGCACTTTATCCTAGTTACCTTGCCGTGTGGCGTGTTGTCGCGATGCGCACAGAAAAGAGCTGGAGGAGCCTTTTACCTCTACATTTTTGGCTTATTTAATTCACTGTACAGGTCTAAGATTTTGAGTCTTTCTATTCTAGACTGTATTTTATAAAGAAAAACAGAGTTCTCATCTACACCAACACTTATCCTATTTAACGTTGAGAAATAATCTTGCAATGTCAGTTTATTCTCTACATTCTTCAGCCGCACTCTTGGCATAGCATCGGCATCGGGCCGCATCTCGATCTCCCGGCTGGGCATTGCGTATGGCCATGCCAAGTTTGTAAAGTGGATCTGGCAGGTGTTGAAGTGCGGCACAGGCAGGAGTCTCGACCCTTTGATATCCAGCGATCAGTCCGTTTCCATTGTTCCGTAGACATGACACTCAACTCATTGCCATTTTCATTTACAAATATTTTACAAAGTCTCATTGTGCAAGATGTGTCTCTAGATGGCGTGTCCAAAGAATCTTGGAATGGTTGGGATCTTTTTATCCTCTCATCTTTTCAGCTCCATTACTGCAGCTTCCACTGAAATCGCAGCCAAAAGCGTCACTACTCAGCTCCGAAACTCTTGACATCTCGCCAGATCTTGTATTCAGGCGATGCGAAGTGGCTCTTGCTAGCATGCTTTGGACCGCCAATGATCCAGTGCCCAGAATCGACTCTGAAGGGACATTCTGCTGATCCGAAAACCGAGAGAGCAACCTCCGATTAATCTATTGCTCAAGCGGGTAATTGGTGTGATTGAGGTTTCCTCGGCCGTACTTTTTCCGAGTGGCCTACTGGCTCTAGATTCCCTTGGGATTCTGCAGATCGGACTCGGCGATAAGCCGAGCCGCTATTGCGAGTTCCGCCGGGATACGATAGCCTGTTGAGAGACGACGCTTCGCTCGGATTTCCATCATCCCTAGGAGCATTGCGGCGGGAGAGAGAGTGTGTATCAGCTGTATAATCTAACAGAGCGTCAGGTTGTCCAGCTTCACTGGTGTCCTAAGACTGATGCTTGTTGAAGAGTAGATTGCCGACTCCGTCTTTGTTGACAACAGCAAGAACCTGGAGAGCCTGCTCTATCATACATTTAGCATATCCATAAGTCACATGTGAACGGATGATGCGAGCTGCTACACCTTCTGGGTTCTGGGCACTATGGGCTCGACTGCTGTCTATTTGTCGGGCGCAGGGCTCTACTCGTGGTTCTTTAAATACATTTAGGATTGTCTTGACACGGAAGACTGCTCGGAGTCAAGGTAAAATAGCGTTAGGACCTATGGATCTACAACCTCTTTACCGAAATCACGGTTGAGAGGGTGACACCATGCAGGGCATTACAACACCTGCCAAGCACAATGTCAACGGCTTCTTGTCGTTGTTTCCTGCCCGGGTGCAGGGCTCTGAGGAAATCTCCGGGGGTGTCGCACGTTAACAGGGTTCCAGATGTACACGTTGGACGCACTGCGAAACTTTGACGTGCCCGATATGTTCAAGACGGCATTAGCCTCCCAGGTTCTGTGCGACTGCTATATGACCATGTTTGGGGGGTCGGGGATAGAGGCACTCTCGATTAAAAAAACCCTAGCTGGCTCAATTTGCGATGAGGGATGCAACGAGTCTCTGATAGATTAGTTCACAAGTGTCGAGACGGCATGTTAGGACTACAACATTTCTCGACAACTACCGCCACACCCATGCAGGCCGGAGTCAACGAGATATGCTCCGACTGCTACGTGAAAAAGCTAGCAATGATGCAAGGCTCACTGTATTCGTTCTATGACGACTGGCTTCAGGTCGATTTGGAACTCGCCTACGAACAATGCGTTGAAGACGGACCGACGGCAATCCAACCGTCCCTAGACCATATTTCGGATGATTTAGCTTTCTAATTCTGTGTATCCGACAATCTTTACGCAGTCGGCGAAGGCGATGATAATTGTGAGGAAGTAGCCTACCTCAACAACGTCTCTCCCGTGGCCCACAATGTCAAATCGGCGATCCAGAATTGCAGTGGAATTCCCATCGGCACAGAGCTCCCTCTTCCCCTCGCATGTGCTAGCCTCGTCCAATATTCGGCAAACGACACTTGGTCTGGCTTGGAGGTGGATCAAAAGCTGGACAGCTGCGCCACCATTGCATGGGCGCGGGCATCAACATCGCCCAGCAACTCGCAGCTAACCTATCTCTACGTACCGAATTGCCAGATTGCAGGAATATTCTGGCCTCCTATATGGTACCGACGTACGAGTGGGTAAAATGAAGCACATTCTCTCATATCTAGTCCAGCTCCGGATGAAATGGGAACATGCCATAGAAATTATGAACCCCGTCCGTTTCATCCGGCAACCCAAGTTCAGAAATATCTGAATCACCCAATCCAAAGCATAGGGGGAACAGCTGGTCTTGAATGCCTACCCGAATCCAAAATCTGCCCCCTTCTTCGGGGTCACGCTGCCAGTCGGTCAAGAGCTTGACATGGAGCCTTAGCTGAGCGCGAAATGCCTTGTGGGGTGTCGGGTTGTCGCGCATCTGTAGCAGATGATCTATGCCCTGTTGATCGAGCATGATGCAAAAAGAATATCTTCCCATCACCATGCGCTTCCCAACTTCTGGCTGTAGATGTTCATTGACCCAGGCGTCAAAGCGCTTGCCCACTTCCTCGACGCCCGCTCCATCCAGAGTTGCGGCATCTTGCATAATATCGCAGTGGAATCGCCGAGCTAGTTCCTCGTTGGGGGCGGGATCCAGCGGGGCCTCGTTGGGAAGCCGCTTAACTTCGAGTTCTCTCATAACAAAACGGTTTGCCCAAAATTTAAGGCTTTCAATGGCTTTTGGAAACGTCTCATCTGATTCAGGGGTATAGACGGTGCGGAAAATAGTGTAACCCCATGAATACGGGCGGTCATGAAAGGATGATAATCGGCTGAGTAGCTTCAAGTACGCTCGTACTTGTCTATCGGGTTCTTCGGGGGGCAAACGACGTGGCAAACGACTCGGCAGGTCGATCAACGACGTCGGGATTGGGGTGAAGGATGCCATAGCTGTACGGCGAAGGAGTGCAAGATGAATGATGAAGAATTTTGCGGGGTCTTATGGTGCTTATAACTTATAAGCCTCGAGTTGGCTAGGAGATGGGAGTGGGGTTCCATAAATGACTTTGCCAAGAAGCCGGGGGTATGGAAGAGTAAAAGCAGAGGCAGTCAGTCAATTTAGCACATTATTGACATCAGTTACCCTATAGTCCTGCGCATCTAGCGGAGGCACGCGATGTTACCAGTGTAGCGAGTGTGTGGGGCAAGGGAAACTGAAATTCCAGCAACAGGCAGATTGGAAACAATTGTTATAGCAAATCGTCTGTGTCAGTACGGAGGTAGAGATTGAAGTAATTGGATTCTATGTCTAGGAGTTGAGGACGCTGGTTGCAGATGATCATGGTGCCGCGTTTGGAGGACATTTTTCCTCCCAAGGCGCCCCAGCCGCCGAGGCATCGTGACGGTCCCATTAGCAGTGCACCACCACACAACTAGCGTCGTGCTTGAATTTAATCAAGGACGGTATAGATCGAGGAACTGACGGGTCTCGAGGCTGTTGAATTTTATTTGAAGGGAGGTTTTATCGTCAGCGGCTATACACGGGCATGTTGCATTTGAAAGTGAGGTAATGATGATTTCGTCTTAAACAAAGTTTACTCTTCAAGAGATTCAAGTCTCCGAGGTGGGAAAAGCGTCAGGCGGGAAGCTCGTGACGTAACTTACAACCGGTGCCCGAGAACCACCAACCTAAACTCCCGCTCCATGGCATCCTGATCCACCCCCCTGCTTCAACTTCATAACACACCTGCAGGTCAAGAACCTTCCGTTTGTCCGGCGAGAGTAGAAACATTATTCCTGTGGAATCGTGGACCGTCACCGTGCCTTTGAGGCTGTCCAGACGCATCTGTCCAACATACCGTTTTCAACTATCTTGATACTCTAAAAGCAGACTAATAATAGCCGCAACCCCTTCAAGTCTTGAATGGCATGAAGTTATGGCAGTGACATGAGTTAATGGGGCTGATGTATAAAACAGTTGCTCCTCTGGTCTTGATATAGGGTATGTGAGTTGTTTGATTTTAAATGGCGGATTGGTTTCGCTCTTTTGTATATTTAGGCCTTTAAATGCAACCTCCCTAATACCGGACTAAGACTCTTCGAAGAAGAGCCGGGTTGGAGATGTTATTAACCGGCTAAGAAGCAGATAGTCGAGATATTGGTTTTTCTTAGGTTGTAGGCCGATTGCCCAAATGCATCTAGTATTTATCTTTATCTATATGGTATTAGGACTAATATAGAACTTAATTAATAAACTTATAATAAGCTCTTGTCCTGGATACTGATTTGGGCGTTTTTATACTTCGGCGATAAACTTACCTTTGTCTATTGGCAGATGAAGCTAAACTGCTGCCCGGCGCTTTGTTATTTAAGTTTGGTAAAACTTTCTGTCATCCTTAAAATCATTCTCCAGACGATATACATGGATTGCTATAATCTGGGAGTGCTAATATGCTGAATACCCTATGATACTCTTATAGTTGCAGTTAAGAAGACTTATCCTTGGTATCTGGGAAGCCTTGCTGAGAATGTAGGACTGGAAAGGTTTAGTAAGTAGTTGCGGAATGGCCTAGGATTTTGACTCTGGGTTTTGTCCATATTCTAACCTGTGCAGTTTGATACCCTGTGTATGATGTGAGTAAGAAATATTCAGAATAAAGTGTGTTATCTTATATCGGTTGTAGCTTGAAGTTGGGTGTGTTCTAATAAAGGTAGAGTCCTCCACTATAGTCCCGGTATTGTCTTAATAGTTGATTCTTCCTTAGAGTTTGTAGCCCTAATTTTGCGGATGCCTAAATGGTTATGGGCTATATAAATCAAATCTACAGGGCCTTGGGGTGGTTTGATCTTCCTGATTTGCTGTTCTTCTTGCTCCTGTATTCGAGGGCGCTTATTTGACAATACCGCAATATAAGACACTCCCTTGAATATGATATACCTGGCTTAAAGTGGCCCTGTAGGTAAAATTGTAGTTATACCGGCTGGTACTGCAACTATTTTAGAAATATGCACTGTGTGGGCTAGTATAAGCGCAGAGAGGCAGTGTTAAACAACCATGCGGGATACATCCCCGTTGAAACTGTATGTATGACACAAGATGTTGGTAAATCTCGCTTATAACTATTTGTGACGTCGATTAAGCTCGAGGAGTGAGGGTATGTAATCGTTCTTGACCATGTTGATGAATTCTGGACGCGAGGTATCCCCGAGCTGCTGGGACTCAATGCATCCTGGATGACAGCCAATAGCCTGTCTATTCTGTGAGATTTCTTCCAATGATGGGAAGTAATAGTCAATCCCTGCCGCTTCTGGCTCTTCGTCTTATTCTGCTTCGGCCTCAGAGTTTTCATATTCTTCTTCATCTTCTTCTAATCCGGTAGAGAAGTATTTTGGCCTCTGTGAAAGCAAATTATCTTGAGTCACTAGTTGTTCGGTTAGCTATTGATCACCTCGGATAAGTGATGGCCACCAAACCAACTAAAACATCTTCGCCTTGAGCAAATTCAAACCTGCACAGTCCACACCACGGTCGAATATGCTTGAAAGACATGTTGAAATACGCATTGTCTCGCGATGATGTAATGAGAAAAAGAGTTGAGGTTTGGTGCAATAGTGAGAAAATCGCTTTAGGCGGGAAAGTTTGAGACATATTACATAAGCACTGATACCTAAAATGTACTCTGTACTTACTCTGTAGTTGCATCGGCAATAAACTGTGGCTGAGTTGACTGGTGCTGGTTGGGCAAGGTGCGCAAAAGTGCAACCATGAAAATCCGAAATTGAAAAAATCACAACCACGCGTCACGTTATGCTGGGAAATACCTGACGGTTATTGTATGATGATCACATACCTTCAATACCACGGTCTCTAGAGGATCTAGTATCTGTACGAGATATTCTTCGGACTAAATTTAACAAAGGTGAAATATATATAATGTATATAATAAGCGAGCTGGCCGGATAAGCAAGCTGGCTACCTAACTACACCTTTACGAATGGATATTAAGATAAAACAACCACAATACCTAAAATCAACTAAAATCAATCACTAATATCTTTATTAGATATATCTATATTAGCTTTATAGGTATGGGTATTATACCCAGGTTGCCTATATCTTCTATATTGCTATTCCCTTATCTCCATCTGCCTCTTCTAACTATAATTTTATAGTATTTCCTGCTATATCTACTTAGCAATTTCCCTCTAATCTTATAGTTCCTGCCCCTTAGCTACTATTATACTGCCTAAATATTAGAGTTGTATTTTTTTTACTCTTTGCTGTTAGCTAAGGGTTGTATTTACCTCCTGAAGCTTATTAACCTCTATCTTTAATAATGCCATTTAGTATATTATTCCTCGCGCTCTCTTTGCAAATTGGTTTATAGTAGCTAGAATGGATATCGAAGAGCTGCCCTGATAATAGCTGATTTGATCTTTAATAAAATTGGTTTGTGAAGTAGCTTTAATTAGGTTATTTGGGGTTTTTAGAACCTAGAGGTTAGGCAGCTTGGAATCCCCCTCCGCAGGCGATAGAGTCTGCAACTTGATATCTAATTGAGAAAGTACACTTTCTGGATTATAGGGGATAAGTTCTATACCTTGAAAACCTCTCTAGATGTTTTTTTCTGATATTACGCTTTGAAATGCAGCTTGAAATATAGGAAAGAAATTGACCTTAGTAATATAGATAATCTAGGTCTTTATTATATCCTTAATTTATTGACTGTAGGCCTGCTTAAGTAGCTTAAAGTAGCTAATATTAAGTAGCTAGAGGATATAAAATAAATATAGTAGTATATATAGAGTAATAATTTTTTTTTTTTATAGAATAGCTTGAATTTGGTTAAATAGTAGCTTTTATGCCTATTTAATATAAGAAGGTAATAAAAGCTAGAAGAATATACCTTTAAATATTTATTAAAGTACTGGATCTATTTAAGGCCTTTTTTATTTATTATCTAGCTATTATTAGAAATTATAATAATCTAGTTTTAAGATAGGATTCTTTTATTATACTAGGCTATAAGATAATATTAGCCTATAATAATAATAAATAGTAGGATTGCCTATTCTTAGAAATTAATACTTTAAATTACTATAACTTATTCTCTATTTTCTAACTAGGTTATTTTTAGTTTTTTATATTATTTAGTATTTATAATAACTATTCTAATTAAGATAATATCTATTATAAACCTAGTTTTATTAAAGTTATAGATATTCAACTTATTAATATTATATTTTATAATTATATTTTATATAAGCTAAAACTAGCTTTAAATAATATTAGAATCTTTATATTAAGCTCTTTAATAGTTATATCTATATATAAAATATATTTTAAGCTCTAGTTAGTATTTAATAAAATTTAAAGCC
This sequence comes from Ilyonectria robusta, assembly GCF_021365365.1. NCBI lineage: Eukaryota > Fungi > Ascomycota > Sordariomycetes > Hypocreales > Nectriaceae > Ilyonectria > Ilyonectria robusta. Next base: position 784,480 of record NW_025764451.1, read on the forward strand.
TAGTACTTACTAACTAGAGGTATATTATAGTTAGCAAGTAGTTAATTAGCTATATTTTTTATATTATAAAGCCAGAGAGGAAATAATTATAAATCTAGGTTAAGAATATACTTAATAATTATCTTCTCCTTTAAATCTATAAGTTTATGTAAATTGGGCATACTATTGCGTTGAGGAGTTATTCCCTTAAGATAAGTACTAAGCGTTAAATAACTAATATTATAGATCCTAGCTGCTACTTATGCGCTTAGCTGGGGGTCTTTTTAGATAGCTTCGATAGCTAGGATTATTTGATTCTTTTTGCTAAGAGTTTCTATAATTTTTGGTGGAGAAATAGCAGATTGAAAGTAAAATATATTAAGGGCACGAGCGGGTGGCCAGCTCGCTTATCCGGCCAGCTCGCTTATCATGTACATTATACATTTTTTATAAAATAGCTTAGCAGCTACAGCACTCTAACCTTCTGTAGCTATAGCGGATATAGCGCCCTTGGCGCCCCAGGCCTATAGCCTTCTGTATCCGGATTTTTATTGTTGCTTTTGCGCACCTTGCCCAAGGTGCCACCGTAGTCCCGTGACCTCACGCGAGCAGTTTAGCCGGATGCCCAAAACATCCCACCACAACCCATCAAAACCCAACCACTGCCCTCTACGTACGTTAGAGCTACCACGAAGTCCATCGCCTCCAATCTTAGACCTGACACGCCGTCAATACGAGAACAAGGCCCTCCCGAGACTTATATTTGCCTTCCCAAGGAGGCGCAGCTGGCAGAGTTCAAGCCCGATGGATAAGGCAGTTGTCCTCGAAGCACACCCGGATATTCGCAACCTGGCTGTCCGAGCCTGTCACGAACACAATGAAAGCACCTTCTTCAAGACGTCTGAGACTGGAGGAATGAGTATGCACGAGTACAATATGACAAAAACCCATGCGGAAATATACGATGCCTTCACAAAACAGCATGTAAGTGGGAGCGGCATCTTCTAAGTAATTTATTAACTGGTACCTTAGGTAAATGATCTCATACCCGACCTAGAGAAGTCTTACGGTACCGGAGCTCTCGTTCGACAGCATAGTCCGTTTATAATGATGAGCGGTGGATCACTTCGTTCACAAACAGAACAAACCATTATTATTATCCCGCTAGGTTACCTCCGGAGCTATCCATCTATGCCGAAACCAGCCAGCGGTTTCGCCGTGGTCCATAGTGACGGAGACTATGAACCTGTTGTCTCTACCCGATCTACTCAGGATAGCAGATGGTCTGAGATAAGGTGGCAGACCGGAACCTATATTCGTGTGCCACCCAATAACCGCGTGAGGGTGGAAGCAGGAATCCTCTTTTGCCTGATGGCTAGCATTACCCCCCAGTAAGCCGAGATCAGCTACCGCGAGGTAGTCCTACTGACCGGCTCACTAGGTCCAGTGAAAGCTAGCGGTCGAGGAAATTCCCAATCGTCAAGTCGAGTGCTTTGTCAGAATCAATGAGTAAACGAGTCAACATGCGCAGCTAGCCCGTCAGTGGAGCCGTACCTGATCGACGGCCGTCGGTGTATGTAGATGCCATATTATACAGAAAACCCCAATTACGTCTAAGAATCGATTACTGAATCGCCCCTTGTGAAACCAAAGATATGCGTAGACTCTGGTGATGTCTCTGAGTGTAATGGATGTTAGGTGTCTCGCTTACTCCATCAGTAGGGGGGTTCCGTGGAGAGGGCTTCACGTACTAGGACTGATTTTCTCATCAGCCGATCCCCTCAAAAAGGCATCATCTACGAATATGAGATCGAGGGTTCTGGGCTCGCATCACAGTGGGCGGGTGAAGCAGATAAGCTTTGGCTCCCCGGGAATGACGCTGTTTGGGTATTGAGTCTATCGCTGGACGACATCAAAAAAGGAAGCTCATGTCTATCGTTGTGTATAAGATCATCTGGCTTGGGGATTGCATCATCAGTGGATTTGTGCCTAGCTAGCTAATGAATTGCAACAGCTTGCCTGGGGCAGCAAGGCATGGAACTCAATTTGACCTTGATTGTCTCTTTACTTAAATTCTATCAAGTCCCCATTACACTTACATAAATACATCATTGCCATTATTCGCTCTTACCTATATCTTGATGACAAATCATACCAGATCAGAGTTCAAAAGGAGGAGACACTATTGCCGCCCTCACTGTCAACAGTATTCCTTCACTAATTACATCTAGTAGGAGGAATTCAGACTGAACGGCAACAATAGTACGTCGTCGTTTTCCCAAAGTGCATGTTGGCATAAGTTCCAACGGAATATAGAGTTGGCTCATTTCTGCATGCCTAGTTTAATAGACTGCAGTGGTCGAGCTCGTTTTGTTTGAGGAGCTGCTCAAAGCTCCAGCCGAGTTACTTAACAGCTAATTGGATGGACTTATGTTTCTTATATCAGGTCTATGAGGGTTATTTCGGTCCATCATACCCAGTAGACTCAATTCTTTCTGAAGTTGGGTCGTATTGTCCTCGCTGATGTCATCCAAAAACCCAAGCTAGTCGCTGTAGTTGGAGCATACGTCATGCTAGGTATTCTAGTGGGATAGCTTAAGAAATCGATTCGCAGAGTTGACAATTTGATCTTAGGAGGCTTTTGAGCGTCATTCTGAACTACTCCTGCTTTTGAAGAACTCAGCTCTGCTATAAGCTGAACAGTATATTGAGTGGTCAGGTTGCTGGAGCCGAGATTCTCTTGCTGTAGGTAATTAGAAAACCTATTATGTAGGTTGTTAAAAGGTTTTCAGGATTAATTAAGTGAGGTTAAGCTAGGAGATGGTATTATATTCTATATAGATGTCGGCTGTAGTGTTGTATCAGTATAGGGTAAATTGGGAGCTATATGTTGTCCAGTGCAGTCCAGTTTCTGTCAGAGATGACAGAGATGTCAAATTCGAAACTTCCAACCATCTGCCTGGTCACTTTAGTACACGTCTTGTACTTGGCCATGTATGCAGCGATCTCTCAAGCTCCTAGACACACTTGTCGTCTGAGCCTTGGGTCCGGTAATACTTGGTGAGTTTTCTAGAGCGGCATGGAAACCGGGCTAATACCATTGACTACATTTTCTTGAGATAACAGAAGAACTCAAGTCCCGAGATCTCAAACTCACTCACATCCATTCATTGATCTGCACAGTCGCATTGACTGTCTACGCGATAATGCAGGTCTATTCAAACAAATAACGCCACCGGTCTTATGAAACTTCATCAGTCAGTTAGGCTTATTTCATCCATTGAAAGAATAATAATGATCAACGTGCTATGGGATATTAAAGATTTGTATCGTGGGTGCATCAGGGTTGGCAGGTGAAGTTGTATATGGCTCTACGATACTTTAGAAGCGGCAGGCAAGAATAGTTTAATTTCACTGCAATTGCCCACTGATTAAATGATATTGAGCCATTGCAATCGCGCTCTAATTTAAACCGTACGGATAAGCATCCTTTTTAGATCCGGCATTACAGGCCATCCACGAACTGCCCACTTGGCTGGGGCCAATATTAATATGCAGGAAAATAGCAGATGTGAATTACCCCTCGATCTGGGTATAATAAGGCTTCAGCTTTCCATGTGCATTTGATCGATACAAAAGCCGAGATCGAATGGTGAGACACCATCGGCGCTACTGTTCAGTGCCATCAATCGGATCGGCTGGACCGCCTCTTACACCAATGCACGTTGAGTCCCTGTCCCATCCACGCACAGAGTAGAGCGAATGCGACTGCGATGAAGCAAGCGTCTATGTATTATGATCGACAGTGCCCCTCTGTTGATAAAGCCCATGGCCAGCGCAGGGGAAGATAATAAAAGGGCATCAATTAATGGCTGCCTGGTGAGGAATCTTCAGCTCGGATTCGCTTATGATTGGATTAGATCCCTGTCCGCAACCTCCCGGCTGGCTTATCGTTGGCTTGCTGTTGTGCACATCAGCATCCTGCAGACCACGCCAGGCGCTGATCTGCGCCCACCTCTCGCCCGACTTTCAAGCGATTGCCACGAAAATGACGCATCAAGTGCAGCGAAGCTGAAGATAAGAAGGGCCCCTGGTGCAGCGTCCAATCGCCTTGGGCTCTTTGCAATGCCGTGGCACGCCAGCCTTTTCACTGCTCCCCCTGCCCTCGGCTGTGTATTCCGTACATCCGTAATACAGTGCTGAGCGGTTTAAGGTACAGCCCTGGGAGCGGAGCCTGGGTCCATTCATCTCGGTAGATGGTGGTTGAGAGCCCTGTTCACCGCTTATGAGAGTGCCCTCGTGAAGAATTCATTGCCAAGCCCGCTTCCCTTTGTGATCGAGTGCCACGACAGGCTCTCACCAGCTGACGACGTGACACTGTTGCCGAGTTTGGGGCTGATTCTGCCTTGTTCCAGAACCTGCTTTTTGCAGCTGGGATAGCAGAGGCCCAAGGCGCGGCATTGAGGTAAGGCTGCAATCTGCTGTGTTCTAGAAGCAAGACAGCGTCCTAGCCCGACAATCTGACCCGGCAATTCGTTCCCCAGATTGGCTTCCATGCCTCTAGTCCTGTCAATGTGACCCTCTCGCATGAAGCTACCAACCTGGCCACTCAAGATAGTACCTACGGCTAGCCAAATGTGAATCTGACCGACAGTCCCCCATTCAAATGCCCATCACCGCCCCGCCACTCCGCCCCCCGCTCGCATTTCTTTGATCATTGTCAGTCGCTGCGTGATCTGATCCTGGAAACTTCACTCTTGTCACCTCAATCCTCGGACATCCTCGAGCCCCTCCCCCCCTCATGACTACAACCTCGTGAGAGCTAGCAGTCTCCACCATGACTGGGCTCCAACCGAATGTCTTCGCCGCAATCTCCATCACCTGGGCCGCCGCGCTCACTGCGCTGGTGCTTCGGGTCGTCGCGCGACGCATGACGAAAATGGCCTGGTGGTTTGATGACTACTTCTGCGTGTCAGCATTTGTGAGTTCACCCCGGCAGATTAAGAGTCAGCGCAAAATTGAAGCAACAAACTGGATGAAACGAGCGCTAACAAACCACACAAACAAAAGGTATTTGCCAGCGGATACAATACCATCCTGCTAATATGTAGACACCACTTCCTACGGCACCTCCAGCACGTTCTGCAAGTATTAACTGCCACCCAGGGACCATTGACTGGGGGCTTGGCCAATTCGTCGACCCGTCCCTCAGCGAAGCGCAGCGAGAACACCAGCTGCTGCATTCAAGACTTCTCATGTACTGTAGCCAATTTTGCTATGCCTTCTCGATCGCGTCGTCAAAGTTCGCAATACTGGGCCTCTACTGGCGCCTTTTCAAGCTATCCTCCATTCGAATCCCCATTCAGATAATGTTTGTGATATCGCTCATTTGGATCATCCTGCGGACCTTTATGGTAATCTTCCACTGCATCCCCGTCCAGGCCTACTGGGATAAGTCAATCAAGAATGCTCGCTGCGAGATCAATGACGCCCAGTTCTTCTTCGGCACCGTCCTGACACACTTCGTCATGGATGTCATTATTCTCGTCTTGCCGACTATTGAACTAAGCAGACTTCATTTACCTCTTGGCCAGAAGCTTGCGGTTATGGGCCTCTTCGTCATCGGCTCCATGTACGTTTCCGATTCCATTCCACCACCCCGACATGCACAACCGCTAATGACCCCAGTGTGTGCCTCGCATCGATATTCGTCATTATTGAGTCGGTTCGATACGACGTCAATACAACAGAAATGTCACACGACGTTGCCTTGAATTTCATGTGGGGAGCAGTTGAGCTCAATATCGCAATCGTCTCCGGTAACTATCTATGACTACATCCTTTCCACTCCAGGACCACTTACCCATCTATCTTAGCTTGCTTCCCTTTGCTTCGGCCGATCTTTCGCCGCATCCTTCCCCGGTCATTCCTGAGCTCCTACGGCAGAAGCCACCCAAAAAGCCGACCTATCAACACCATCAGGTTGACTACCATCGCAAGGAGCGAGGGAAAGGACAGCGAAGAATCAGGCTCAAGTCATCAATTGGCTGATACGGAGCGTGGCCTATCGAGAACCACCAACGTTGAACAGACTTCAGAAGGACACCAAGTCGTCACTCCCATCCAATTACCCAGCTCACGCCAAACTGGAAGTGGAGAAATGGGGGCCATCTACGTTATAAATGATATGGCGATACAGGTGCAGGAAGTGAAACACCCGACCTCTCCATTATGACGGGCTTAGGATGATGGGAGTTATGTCGAATACAGTTCTTTTCTTTCGTGTCGTGCCTACTGCAGGCAATGTGAACAGCCCATTTTTACTCTGCCGCCAACCCGCCATATTTTCGAGGCCAAGGGATTGGGTCCTACACAATCCCTTCTCCTCTGGTACCATTACACTAATTCTGTCGCTCACGAGCTGAAGCAAGTGAATCAGTCTCTTAATTATTTTACCGGGTTATCCAAAGTCCACAGTCCGGGTATCTGCATAACGTACTTCTTCAGCGCGGAGTCTCGTCCTACGTAGTCCTGGAAAACTAATTTAGCCATTTCCATTGTATCGATATGAGCACTAAAGTAATTTAACAAAGTTATCCGGAAATGAATTGAAAGTGGGGATGAGATGTCATCCCAACGGCCTTCTAAGGAACATTCTCGTGATGGTTCCTTCCACTATCCTGTCTTGAACATGGATCCCATCTCCGGTCCCTCCTGGCTCGACCCGCCCTCCAGCGATTTATCGGCCAGGATGCCTTCTCCAGACTTCTTCGAGAGAAAGGGGAAGAAGAACTGAGGATGGAAGACCGTGAGAATCCAGATCGAGATCAGCATCATAGCACCATCGAGAGTCAAGAAGGTCGCTTCGTTCTGCATGAGGTCATTGCCCCAACCCATCTGTTGCTCGGGAACACTATTGCATTATTTAGTCTTTAGTCCTACAATAAAGGCGTGGTAGAAACGTAAACTTACCGGTATACGCAACGGATAATGATAAGAATGTATGCCACAGTGATTGCGCGAACGAACATCTTCGTCTTTTTGTCGCTTGGCTTGATCGTCTGTTCAGACTCTGCGCAACTGTTCGCATTGTGGGCCTCGGCACCGGATGATCGCACTCCTCCCGCATTATTAGTGATCCCATGGCGTCGTCTCCATAGGTACAGCACCATCAAACCACCGCAAACCACCATATTGGCCATCTGGAAAGTCGTCCCGGCAACGAGGAGCGCTGATCCTACGTCGAGTAGCTCCTGGTTTTTAACCTCTCCGCCAATTGCCTTGGCGGAAACAATACCACCGGCAGACTGGATGACGATTGAAAAGAGATCCGTGCCGACAAAGACCCAGGGGTATAGCCAAGGCTTAAAAATGCTATACTCGGGTCCGTACCACAACACAATGTGCTTAAACGTCACCGAGATACTCGCGGCAACCAGTGTTGGCCCGAGAATGAGCATCACAAGCTGGAGAACAAAGGCGCCATACACCCAGGGATCAGAGCTCATGATAATGCGCCCAGTGTAGCCCATCATCTCGAACAGGATACCCATTGTCAGCCACGACGAGAAAGACCAGGTGCGGCCTTTAAATCCGAGTGCTAGCTGAGGGATAAGAGCAAGGCTATGAGCAGCGACAAAAAATATGCAAGCTCCGAGAGTGAAATAACCGCCGTAGAGCGAGGCCTCTGCGGGGCAAAGATCCGAGACGCCGTCCTTGCAGTTGTGAAACGTTGGCCTTCTATATCCCGCCGGGAGAGTGCTGTTTATGTCCGACATGGTTGTGCGTTCTGTAGAATTCACACGATCTGGTTGATGATGCCCTCCAGTACTCCGTTCGAGGCTGAGCCTCGAAAATGGCGGCGAAAGGGAAGAATGGCGGCTGAGACTTCCCTAAAAGAAGGGGGCCTCAGAGCGAGTAGGATGGCAAGATGTATATGAAGGAAATGTGAGAAATGGCTGTCTGAGAAAGCTATGCTTATTATTCGAGGGGAGGCCGGTTCAAATACTGTTTGAGAAGGGGCCTGTGGTGTGATAGATTTGATATAATGGCATGGGTAGAGTGATGATGCTTTGAACAATGTTGGGGAGCAAGCCGGACCTCGCCTGTCAAGCCAAAAGACATGTGAAAGGGGGTTTAACGCCTTAATCTCGTCATGTTATTGACCTTCCTCGGAGTTTTGGAATAGGTTCCACGATAGCCACGCAAATCGGCGAGAAAAAAGTCCCGTTCATCAACCTTGGCATGGATTGCACACGTCCGTTGGGTGGGCTGAGGGGCGACAGAAACTCCAACGGCGTTTTGGTTTGTATCGACTCCGATCGAAAATACCGGTCTGAGTGACCGGCTGATACGAAAAGAGATTATCATATTACATACGAAGGATTGTCTCCAGGGTTAACCACTGCTTCTAATCTGGCCAATCAACGTTGAAATTCGATGCCCAGGCGACTTCAACTTATTGCCAATCCGGAATATCTCCCAAGACTTTCACTTCTCCCCCAAAGCTATAATGGCTAAGAGAGAGAGGTTTTAGGAGGCTTTGTATCTCAAGTACCGACAGGGATGTGACGTCAACCCGGCCTTGGCTATCGTCTTGATTCTTGGTTCTTGACTCTTGGCGCTTGGCGCTTAACTCTTGGCACTTGGCTCCGTGGAGTGACATTTGACGTGGAAAACTCTCCATAGCGAAATAACTCTCATGCATCATCCCACCGAAATCTCCCGATACTTCTCATCTCATGTCAACACACCGCTTTTGGCCACGACCCGCGCATGCACCGCCACGCACTTCGTGACTGAGCGCATAGTGGAAGTGTGGAACGACTCAATGATCCACGAAAGGTATCACAATCTTTAATTGGCAATTGTTCGGGTTATTAGATCAGTTCATGGGGTAATACCAGGTGGGAAAAGATACGTTGGATGAATTTTTATGAGCGTCTCCTACAAACAAAAGAACAGGATGTTCTTCAGGCATAAGCCCACAATAAGTATTCACCACCAAATTGACCTTTCCCTGCGCTTTATTTTGTGATGTACACCAGAAAAAGCCAAACCGCCTTCTTTTATTGTATCATTTGGCCGAATTGGTATTTTTCCTCGTCCGGCTCGACCATCCGCAGCAAATGGATGGTGTTCTAGGGTAGTCTGCTGGAACGCGATGGTGTTTCCATGCACAAGATAGCGATAAGGGAAACTGCGCTGTGTACACAGCACATTGCAATCAAGCCATCAGTCTAAACGTAGGAATTTGACATCTGATTCGCTTTGTCTCATTTCGACATCGGCAAATATGCACAGGTATCGTGGCTTGTCCTGTGAAATTTCTCCACCGGCTTAAGAAGGTCTGGGCTTTTCGATAAATGCCTTGCAGCCAAGACTGGTCAGTTCATCGATAAATCTCAGCGATTGTTTGACTAAAATAACCAGCAGAACCAATTAACATCTGAGCCCTGTTTCAAAGTTGATAAATACTTAGGGGTCCCCAAAAGAGTATTTCCAGATGGGATGTGCGGGAATTTGTGAAAACCAAATACCGGGGCGGCGGGACGAAACTCAATCCGTCTTTCTCTTGCATCTTATTTTCAGCGATAGGCTGGATCCTTTGAAGCAGATTGATTCCAGTGCTGCAGCCTCAGACCCGTACTGCATTCTCAACCGAGACCAGTCTTGTATTCTGAACTGAGACAGACCTGATCCATGCAGGTCTCACATCGAAAGGTCAAGAGGGTATCATAGCAGACCCAATCATGATGTTTCGCCACAAGTAGGAAATATTCTTCTCCCCACTACAAATGCTAGGGCTGTGACTGGAGCGCTTTACAATCCTCGAGGTTTGCCCGTACGACTGCCTTAATAATCGATGGCCCTGAGAATTGATTGTAGCTCTTCCCGTATCTAGTCCGGCTATTGCCACGATGAAAGCGAAGAGAGGGATCGTGGGGACTACGTGGCTTTGGTTTATCTGATGATATTGAGTAAAGCTAAAAAAGTTATACATGGTAGACTGAGCGAGCACGGCATGGCTGCTTATATCACTGCATCATATCTCATGCACTTATCACTGTATCCTTTACTCAGCTATCCACATTCCGGGCAATTTATCCCTGCGTCAGGTTCCCAAGACACGGGATTATCCGATAGCTAGATTTTCACGCAGGGAGGGAGATGGATTACATGTGTCATTGACGCCCTTCCTTGATTGAGAGAGATATAATGGCGATGGTGAAAGTATACTTGTTAATGTATTGTAAACGCTAAACTCACGGGGCCTTCTCATCTGCTCCCTGGCCAAAGTCGGAACAACCACCCACCGACGCCTTTGTTATTGTTATGCTCAATTTACCCCAACATGGACTCTCAACTCCTCCTCCTGAAATGCGGCCTGCTCATAATTATCTTGTCCGCCGTCGCAATAGCCTACTACGTTACGACCTTGTTGCTACGCTATGGGAAGGATATCAAGGCCACAAAACTAGTGTGGAGAGATAAATATCCTTCCTTTGAAAACCTACACGCCCTCTTCGATCGAGGAGACATTATGGTCTCCGCCGTCCTCGTCGCCTCGAGTCTCCAGCTTTCGCACCCAGAACTTTCGAAAGTAATCAAGGCCCATAGTACATACAAGACCGACCCCTGGCGTCGACTTGTACGTACTGTAACCTTCATTTCTATCATGATCCGATCCAAGAGCTCCCAACGACGTCAAGTCATAAACTGGCTGCAAAAGCTGCACCGCTCCATTCCGTTGTTTGTCTTTGAGACCAATGTTGTAGTTTTTGCAACATTTGTGTTCGCAATTGTCAAGACACATGAGTTTTTGGGGAGCATAACTGCAGAGGAAGCAGACGGAGCAGTGAAGGCTGTCAAGAGCATGGCCGATAAGCTCGACCCAAGTGATCTGGGACGAAAGGTGCCGATGACGATGACTGAGGTAGAACAGTATCTGCAAAATGAATTACAATTTGATGGACATCAAACACCGAAGATCCAGCACGAGTATTTATTTCTGTGCAATCTGCTGGAGAAAAGGGCGCACCTGGAGACGGTGGGCTTTTGAGACGGCCATTCACTGTCGCTGCATTGTTTCTTTTCAGGAGATTTGTCTGGGCACTATCAGTCAACGTTATTAGAGATGAAAGATGCAGCCGTGGCGTCGTTGACATGTCCTTTTGGTGGTGTTTGAGAAAGGCGAGCTGCTTCCTTTCCCATTTTCACTACAGCATATGCCCTCGCACATTGACCTTGGATGGTACTTTGGATCTCTTGGTTTCTGGAGACTCGCGAATGGCCGATGTTTCAACCGACCTTTACCATGAGATATTTGGCAGCAATCACGACAGTCTTTTTAAAGGGCTGCCTAATGAATCGCTCCGACGCTTCCCAGACATAGAAGCCCACGTACCAACAATAGTGAACGCCAAGCGACCAATCTACTCCGTGTCTAGATTCTGCGAAGAATTTACGGAGGTTCTTAAGTGTTCATACTATCGGGGCAAGGTCCTGCATAACGTCGATCAACTACCACAGCACCTGGGTGTAATAATGGATGGAAACCGCCGCTATTCCCGCCATAGCGGGCTCGGAAGCGTTCTGGACGGCCACCAAGTTGGTGCTTACAAGCTCCTACAGGTTTTGTCGTGGGCCTTTAGCTCTGGAGTTCGAAACCTCACTGTTTGGGCACTGTCTGACGACAACCTCAAACGTGGAAGTCAGGAGCTCAACCCGCTGTTCTCAATGATGGCCGAGTACATTGAAGAGATAGTGGCGGGTGATGCAGCATTTCTCGTGCCTGAAATCCGTTTCCGAGTCGTCGGCAACAGGTCCATCCTTCCAGATCATCTCAATCATATGATTGACAAAGCCGAAGCTGCCACTTCCCAAAACATCAAATTCAACCTCCAAATGGCAATCGGCTACGGCGGACGCTCCGAAATCACACGCGCTGCAAGGCTGGTCGTGAAGGCAAAGGTGTTACAGGAGGGATTGTCAGTGGAAGAGGCAGTTAAAAATATCACCGAGGCTGATATATCTCGTCAGACATACTCGGCGCAACTAGGATTACCACAAATCGATACGATACTACGGACAAGTGGTGAGAACAGGCTAAGTGGCTTCGCATTGTGGGAGTCGCACCATGCGGAGTTTGCCATTGTCGAGGAGAATTGGCCAGAGCTTAGGCAGTCAACATTCTTAAGGAGTTTGCTGGATCTATCAAAGCGAAATAGGCGGCTTGGGGTGTAGAAGACGATACAGTTGCAATGATGTTATTAAGTGTGTGGCATAATGAGAGAAAGTGTGGTTGACTACTGCTGGAGTAGACCGCCCGGCTTGCTTAACAAGTCGTGACATCTATCCAATCTTCGTTTCTATTTTCGTTCCCCATCTATTTTCTATCCAAATTGTTATTTCCTCCTTGTTCCTCTTTTTAAAACCCTCTTCCGTATTTTTCTCTTCGTCGTGTCCTGCCGCCCTCGCCTCTTGATTTTGAGCCTTGCACATTTGAACGCGAAAGAGACAAGAATACAAGTCGTTAGGAAGACAGATTGTGATAGCAAATGTAACCGAAGGTTTTATCCAAATACTAACAAGACCTTCTCCACATTGATCATGCATCTATTCCATGCTCTTAAACAGTGGGAGCGCATACAGACAAACACTCCACGTAGCCCAGCATTTGAACGTTGTCTTGTCGGCTTGTACGGTACGCCAGAATAAGAGGCGGGACGAAACGAGGCAGCCAAAGAGAATCGGTAACACGCATCCTATCAACTCTGTCGAGGGTCTCATGCCTAACGAGGCTGGCATGATTCCACTCCACGCCAATACTGGAACGAGAATGGTCCAGCGGGCAACATTGTCACCAAGGACCAACGGTGCCGTTTTTCTGCATCGTTTCGCGTCACCCTCCTGATCATACAAATCCTGGCCATGGATTGTTGTTAAGATCATGCCGGCACACAACAGCCACCATTTATGCAACGCCTTGGCATCAATGCCATAGTCTGGACCGAATGCAACTTGCGTAGCACCAGCTCCAATGGATGTGATGCCAAGTGCATTAAGGAGATTGCGCAATACCCAGTGGTCATTTGCCAGACCCAAATCGTTGTACAACCAGTTCAACAAGAACAAAACAAGAGTATGGGGGATGCTGCTCGTGTAGGTGGAGAATCCCAACGTGAGCACGATGCTGACCACCAGCAGTTGTCGGGCCCCATCTCTGCTTAAACGTTTCGAAGGAATCGGCCGCCATGGTTTGTTGATTTCGTCTTCGGCAACTGAATCGGGGAGTCGTTGGTTTGCGAGATCCAGAACCAATAATTGGAGCCAGATCCAAGCAACGACGAGATGCAGGCGAGGGAGGAAATCGACAACCGAAAGCCCCTTGTGGTCTGTTGTAAAATGGGTCGACATGCAGGCAAAGATAGAAAACATCGTTTGTGGGAGGAGTACGCTGACAAAATCGCTCGCGGTCACTAGATACAGTGTATACACATGTGTATCTAGTCGAAGGATATCCGGAATGATTCCCTGAACTGAGTTAACTCTGGCCAACATAACCCTGCGTCAGGTTCTTACTCTATCCCAGCTATTCAAAGCCCGTGACCTATTCATCTTTGAACAGATCCCCAACTTCTTCTCCTCAATCCCACCACTAAGGCTTCGTTCGACTTCCGCAGGGCGCGAGGGGGTGAAGGAACGCATGGTCACTTGCGATAACGGACGCTTGACGATTAGGGTTTCAAACCACGAGAGATAGGTAAAGATCAAATTGAGTAAAAAAGTGTTGTCTGAATGGAGCGTTGACATCAAGCGTTGAATGCCGTTGCCTCGGGCTTGGGGTAAACTGAAAGTGAGGAAATAATTAACGTACCATCCATCACAAGGACCATCGGCTTCTTTATATAATGGAAAATTTTGAACATGGTGACTCGGATTAGAAAGAGACCGTAACATGTGAGCCCTGATTAACCGACTTGTGTGCTCGTCGACAGGAAATATGACGGATCACAAGTTGTCGCAGTTGCTTCGGTAAGTTGTTCCCCCCGTCGCCCGCTTTTCTACCAAATACGCGGCATTTTCCCGCTCGCACATCGAATCCACTTGGGGTTGATCCATTCTCGTGCATTCTCCAAGAGTTTCCTCGTGAAAACAACACTAACTAGCCACGCTGGTCGATAAATGTGGGTAGATTCTCGACATCAAGATCGAGGCTACCGCCGTGCGGGTTCGATCGTAGGGCAGTTGGGTGGTCGGTGAACTTAGTGGCGACCTCTCTTCTCTCAACCACGTACTAATACAGTAGAACACAGGGGCAGCCTGTCGCGAGACCGGCTAGGATGAGCTTCTAGAGAGAGTCCCCACATCGCTGTGGAAGTACACACGCTAACTAGGTAGGCGGCCAGCCGGCTTTGGGAACTAAAAACGGGACAACAGCGCCAATGCCTCCATACAAAAGAATGGTTTGGGAAAATCTGATGGTGGAAGACAAGGGCCTAGTAGATTCTGCTTCACTGCAATCAAACGAAAATAAGATTCCCTGTTGGTACGCCCTTTGCAACTCACACGTAAGATGGTTAATAGGCTCAACGTAGGCTGTCCCTTAGCTTCGGAAGATCTCAAAGCCAATGCTCATTCATCTTGCACCGTTGTAATGTAAAATAAGGGACTGACCTGACATTCACAGGAAAGGCCTGCATAAGTAAGTGGCATATTTCCAGTTTTGATACATCACATCGGTCATCCTAGTTTGATGATCGTCGGGCCCACGAATGAAAGGACACGTGAGCCGCTTGATGATCCTCTAGTAGTAATTTTCTCGTCTTGAGCAACGCTTTGGTCAGTTATCATTCATGATTTAGTGCTTATGTGGCGACTTGATGTTCAGGGGGTGAACCATGGTACTGGAAAGTGAGGCTGCGGGAGGGAAGAGACAAGGGTAATAAAAAAGCAAGTCACGAACCAGAAACAACGCTATGTTCCCACTGCAGGGGTTATCATATTTTAGTGGTGTTATCTCAAAGACGCCAGAGGCACCTCGAGGCCACGATCGAGGATTTCCTTGTTAAAGGTCGGGAGACTTGGATTTTAACATTTCTTTTTCTCCTTCTAGTATGTTACTGGCCGGAACCACAGCTCCGTCAGGTACGAGAGGTATCCACCAGACAGGGAACTGAACCAGACGGTGACGACGTGCAGGCTCCATGCATCTTGTACTCTGGGGCTATGCAGCGGTTCTACTCCCTTGGGTTCACGCGGGAGACCGTCCAATCGTGAAAAGCCATGAATATCTAGATGATACCCGTCAGGGGCGTAATATCCCGCCGACGGCCCGGCCCACATTCCCGGGATCCGTGTCGATGCCATGTACCAACTGAACGGTACATTCCATGCTGTCCAAGTGATTGGTCAAGATCTGGTCTTCGGGTCTAGTCCCGCGCTCCGCGGCAGGGAGATGAAGTTGCTGGCGCCATGTGGGTGTCTTGCTGTATTGCCCGAAACGCCTCCTCGATGGCAATGACTGTGTATCCTGCTAACTTGTAGCTGCTGTCCGTAGGTAAGTCTCCCATGACAGCTAAATAGCAGCGTATACCGGGGGCAAAATTCCCCTGGCCGTGCCATTAGCATAAACCAATCTAACCGCCTCAACTACAGCCATATAGACGCCATGCCAATTCCTCGTCTGCATAAAAACCTGATCGCCACAGGGTATACACTTGTGAATACGCCTACTCGAGCTTCTCTGCGCCCATTCCACCGATTTAGAACTGGCTCTTGCTGGAGGTCTTATACCTAGGGACTCCGACCAGCCGAATCGGGCTAGTTGGGGAAACCTTGCGACGGAGCTCTTACGTTGCGAAATCTTCAGCGAAGAAGGGCTCTGCAACAATTAATGCCCATGAGAGGTCGAAATGGTATGCGGGGCAGGAGAATCACTGTCGGGTCTGTTGCCATATCGCATTATGTGCTATCATATGTTCTATCGCTGCAGTCTTATTTAATGTCTGAAGCTGAATCTCCACTAAATTCATCCGCTGGAGAGCAGTCGGCGCGAGTTGAAACCCATCAGCAAGAGCACGTAGACGAATTGGGTTCTCGCTTCGGCGGCAAACAAACCGTCCCAGTATTATATACATTGTGTTCAATTAACCGCTGAGCCAAAAGTATAGCATATACCAGATATTACTGTAGCCAGGGTTAATTGGGTCCATAATCCAACACATTGTTTTAATTGAAACCGTTCCAGAGGATTTAATAGTGCGGTTTGTTGCTGCGCCTCGCCTGCTGCAGCAATGGGAGGCCGCTAGGCATTGAGTGGTCAGCAATTAGGTGCAACTCGGCTGTGCAAGATGGGCTAATTGACTGAATGACTCCACGTTAGTTGGGAATTTATCTGAGATTGCCGGAAAATGTAAGAAAATTTACCCCCGCCACAGTAGGGACAGGCAGTGATTGGGATATCTAAAACACTGCCCCATCAGCAGGACGCCTTGCGAACACCTTTAGGCAGAGCGTCACAGGCTAGCAGCCACGGGGAGCATACAGCCTACTGGACATATAAGGTCACACACAGACTGGTGGTTTCTATGAGGCATTTCCAAAAAAGGCAATCGCATTTTTCTCCCTTCTACTGTGTCGGACATTCTAAATCACTGCCCAATTTTGACCCACTGCATTAATCATCTCACAACTCAATGGAACGGATCAGAAAAGCATACCACTACCTTACCAACCTGGAATGGGCGGAAAAGGTCCAACACAACTGCAAATTCTGCGATCGTGCAAATTTAGCTACCATCGTCTACGAGGTAGGCACTCGACCCCCGTCAATGAGCACGCAGATAGCGGCATAAACTAACCCATTTACATTTTGAAGGATGATGAGGTGATTGGTATTGAGAACCTGCGGCTTGCGGGTCAATTTCACTGGCTCATCATGCCAAAACGCCATCTCGTTCGAGACATCGAAGGCCTGAGCGGCGAACACCTTCCTCTTTGTGAGCTCAAGAAGGATATTCCAATACGCTGGTCTTTCTGTAACTAACCTCTGGTTTAAATGTTTAGTGCAAGCGATGGATCGTGCGAAAAGTCATTTGATCGAGGAAAAGTGCCCCAGTCTATCTCGTTCAGATGTCATCTCGGGATACCATCGGGGACGACGACAACTCCTAGGGGATATCTACTATCCTGACATTATCTCTGTCCACCATCTTCATCTTCATGTCATTGTCCGACCACGGCTATTTTTGCGACTTTTCAAATACCCATCATGGCTACCCCTCATGTGGAAGTCGGATGCTAGAGTAATGCAAGAAATCCAGCGACTGGTTTAGGGTATGTTTCATGGTAGGACAGTACATTTAATAGCTTAAAGGTCATAAATACGGCGCATGTTTTCAAGGTTTGCGTTATGTGTAATAACATACCCTTGAAGATATTGACATTGCAGCATTCATATGGAGACTCGTCCTCGTACCGGGTCTTCGGATCCTTATCCCCCGTCCCTCTACGGTCCCAAATCGTCACACTGACAGATTTGCCAAGAACAAACTGGTCCCACACGAGTGGATGAGGCATGCTTGCATAATTTGGACACCTATGCATACAGAATCAAGGGTTCAGCCATTCTGGCATCATTGGTTGCCTGTCGGGCATCAATGCATTATTAAACTCGCCAATCCTCATGAAGACAGTGCCTCTGCGGCAAAGCCGCTACGACATAAGATTGCACGGTCTATTTTTAACTCCAGTTCTTTACAGGCACAAAGACTACTAGAAGCAGGACACCATCTGGACCTCAATAAAAGCGTTGTTAATGTGTCAAACTCTGGAAATTCGTACTGAAGCGTTCAATGTCGCTGCTGTGACGTATCAACCAGCAGGTTACTTTAAAAGACAACGGAAACCTTAGAAACTTCGGTGGCCCGCATGACAGATAAAACCGCCGAGATCTTAGAAAGTTAAAAAGGTTACTGCAATCCCTTTCTTGCGAATGCCGTGATAAAAGGATGCGTCTGTTCCCGAAATATCCTCGCGACATAGACTTTCAGCATGCTGGCCGCTGCTAGTCCCATACGTGTGACTACCCTCATGATGCGGCGTTACGGGGCGCTCGCTGAGACTCTGCACTAAAACAACAACTCGCTCTGTGGTTAGCCCACCAGATCTGATGTGAAATTTACACTGTCCTCTCCAGTCTGTGGTTTGGCTGATGGGACGGCCTTTTCCAGCCTGACTCTAAGATTGATTGATCTCGTGTGCTGTATTCTCAACTTGTCTGTTTACCATTGCTCTTGGCTAGTAACAATGTAGCCCTGAACAACCACACTCATCTAAGATTACCCCGAATAAGTAGCGAGTGTGGGCCTCCCGCTGTAGCAGTATTCAATCTTGAACGAGCCTAAAATGTCCGACGCTATAGAACAGAGTAGTCAATTATTCGATCGAAAAGACGTAAATTATTGGCTTCACTTGCATCCAGTCCGTTCACTACAGACTCGAGACAATCGCCCTTCCTCCACGGAGTACCCTGGACAGTCCTGACCTTTACGCGCGAAACAGAGGCGATCAGACCCTTGCTAGCTATATTTCCCCACTGGGGGGCTAATCACACTACAAGTCGTAATTCTTGGTGCCAGCGCATCTCTCTCTGGCTTGGCGCTCAGAATTGATATTTCGTCGAACATACAACTCCCATCTGGTACATGAGCCACGAGTCGTCTGATTTACGTTATTACACCCCTTGCTCTATCATTAGGTGCATTTCACGTCAAATGCAAGGAATAGTTGACACTCTAAGTAGTCTATCCCTCCACAAGGCCCTTCTGGATTAACGGAAACGTGTCGAAAGTGGATGTTAACCTTCGGCTAACCCAACTCCACACACCCTTGACGAGAGCACAGGCGGTCGGTCAGGCGGGCAACTCTCGTCGTCTTTGTGGGTTAATGCAACGTCGATCGTGTCAAATGAGAGAGGCGATTGGTTCGGAATGTCTACGCGAATTCGGATCCAAGGTATGGATACCAACCACATTGTGGCACCTATTGTTGGCCGAGGGTCTTGAGGCCATTCGCCCCCTGTCTCCATCGGGGATCAACCCCGGCAACAGAGGTTTTAGTACAGACTAACTTGAGCGTTTTGAGAAGGTCCCCTGTTTTATTCGTCTGGTACACGCGGTTGTGACGAGAAACGGCCACGGGCCGGTTCCGCCTGCATGCAGAGTGCCGAAGTTGTCTTGCTACGTCGCGCTACTCCTCTCCCCGCCTTCATCGTCGAGCGATTAATATCTCCTCGTTAGCCACCATAGCCGGAGCTCGCAGTTTTCCTTTCTTAATCCGCACCGAGTTTACGGATCATACCACCATAATGCCTGACACACCGGAAAGACATTCCTCGCCGCCGAGTTCCGACCCTGGTCATGAGCAGGTTATCGAGGCCGACGACAACGTGGAATCAGATGACGATGCCGACTCCGCTTTGGGTCCAGATGCCGAGAGCTCGACCGCTTCAATTACTTCGAGTATTTTGCGGTACAGAACCATCCAAGGTCGCACATACCATAGCGACAGAGGCAATGCATTTTATTGGTATGTCGTGATTTTGAAGCTGACCTACTAGTTCTTATTATTTACTCACACTATCATTAGGGGATCCAACGACGAAGCCCAGAGTGAAGCTATGGACATCATGTGAGGATACGTCCAGCTCTACGAGTATTGTAAATTTCTGCTAATGTTACGTAGTCATCACATGTGGACACTAGCGCAGGATGGAAAGCTATACCTGGCACCTATTCCATCAGATGTCAAGGTGGGTGGAGATCCGATGACTGGGACCTTTCGAGTACTTATCAATGAGTTTAGAAAGTCCTTGACGTTGGTTGCGGTACAGGTATGAACATTGTTCGAACCCCGGAGTTTGTGGCATGCTAATATCCTCCCGTGTTCAGGCATCTGGGCAATGTGAGTAAACCTTTCAGTGAAACGAAACCTTCAGCTTACAGTCGTGTGGAGTGACTTTGCAGACGAGTTCCCTGGCTGTGAAGTCGTCGGTACCGACATCTCGCCTATCCAGCCTTCTTGGGTCCCGCCCAACTTGAAATTGTGAGTGCTGACATAACAATGGGAGATCTCTACTAATGTAGATCTACACAGCGAAATCGATGATTGCACTCAAGAGTGGACATTTGGGCCAGAATCATTTGACTACATTCACATTCGTTACCTTGTGGGTACGATTCCTGACTGGACCGAGTTATTCAAGCAAGCATACAAGGGACTTAAGCCGGGATGTTACTTGGAGAGCTTCGAAGCTTCGCCGACAATCGAGAGCGATGATGGAACCGTTACCCCCGAGTCAGCAATGGGTCAGTGGGCCGACATCTTCATTGAGGGGTCCAAAACGACCGGGCGAACGTTCACGGTCCTCGCCGATAACCTTCAGCGAAAAGCAATGGAAGAGGCTGGGTTTGTGGACATCGAGGAGTGGAATTTCAAGGTATGGGTGTCTCCCTGATGCGACATGACTTTGACTAACAATCATAAAGTGCCCGCTCAGTCCTTGGCCCAAAGACCCGAAGTTGAAGGAAATGGGCCAATTTGGACAGCTCTTTGCAACGCAAGATACTGAAGGGCTGTTGACCTTCGTGGCCAACGTTTTGGGCTGGTCTCTGGAGAGATTCCATGTGTATATCTCACAGTTCCGCCGCGAGATTCGGGATCGTAGAAACCACCCGTATTTCCGCATCAAGGTGCTTTGGGGGCGTAAGCCATAGGGTACTCGCTCGCATAGCCATGAAGTTAAGAGATAGGTTTCGGTCATGACGCCTAGTGGATAGAAGTAACTTGACTCATCTTGTCTTTCCGATCAGTCAAATATACGGATCGACTTTACTTACTCGAACGGATATGGACAAAAACAAGTCACCCACATATTGATATCGACATAAGTAGAACTATTCCTATCCCGCACCTCAACATTTTTCTAGTCTAAATTTTCAGTTGGTCTTGTCTATACTTCAACAGGTTGGCTATTCCTCTGGCAAGATCATGGTGATGTTGCTCTTGCCCAGCTTATCTGTCTCATCCAGAACTTCAACCATCCGCTGCCTGGCTTCACGCCAGTGAGCATCCCTAAGCCTTGTTGAACCCATGTGCTCCATAGCTACACAAATAGTCGACTCCACTAGCCGCAGCGCTATGGAGCCTGCAAAGTCGTGCTCATACAAAGCAGGCGTTTCATTGACCTCCAGCAGCCATGCTGTCCCGTTCGTGTCGACAAGGAAGTCCACTGCAAAAAGCTCAAAACACTTATTCAAAGGTGTGAACTTGTCAGACATTGTGTGTGCTGCTGCTTGGAATAACTCTGCAGAGATGGCACATGCCTGTTGGAAAATCCCGACTTTCCAGTCTCCGTCGAGTAAATTATCGGGGAGCTCCCAGAAGTCTCTCATAGAATCGTTGGTAGTGAATTCATCTTCATCTTGAAGTGCGGTGTTGGTGAGGGACGACTTGAGACTAGGGTTATTCCATGGCGGCTCGTAGTCTTCAACAGCTAGAAGGGCGAGCATCTCTCGAAAGACATGGACTTTGAGTCGCCCAATGGAGAGGACGTAGGCTCGAGCATGCCATTTCTTGCCATCTATTGGTGGGATTGAGACGACGTATTTCTGTGCGACGAACTCTCGCATTTGGGCCGATGGGAGACGTGCGTTCTCATCAATAGCATAGTCTGGAGCCATGTTGTCCATCTTGAGCTTGCCTGAGGTCCCTTTGAGGCTGAGATCTCCAATGGTAGTGATCAAGCCATCCAGAGAGGCTAGACCGGGAGTCAATAAAGTCGGATTAAAACCATGAGAATGATCTTCGAGTGTTTCTTTTCCTTCCGGCTGCGGTACCATCAGCCCATCGGTATCTTCTCGCGGCTCTTCATTGTCGACATCTGCCGCTAGTTCAAGGTTGGCTGCAAGCTCTTCCAGTGTACTGAAGATCCGAATTCCAGCACCACAATCGATCATTGCCGGCTTGAGGATCCACCACTCGCGATCAACGGGGTCCATGTTCTCGTTGTCCTCAAGGGAATAGAGTAATGTGAGGTCATCAGCCGCCGCAAGCGCGTCATCGACGTACTCTGCATAGTCAAGAGAGAGTCGGATCGTGATCGGCACATGTTCTTTTAAGATGCTCTGTGGTCTTTTGGCTGTCCAATAATTTACGACTTGGGCAAGGTGGTCTTTCCGGGCCAGAGCATCGCTGTTGGGGTAAGCGTTGATTAGGCCAGTGTGCACCTTGTTCAAGAGAGCAAAGTGCCGATTGAGATGCCAACCATCGCAAAATTGAAAAACACAGTCGGGCGTTGACGGCAGAGTTTTGAAGTCGTCGTGGAAAACGGCATCGGGGACATGCTGTCGAATGAAGGATTCAACGTGCTGATCCAGCCAGGGGTTGGCTCCTTTCACGTACACGTGCATTTTCCCCAGAGGAGCGCTTGACGGTCGTTCTTGCATATTTGTTGTCTTCTTCTGGAGGCAGGGCTGCTTGGCGAGGACCTTTGGCGCGAGGACCCGGATACTTCATATGGCGACCAGTTGACAGGTAAGGGGAAGAAAGGAGTGCCGAAAGGAGAGACAACGGTGACCTGCACTTTGAGACCTTGCCAACAATGAAAGCATTTTATCAGTCAGCGCTATATTTGTTACATTTCCGCGGCATCAGCAACCACCAAGCCGAAGCCAACAAAGCCAACAGACGCAGAGACTGCCAAGACCGCCAGGGATGACAATTACCTAACACTGGCCCACTGTCATCGAGAGTTTGCAGGTTTTTATTGGAGGCCATGTTTGCAAACGTAAAGCACGAAGACGAAGTTCATGATCTTGGATCGATTTCTTCACAAATGCATGATCTGTGGTGGATTCGCCGAATTTCCCCTCGGAGTGGATCAGGTCCTAATTTTATAGCGGCGCTCCGATAACCATGTGCGCATTCAATTGCTAGGTATGCAGATGCGAGCTGAAGCCGCCGAGGTTGGCGACCACCTTCTCGCTTCATCATGGGCCATATACAACGAATTGGCTACAACACGGCCCGACATCATCCGCCTCCTGGCAACCCCGAACTGGTACTTTGACCCGTACGTATCTAGAATCTTTTTTTGTTCCTCCAATCAACCATTAGCAAATTCAGTTTTTCTAAATCCATCCCCTCTCATACTTCCTATTCTACCCGAAGACCGAAAACTCACTCAGACAGCCGTGGCATCCACGACGACCCTCGCCCACGCTCCATCATCTTCTATGAAGGAGAGACCCAGCAGGGCGCCGGAGACGCAAAATCATCATCAACTTCATTCGATACCTCCTGACAGGCCGGCCCGGCGTGCCAAAGCTAGCTGCAAGCCTAGACTGCACGCCCCAGCAGATCGAAGCACTGGACGCCATCGAGGCCCTGTCGCGCAAACACTCGCTGAAACTCGACGTGCGGCCCGGAGACATGGCATTCGTCAACAACTGGTCGATGCTACACTCGCGCACCACCTTTCGCGACGACGAAGAGCATGTGCGGTACCTTGTGCGCATCTGGCTTAAGAACGACAACCCGGTCTTTAAGTGGCCAATGCCAGCCGTCTTCCGCATGGGTCACCTGAAGATATTTGACGAGGACGACCACACACTCAAGTGGAACGTCACTCCACAACCACGTCTCGCATTCAAGATCTACCAGACGCTGTCTCAGGCGTGAAGAAGAAGGCATGAGTATGAACTTTTTTTTTGCAAGTTTGAAGAGGAGAGACAACATCAATCATGTTTTTTCGTGTTCGACTTCTTTTTAAAAACTACACGTGTCTTCGTTCTGTATCGGCTTAGGTGGTGCGATCAACTTCCTTCCAATCATACTATCTTTCACTCCGTCTTCATCACTCCCTTAGTCGTACTTCGCTTCTCGGTGCTATCTTAGCAAATCGATTTCCCCATTACTGGACAGAAGCAATTGTTGCTGTTGGTAGGACCCACTGGTCGTCAAACAGCTGAGAAATGAAGTAGTACTCATGATGAAACATGTTGCTTTCCTTGATTTCCTGAAACAGGGGCGCTGTTAAGTTCTCAGTTAGCAAATTGACGATGAATTGATGCGAAATAAATTGCAAGGTTCAGGAGTTAGTAACATACCCATTCTCCGAGACTCTTGGTACGACCAAACAAGGAAGTCAACTTCGTCCTTTGTCAACTTTGCTGCCTCGATGTCTCGGGGTGACTTCCATCCCGCTGCGAAGGGGACGTTGGCCTTGACACAGCAATGGTAGTAGGTCAATAAAATGTTGGCACTACCATGAAGGTCTCTCAGGACGTCCGCAGCGACATATCTTTGCTGTCTACAGTGTCAGTGATTTCTCGTTGATGCATTTTACTCCTATACTCTCCACGTACGCTGAGTCGCAGATTCTTCGCTTTTCGGAAGTTGTATCCGGTGATGAGGGCGCAGTTGTGTAGTAAAAGCATGCAGACCAGGTAAGTGGTGAACCAAGCACCAAGGTTCTTAGTCCCGATAAGCCTGTCTAGCCGCTTTCTGATCTGGATCTACAGCAACCTGAAGAACAGAGTCTCAGCGATAATGGTGATCTGCGCGGAAATCACCGGTGGTACCGGGACATAGCCGTAATCGTGACGGTCAGGATCCTGCAGTTGTGGATCGATGCCGAGAGTTTCCATTCTGCAGATCCTTTCAGACCTGCTCTGCACAAGAGACATGGCCCGCAATTTGAGAACATCCACGAGTAATTCTCGTTCTTCCCAAGACTATGTCATACATGATCAGCCTGGATAGCCACCTTTTCGAGCCTAGGGCAACTCAATCATCTTGACCTCGGGTGATGCTCAATGGTTGATATCAACGACGTCCAATGATTTCCATCTCTTTGTCCAGAATAATCCTGGATCGGACTTTGCAGTTACATAAGACGTGTCAGTCAACCTTTTTCGGAGACAGGGGTAATGGATTAACCGCGGAGCAGAGACACGCTTGCAGGTCAAGCATTCGCCGTCTGGGTTGTCGGGATCTCGAACGCACTAGCAGACGTCTCGTGTCAGTGAAAAGGGTAACGAACTTTTGTTACACGATGTTTAAACGTACGCGCGCCTTTTGCTTGATGCACCTAATGCAAGTCCCAATCTGCCGAGTCAGACCGGTTTCAAGACGTTCCTCTGTGGTCTTGAAGGGGCCGCGGACGCCTCGCTTCTTGGCAAGAGGAGGTCTCTGAACCCCAGCTGGCCTTGTGAGCTGGGTTGAGGATGAGACAGGCCTAATCGGAGATCCTGGCGATGAGCCAATATTGGCGGCAGAGTCGTCAGACTGAATAGGGGCCGTCTGGGCCGACTCAGCGCCAGTGGGTTGGAGGAAATCAAAGCTCATGAGGTCCATAGGGTCCATTGTGAACGAACAAGAGACGTTGCCGAAGCTGAAATCCACGTCCGCAAACAGGTCATGTTCCCAGCCCTCAATAAGTCCGTTCGGGAATGAGGGCAATGAAGCGTGGAAACCCGTCGTGTCAGTGGCAGTGGTTTGGTCATGTTCTCCATGTGAAGCTGGGAGTGAACCAGACGCTATGCCTGTCAATAGAGGTAATTGTGTTTCCGAGGCGGAACGAGTGTCGAGCGGTTTGATCGATCTGTTTTCGAAGGTAGAGCCTTCATCCGATGGCCTCGACAATATGGGAGCTGAGGCGTGGCTGGAGAGACCCGTCAATTGATCATTGGCCTCCAGAGACCCGAAGTCCACCCAGTCAGACAGAGACTCAGGATCCCGTCGAGGTGATACATGATTCCATGCCCCCGAGTTTGTGTCCGAGTTTGTGTCCGAGGTAGTCCGCTGGACCGGCCTAACCGGTAACGCGGGATCAGAGTCAGGGGACAGGTCCGGATCAGAGCTTGTTGGTGGAGTCGTCTGGGGCGTAGTACTAGAGCTGGAATTCTCGGCAGCAGTTGAAGCTACCGAGTTCAAGGTCACCAAGGCCTCATATGGAATACCTAGGATATCGGCTGCGTGCTTTAGAACACGCTTCTCCGCACCAGAATAGCCTGTGGACGGGTCCGAAGCAGCTCTTTCAGTTGGTATTGAGAATGTTGTGGCCTGGTTGGTGGGCTGCGCCGGCACAGCTGCGGCATCTGTACTAGTCGCCAAGGACTTCATTTTGCAAATAAACTAGGGAGGTTTCACGAAGTAAATATGAATTAAGACGCAGACTAGTATATTGATCTGCCAGAAGGAAAAGACATGTCGTTCTATACCTGTCTTGGCCGACATGCAGAGGCGGGGTCCCAGTGTGGGCTGCATTTCGCCAGCTGACAGGGGCCAACATGCATCTACTTGGGCGGCTAATAACCGCTAGCTACTCTTTGTCACAAGCATCTTTACTTACACTGGCTTGTTTCTTGTACGTTCTGACCAACCATTACACAACCAAGCCAAACGGATCTTTGAGTCCACAATGCAAACAACACCTCCCTCGTCTCCCGGCAGAGGCTTAGCCTCTGTTGATTTGAAAACCGCCGTCAGCAGCAGCAGTAAAACCGTGAATCCCAGTGGAGGAAGCTCTAGCTGTATAAAGCTCTCGTCCTACATTGGCCTAATCAATCTCAACGGTACGTAGCACCATCTACCTGAGTAAATGCGGCAAGATAACTGAGTTCCCGTACTGCTTCTGCCTTTCCTAAGATCAAGACTCATTGTACTAGCTGGATTGTCTGTGGGAACATTTGCTGACATTTCCTTATTAGGGGCACTCGTCATTCACAGTAATAAGAAAGCCCGTGACGATAGTTCGGATGCAGGGTCTATGGAGGTACATCTGGATGACGAGGACTAGCGGGGTCAATTGAAAAAGGGGCTCTTCTTCATTGCGAATGTTTTATTTTCTCTTTGTGTTTCTGTTTTACGTATGATGAGAATTCCTGAGTTATATATCGGGGTTAAGAGCACAGTTACTGGACAATCAGATAGCTTTGTTTACACCTTTTCTTCAACTATATCAAAACCAATTCCATTCAACCTTAAGGATTCACTAGTTCTGCCAAGTTTTCATACAAATGCGTGGTCTAGGATGGAGGATAAGTCGGGATATCTACCACTCCATTGGCCACATAATTGTAACACGATCCAGAGCAACCAATATTTCCACCGTTAGTGAGCAGAAGCTTCTGTTTCCCCTGAGCGGCACTATTCGTAGGGGTATTGATAATGCGAAGTTCGCGTGAGTAGGCCGACCACTGTCCAACGTTGACGAGCTTCCAACCATTGGGATCAACGGCATCGGTGTTGACATAAACTTCCTCGCGGTTGCCACCACTAGCGATGAAAACGCCGCTGGGAGGCTGACTGCCCGACGTTGGCGTCCAGATGACATACGGGCTTCCATTCGGGTTCAGGTTACCATCGGACGGGATGATTGGCTGGGAGCCAGCGGATCCAAATGTCAGAGGAGAATTGGAGACCTTGTAGTAGACAGGACAGCCACCGGCGATGGGACCTCCACAATACTCGAAGGTCATGACATACTTCTTGGAGACCGAACTGTAGGCGACGGTTGCCATGCCAGGACGCACCGAGGCATCTGGCTGCGCAACGTCGTCAACCTCCTGACTCCATTGGCGTAGGTTCGTAGTCGTTTTGTGCGAAAGCTTTTGGTTGTGGTTGGGGTCGACCTGAGTCGAATAGTAGCAGATCAGTTGGCCCTTGTACATATAGAAAGATGGCTCCCAAACAGCTTTTTGGCCTCTGTCAATGACTTCGCGTCCTGGGCCGTAGACAATGTGGCTGACAAACTCCCAGTTCAGGCCTTGATTGGTGCTAGCGTATAGATCGATATACGCCTGGCTGAGGTCCCGAGGGGTAGAGACTCCAGCAAGCAGAATTGTACCCTTGGGGTAGCCGCCGAAAGCTTCAGGGAGGGCATACAAGTAAGGTTGGTACCAGTTGCCCCAGCCATTGACCTGGTCGTCGACCCTGGAGAAATACTTGAATGAAGCACCACCGTCGGTCGACTTCCAGATTGGGAAGTACGTAAAAGTAGCGTCAGGGTCGTAGTCCTCCCAAGAAAGAAGGATGGATTTATCCGGGAGCTGCAGAGTGCGGCCGTAGAGAGTGCGCCAGCTGGTGGCATTCTTGCTGGGATAGAAGACGCCGTTGTCGTTGAAGTTGGTCCATGGGCTGGGCGTGACAGCCCTCGGCGTGGATGGGGAAGCCAAGGCGGTCACTGCCAGTGCCGCCGCGGCGAGAGCACGCATAATGGTGTGCATGGCGAGGAAGGCTGGTGCCAGCTGCGACAAGTACTGGATGAAGAGGCTGTTTCAAGTGGTATGTGAGAGGAGTGAGTTGAGGATGATGGACTCTCGAAAATATGGCAGAAATATGAGATGCCTTTTATATCCCAGCAGTTTGCCGCCTCGCCAATTGTTCACGAGGCCTCAAGTAGTAGTTACGAGGAACCGGAAAGCTTCTACCTCCCCATAGAGCTTAGCCCACCAATCCAGTTGCCCCAGAGCTTGCTGAATGACGGCGGTAGACAAGTGGGGAAATGGGGAGCTGCGTCTCGAGGCGGAACCGCGTGGTAAATCTCGCGATGCTCCGGAGTAACACCCAATCAGTTGGCGTTTGTCTCCGGCCGCCCACAACTTACCCCGACTTCTTCCCCGCGACGCCCGTCGCTGATTTCGGTTTAGCCGCGGAATCGAGGATATAGTCGTGATTCTGGTGTCGACGGTGCGTAGGACACCGGAATTGGAGCCAATCACACCGTTGAGAAGCCGATCCCTGCGCCTCCATGGCCATGTCTGCCGAGGCTTGAGCTAAGCTGGCAGACAAGGTTTAGTGACATCATGGAGAAATTTGTGGGACTGCTTGAGATATGAATTATGGTATGAGTTACAACCCGAACTCGAACCCCTCCAAGAATCCATCGTCGATCGTAAACGAAGTATATCTTCCCTGTTCGGTGAGAACTTGGGTGCGGGTCGAGAACTCATCAATGTCAAGGTCCCGGCCCAGTGTCACCGGTTCAATATCCTTATCACCCAAGGGTAGTGAATATTCAATCAAGAATCTTATCATCCAACCGTCTAATTTATGCGTCCTATAATGATTGGAAAGTAGGCAGAAGTTCTGAAAGGTGACAAGCCGATGTATCTATTATCGGTTAGCTTTTGTGACAATGCTCAGACCCTGGAATGAGACACACCATGGGTGCCGTATTCCGCCAGTACCGTCGCAGGTCCAGAATGGCGGCAAAGTTTGCGTTTAGGGCATCACGGGCGCTCTGGAGATCCCTTTCTTCGCCAAACAACAGAGTGTGGAGCAGCACCGATGACGATACGACTGCCATGTGACCAACGGTAGGGTAGACGACCTCGCAACGCTGCTTGTGGCGGGCGAGCTTGACGAGGCGACTATAGGACAGGGCATGAAAGTTGCACTTTCCGTGGTAGATCTCTACCAGAGGAGACGTTGACCCCGGGGGCTCGAGAAACCGAAAGTAGAGCAGGGTAGCATAATGGTGATATCCGAGATGAAGCGCGATGAATGCTCCGCCAGTACCTCTTTGAATGTGCCGTTCCAGATTCTCCTCATTCATTCTGGAATCGACTGGTAGCATTTGCTCCCAGTTCTCTAGCCGACTTGAAAGGTAGGTGACACCTGCTTCCATTTCCTCGAGGGTGATGTTTCCGTAGACACTGCGGCGATTCAAATCTTGTATGGGGCCAAACATCTGAACCAGTGCAATCATATGAGCCCAAATGCCTGGTTGCCACGGGACATTTAGTTTTGTTTCCTCGGCACCCAGGGACTCGAAGATGGTTTCATCCATTGGTAGGTCGACCGCAAGCTCAGTGTCTGCGATTTGGCGTGGTAAGCCGAGGCTGGAAGATGACCAACGATCCGCCATGAAGACTGTCCACCAGGTTCGTCTTTTGATCTCGAGATCGATCAGCTTGGTCCCTACGGGGGAGGCACCGGAGTCCAGAATCTGTAACAAACTGATGGCGATGCCTGCATGATAGTGAGCGACCATGGCCGAAGTATGGTGCGGGTAGTGGAAGGTGAAGGGAAATGGCATACGGAAAAAAAGAGCTTCCGAGGACGGCTTTAAATGGGCGGCATAGAGATTGGCGATTAGGATACATGTCTGGATGTTTTCGATGCAAATGTTTTCTAGATCAGCGAGGAGTCTACGCTTGGACTCGTCCATCAAACAGTTCTCGAGTAAACGGATCTCTTCATCATCGTCAAACCTCGAAGCCATGCTGCAGATGGCCAACAGCAGCGCCTGATTGACCGAGCCGTCCCGCACCTGCAACCGCAGTTTTGCGGGATGGAATAGACTATGGGGCCGGTTGTGCAGCTTGTCCAAGTAATGGTCAACAAGCCGCACCGCAACGTGAGTCGGCACGCGTGGACAAGGAGGCTTTGACGAGGCGGTTGATTCCGCTATCACTTCTTGTGGCTGCGGCTCGTCGGCTTTTGGTAGCAGCGACTGGGAGTGTCCTACTGTCCGCGAGTTGGCACACACTAGCTTTCGTCGCTGGCAAGGCTCGCATGGCTCTCCGACTTGGTGGCTGTGGCGGACGCATCTCCGCTTGCTCTCTCGGCATTGGCGACATGCTCTAGGGTGCTTCATCTTGCGGTAACTGGCAGCGGCGATATGGCACGGCACAGAGATGCCCTGCGGATCGCTCGCCCACAGGCTTCAGTGGATCTCATGATGGTTTATGTAAACAGGACGGATTTGGCAGGGATCTCGCTTTCCCCGCCTCGGCAATGACGCCGTGTCATTGGTTCGTATGCCGGACTCTCTGACGCTAACGCGAGTCGTTGGAACCGGCAGAAAATGGAAACTCTCGATACGAGCGTCAACATGGGTAAAGGGAGATCCCCGCCCCAGTGCCGAGTACGACGGGGTGAATGGGTCATCTGGTCTATCACACAGCAGGTGAATTTATCCGAAGAGGAGTCGGGAAGTGAGCCTATCACGAAGCTTCAAACCCGGACTGTCTACGGTCAACAGGTGGGAGCTGAGCCACCTATCCGCTCAAGGACGAATATCACTCCAGCTCTAGCGACGCAAATCAAATATAATCAAGTGACCATCTATCTACAGTCAAAGCGTGGCCTCAGACGCCCTCCCACTACCTGATATTTCTTCGGCTCGTCTTTCACTCTCATCTCACAACTTCAATGACGCTTCTCGACATAGCCACCGACCACGTCGTCACCGACGCAAAGATGGCCATCAATATCCCCCATCTAGTCGAGACTGGAGCCTCAAAACAGCTCATGGTCAAAGGGAAGCCGTTTTTGATGCGGGCTGGCGAGCTTCAGAATTCGTCCATGACATCGCCTGAATACATGGAGCCTGTTTGGCAAAAGATGGTAGACACAAATATCAACACGTTGCTTGGCTGCGTGACCTGGGAAATGATTGAGCCAGAGGAGAACAAGTTCGACTTCTCTGTCTTGGATGAGATTATCCTGGCGGCGCGCAGACACTCGATGCACCTAGTTCTGCTTTGGTTCGGCTCCTTTAAGAACGGTAAAAGAAGAACTCATCGCTTCTGCCATAACTAGAGCTAACCGGTGTGTAGGACTCTCCACGTATGTGCCGGCCTGGGTTAAGACAGACACACAGCGATTCCCCCGCGCCAAACTGCGCAAGGCCGGCGGTCGCCTCGAGACTGCCGACGTTCTGTCGCTCTTCCACCCGGAGGGTCGCAAGGCCGACGCAAAGGCATTCAGCCAACTAATGACCCATTTGAGGGACTTCGACGAGTCTCATTCCACTGTTTTGATGGTTCAAGTCGAAAATGAAAGCGGGTTGCTTGGCGACTCCCGAGATGGGTCCGAGATGGCGGATGCGGCATTCCACGAGCCAGTTCCCGACGAACTCCTCCATTTCCTGTCGTCAAACTGGGAGCACCTGAATCGAGACATCAAAGAGCAGAATCTTACACATTTCAACTGGCAGAATTCTTCTACTGGTAAGAATGAAAACTGGGAGACCGTATTCGGTTCCAGTCCCCGAACAGACGAGCTATTCATGGCATATCACTACGCGCTCTACCTGAACCATGTTGCTACGGCTGGAAAGAGCGTATATCCTATCCCTCACTACACGAACATGTGGATGAACTATGCTGGTGAGGATTCGGATAACGACTTCCCCGTTGTTGTCGGCGGAGGCGGCATGCCGGGTGACTATCCTTCTGGCGGCGCCGTGAGCAATGTTATGGACATATGGATGGAATTTGCGCCCGCATTAGACTTCCTTGGTCCCGATATCTACCTGAACGACTATAACGGCTCATGTGCGAAATATCGACACAAGGGCCAACCTCTCTTCATCCCAGAACAGCGGCGAGACGACCATGGGGCTCGTCGCATTTGGATCGCTTATGGGACATACGCCGCTATGGGTGTAGCTCCTTTCGGCGTCGACACGGTCGACCCCAGTGAGAATCCCTTTACCAAGCATTACGGTTTGCTCAAATCCGTTTCAGCCATCGTCTTGGAGGCCCAACGTCAACCGAACAAATCAGTCGGTTTCTGCTTTGATGAATTGCCGGAGGGTGTTTTGACGCACGACGCCTCCACCTCTGTTCGCCGAGTCTGGGCAAACTTTGAGATAATCATCGAGCCGTGTTTTGTATTTGGCAAATCGGGAACAGGCGCCGGGATGGTGATAGACCGCGGCCAGGGAAAGTTCTTGCTCATTGGTTGGGGCTTCCAAGTACGTGCCATAGCGATCGACCCTAACAGCTCTTTCACTGGCATCCTCAAGTTCGAGGAAAAGGCCGTTGAGGATGAAGAAACAGGTCGATTACGAACGGTGCGGGCTCTCAACGGCGACGAGACAAGAAGCGGAAGCTTTGCCATGATGCCAAATGAGGACCCTGACTATGGTGGCTTTCCTATCTCCGTGACTATTCCAGCAAGGACTATGATCGCTGAGGTAACTTTCTACTCTGTATTTGAGTAGCATCATAGTATCATAGGATGTATTAGTATATCGCAGATTAACCAACCAGGCTGCTGCATTAGACTCGATAAACTAGATATGAATGCCAGTTTCTTACTTCAGAAAACACGTGAGACTATGGAAATATACTTTACTTGTCTGAGTACATTGTTGACCTTTGAATGGACTGGGTATATGGTCTGTATTGTTGATACGATTGTTGGTATTTTTTTTTTTTACTGTTGAGCTTCTAGTCCCCCCTCTGGGTATGTGTGTACTAGGGCACCCTAACCTCTTGATACTTTACTTGACAGCAATCTACCCCATAGCAATAGATTATGGCGCCAAAGAATTTGTGTAATTTTCCATTTTCAATTTCGGTTGGTGAAATTCCTTTAAGATCGCTTTTACTATTAGAGTTCAACTACCTGGAGTCTCTTGAGCACCTAAAATACTGTTACCGTCTCAATCAGTAAGTTCCTTGCGACAGCAATCATGCCTAGCCTGTGTTCAATGTCATCATCAGGACTAAGTACTTCCTTCTTGCTGTAGTAAATTCAACTCTTTTAATACGATCACAGCAGATGCGGGAGTGCATGGACAGCCCTATCCATAGAGCAGCCTTGATTCTTCGCAAATTCATGAGTAAACGCGTATTTTATCTATGCAGGGAGATCATGTGAGGACAAAATAGGAGCTGGGACGAGCTGTTTCACTTCAATCTGATGGACAGCGCCATGCTCGAGAAAATGGCAAATCTTTCGACGAGGAGTGGCAAAACCTAGCCTCAGTGAGATACAAGAAAATATTATATCGTAACAATCAGTGCTATAGCTAGCTCTTCACCTTTGGTTGACATAACCGCTGACAGCTTGCAGATACATCCGTCTTTGACCTACCTTAGGTATTGAAGATCAGTGGCCCGTATGAGGCTGCCAATATCTTACCCTCAGGGCTGCCCGGAATTACAAAGTCGGTTAGGTTCCTCCTAAATCTCCCTTCGTAATTGGGTCAATTGTGCACTTGCAATGCCACTGTGGGGGCAACCTGATTACAGTAACTCGGCTGAGAACATCAGGCTCTCCAGTAATTTGTCACCTTATCAGCCTACATCACTAGCGTAAGCGTTTGCTTCAATAGTCGCTTGTATTTATGCAGGCCCAACCAATTCCAAATACTATTCCAAATACCATTGGTGGATGTTAGGCGAATGAAACTGAATTGCCTGGCGTACGGGTGATGGCCGCAGCGTGGCGTTGAGGCTGATGTTTTAGTTACCGCTTGTCTGATTTCGGCTGGAGAACTGTCGGCTGGCGCTTCGCTGTTGCAGTTCAGGCTCTTCCAACATGTAAACTAACGATAACTTTTGTGCTAAGGTAGAGAGATTAAGTGTCCAGACCACTTCACTCACAGAAGGCATACCTGAAGGAAGCCACGAGGCTGGGTACAGATGCACATAAAGGCGCATAGGTGGCCTTGTCAGTTTATGTCTCAGATCATTACGCCTTGAGTTAGTTTTGCTGCAAAGGGGGTGCGCCCGGTGCCACATTTTCAGGCGTCCTGCAAGCCAGAAAAGGCTGTGCTTATCAGTTGGTAACGAGGTGGGTATATAGTCTCGGAACCGCCGTGGGCCTCCAAGAGTTGAAGTAGTGCGACACACCTACTCTTTCTTTAATTCCGTCCACTCTACAGACCCTATTTGACACGATACTGATCGCCTCACCATGAACTCTACCAAATCCCGCTCCTCAGCTGCGCCGGCTGCGCCCAAAGATCAAAAGCAGAGCTGGTCCAGCAGTGTGCTGGGATTTCTCAAAGCCCATGTTGAGTTGGTTCTCTTCATCTTGGGCTGGACCGCTCTCGGCCTCTTGCTCATCCTGTACTTTCACGGACGGACGTACCGCGTTGGATATCGCAGGTCGTTGCGGCCGTTCTTGCCGCTCCACCAGGTTGAGGTATCGTTCCTCATCGCTGCCATCGATGCTGTCATTAAGGCCTTCTTCACGACATGGTGTACAATTGTTGCTTGGCGTACCATCTACATTCTACTCTTCACTCGCGGCACGACGCTCAATGAGATTTCTTCTATTGCCTTTCCTCTACCCCCATCATTGAATCCTTTTCGCTCTAGCCCCTACCGGCCGATCTCGTTGGCTCTTGTCATCATCATCTCCCTGTCCCTCCCAGCGCAATACCTCTCGACTCCTCTCCTGTCCGGCAGCATCGCCTGGACGCCGACACAATTCGAGGGCAGGAAGGGCTCTGTCCAGATCCCCAGGGCCGGAGAGTCTCGGGCCTGGGACGAATACAATCGGTGGAGTGAAGTACGCGAGATTTTGATGCTGAGAAGCGCATCAATTGCACTCACAACAAACGCCGACTCCCTTGACAGAAACAATGCGGCACCGCGCAGGAACATGGGCTATTACACCACATTTCCAGTCAACTCTACGGTTAAAAATGTCAACTTTCCGTATTTCATCGTTGACGATATTGAATGGGTTCAGGACCCCGAAAATGAAGTGCCCAAAAAGTTGATATCCGCCATACAAGATGATAATCTGGGTCTGCTTAACATTAGTAGCCCGGCGGGTGTCATCACGCGGTCTACTATTGGGAACATGGCCGTCCTTAGAGATTACGCCTGGAGCGAGGCTCCCAAAATCTCATCATCATCAAGCACCTCCTCGAAAATTGAGTATGCATTTCCGCGACAAGAAAACCAAAAAGTGATGCATGAGCTTTACGTCGCGGTTTTGGTTGACCGATTAAAGAATGTGCACCAAGTGGAGAGCTGGAATCAGAGCTGCACATCATCGTCCAGCATGTTTGGTGACATGAATGTGGCCAATTTCATCGACATCAGGTACAACTTGGGCGGCATGCCGTTTGCCATCAACTGCTACGCAATTGCAAAGATCTCTGTGCGCGCCGGATCTTACACATTCAACAACAGCCGCGTCATCTCCAGCGGAATCTTTGAGGCTGTTGTCTCGGATAAAGAGGCGGACGAGTTGCGAGCCACGCCTTCTAACTCGCGAGACTCATTAACAAGTCAGATATTCGAGGCCATGCCAGAGGTCATGCTCAATTTGGCCATCATCAGGCCGGTGGACTCGGCCCTTGACTTGACGGTCTACACCCGCGCCATGCTGAATATTTCTTACGAAGCTACGTGGAACGTCATGACCGACACATTTCGCATTCCCGAATCCAACGAGGTGACTATTCTGTACC
The DNA here is from genome assembly GCF_021365365.1 of Ilyonectria robusta. NCBI lineage: Eukaryota > Fungi > Ascomycota > Sordariomycetes > Hypocreales > Nectriaceae > Ilyonectria > Ilyonectria robusta. The sequence goes on from NW_025764451.1 coordinate 820,700, forward strand.
CAGAGTCCGGAATTATCATGCGCGTTTTGTGGAAGCCCTTCTTGGGTTGGATCGCACTCGTTGCCTCAGCCTCCCTATCGGGGATTGCATTCACCATTCTGGTTTTCCGCGTTGAGAGCATCTACGGCGTGCGAGTTGATCTCCGAAATACCGTCATTGCGCCGCTGAGATTGGATATGTCTGATGCATACGGCTCGATGCCTGCTCTGTGCAACTTTACTAAGCCGTCTCGGTCGGAAAAGAAGGCCAGGCTGCATTTTGCAATCGGGGATAGCTTCACATCCCAGGAGCAAAAGCATGAACAACACACTGACTGGTGTCGGATGCGAGTTGTACAAGACATACAGGATGGTGAACTAAGTGATACCGAACTTGAAGAGCTTGTTCCTCATTCCAGAACCTAATTAGCGACTGAGATATTTCAGGGAGTGGGAGGTTATTGGGATGGGTATTGCCAATTTGAAACCTCGCATAAGCTTCGATTATAATCCCACCTTTTTAACTGCAGTTTTCATTTGAGATAGAATTACGCAGCGGCCAGGTATCCCAACAATTGTTAATACAGAAATCCCAAGCCTGTACAAGCCGTGGAGGGCTGAGGAACCAGGGAGGAAGGGGCAGAGGAATCCGGGCCCAGTAGCTGGGTCCATGTTAGATGTGTGGGGGACACGGCGCACAGCGACAGGGACACGGCGGCGCATTGTGGATTAGTCCTGATCGTTCTAAGAAAAAGGCACATATATGGTGTTTTGATCCAGTCTAGTGAGGATGAAGTGGAGCTATACAGTGGGAGTACAGCCACCTACAGAAGTATTAGACTTTATCCGGTGACTGACGGAGGCTAAGGGGTAGTTTTTTTATTTCTTTTACAGTTTGTAAATAGTTATCTGCAGGTCAAACGCCGTTGCGTGAATCGAAGAGGTTCGGTGAGTGTCAGCTGCGAATGGAACGAACTATTTGCCAGGATGGCCCATGAGGACAAAGCTCATCAAGAGACGAGAGATCTAATAATGACCATGGAGTCCCTGTTTGTGCCTATTAGCTTCCGTTAGAAAGGGAGCTCTGGCTTCGAGTAGTTATATCAGACAGCCAATATTCCACGCCGTATAGACCCGACGTTCCTTTATTGCGGGACACGACAGGAAGTCGCTCACATACCTGAATGAACCCCCTTGTAAGAAACAGTCGCCTACATTATGAAACTAGCGACCACAGACTGCAAGCATCTCATGCAAAGTAGCTCAGCCGGCATTTAAATCAGCTCAATTGCAATTCTCGAGAGTAGTCTAGGGTAGGTCATATCCAGTCTTCGCTCGTGAATTCCTGTCCTCGAAAGACCGCAGAATACTTAATTGGGTAGTCGGTAGGTAGCCTTGGAATTGTTTTCTTACCTGCCTTGAATGTCACGGTGATTCCGCGTCACCCAAAAGAGGCTATGCGTTGACTAAAGGAAGGCTATGCATTCCGTTTCATTCAGTCTATAAATTATCGATATGTACGGCGGGTTGTGTTTCGCTGCTAATCATATGCCGTGTGGCGTACTGCGGGTTCTAGAATTAAAAGATAGACATCACTCCTATGTTCTTAGTGTACGTTTTCCCTTTTCACAATGCCTTCGTATTCTGGTTAAGCTTATCTTTGCAGGGATGGATTAAGCTTTGTCATAATGCCGAGGCGCTAGGATGCAAGCTATGCCCTGGCACTTTTGCCGTAGAAGGTAGGTCGAAATAAATACTCCATGAGTTAGGAATAGATCGGCATCTTATTATGTGGAGAGGTTATGCCAATGCCTCGATGCAACACCAAGCCTCCACTGGTGCCAGTTCTGGATATTTTCCCGTGTATGCTAGCAAGGACGTATGGAAACTAGGACCTTATATGTCATAACCCTACTTACTCCGCTACTTGGCGTCATCATTCGTTTCTCCACTGTATATACTGACCTGCCTCTTTAGGAAGGTGAGCAACTGTTTTTACGGGCTTCTCGGCCTTGGCTTATTGAGGTTTATTTTCTATCAATCTTACTGGTGCTTCGTCAAAGAACGTACAAAGCACGACTTTGTGGCCCGGCTATGAGACGGTATAAAAATTGTACTGTGTACTGCAGCAAATGGATTCAACGTGGCTTGGATACAGATCTCAAGGTCTCAATCATAGAGAACTGATTCGGCTCTTCTTTTCCTTCCCGGGTCTATCATCCAGCTGCTGCTGCTCTCTTTCACTACACATCTCACAAGACACGCGGTAGCTATGAAGTTTCGCTCCCTCATCACGGCTGCTGCCATGGGTGGCACGGTTGTGTCTGCCGGCGCCGAGTCAGCCAGCGCAAAGATGGAGGAAATGATGGAGATCAAGACTCAGCAATGGGACAAGGCCGAGGCCGAGGGTCTTTTTGGAGGCTCCAAATTGTACAAAAAGATCACGTCCTTCCAGCCTTGCGTCAAGGGAAAGTCCGGGCCTTACCAGTGCAAGAATGTCAACCTCCATGGCTTCTTGAGTCATGAGGATCTTGGCTCCGCCACTCTTCGCGGCAATGATGTCTGGGGTTGGACTTCAGATAATGGGCGGGAGTTTGGCATTGTCGGTCAGACTGATGGTGTTGGCTTTGTTGAAATCACCAAGACTGGCCGCCTCGAGTATCTTGGTCGCCTCGACACCCAAACCACCGCGACTAGCTGGAGAGACATCAAAGTCATCGGTCACCACGCCTACATTGGGGCCGAGTCCGAGGGCCACGGTCTTCAAATCTTCGACCTGAAGAAGCTACTGCAGGTCAAAACGGGCAGAAACCCCAGGTGGAAGCCGAAGACTTTCGACAAGGAGAAGGATCTGACGGCCCTTTACACCGGCTTTGGTGCGTCTCACAACATCGTCGCTCATGAGGCCACCAACATGATTTACGCTGTTGGTGGCCGAAGCGGTGCCAATGCCCGTAATACTACATGTGCTGGTGGCATGTTCATGGTCGATGTTTCTGACCCTGCCAATCCCGTCTCGCCTGGTTGCGTTCCTCAGGATGGATATGTACACGACGCCCAATGTGTCATTTACAAGGGTCCCACAGAGAAGTACCGTGGCCAGGAGATTTGCTTCAACTACAACGAGGATACTCTCACCATCATGGACCTGACCGACAAGTCCAACCCCACTGTCATTTCTTCCACCCCCTACGTCGGCAACGAATACACTCACCAGGGCTGGCTGATTGATGACACCATGTCTTTTCTTCTCCTGGACGATGAACTCGATGAGAGGAACGCCGTTGGTCCAGGTGCGAATGGCCACACAACTACCTACATTTTCAACGTCACCAACTTGGAGCTGCCCGTCAACACTGGTTTCTACCAATCCCCTGCAAGGTCGATTGACCACAATCAATATGTGAGTTACCCAAGATCCTACCCAGTATCCACAAGTTGCTAACATGGTTCGGTAAAGGTGGTCCGTGGTCTCACGTATCAGTCTAACTATGGCTCGGGTCTCCGCATTGTTGATGTTTCTGGTGTTGAGGCTGACCCTACGGGCGGAAACTTCAAGGAAGTTGGGTTCTTCGACTGCCACCCAGAGGACGACGATATTAATGGCGAGGTCGCATTTCTCGGTTCTTGGAGTGTCTTCCCTTACTTCAAGTCCGGCTACATTCTACTCAACTCGATTGAGCGAGGAATTTTCTCGCTCAAGTATACCGGTCGCAAAGCAAAGTACTGAATCAGCTTGCAACTTTGAAAACCTGCAACGTATATAGAACGCGGCGAACCCGACTCAAATACAGAGTAATAAAATGTAAATAATATTCACATTTAGACCGACATGATAATTTGAACCTTGATGAGCTTTCCAGTAAGTAGGGTTAAGACTTCTGACCGAATTGGTAATCTATATGAGCTTGCTACGGAAGAAAACTTATGATTGATCAAGTAGCCGTACACATTGTAGCAAAGCCGCGGGATAGAGTCTCAGGCACGAAGCGGATCGGGATTATTCCTATCGCAAATTGTTTAATGCTCTATGTATTTATCTAGATAGCTTTTGCTACTCGACACTGCAGATATGACCGCCGTAAGGGGGTTCTGGTGCGTCCCAATTCTTTTCCACCCGTCAGGCTAGCCACTTTGTCACATTCTATATACTTTCTAGCCGATTACAAGTCTCTCAAAGGTCCCCTTTGATGGTAGCATGAATACATCTCCTCCAGTAACGGCATGACGACCTGGTTCAGGATGTTTTTCCGCTGATTCAGATCCTGGAGATCGGTGTCAGCGTTCACTGAGCAGTCTATACAATGCTGCACTGCATCCGTCCATGCGTACGAGAGCTCATCCTTCTCTTGTTTCATCCAGCGAGAAAGTGTCAATGCACCGATTGCCTCCACGGCCCCGCTCATCCGCCGACCATCTCCTGTATCACCTTTCTGTACAAATTCGGGCTTGTAGCTCAGCTTGATCTCCAGAAGTAACTTGGCGAGAGTAAGAAGGTTGGAACTGTCATCCATCGATGCATCGCAGGATGGAGTCTCACAGTTCGGGCCTCCATGGTGACGAAGATAAGACTGCACTACAAATGGATGTTCCACATCAACGCGGAGATCCTTCTCGTTTCCATGTTCCAAGAAGAAAATCTCATCTCGGTCCCAGTGCAATGATAACCACGGCGTCCCATGGAGCTGCAGAAAGGACGAGGCAAGTGTGATTGCAAGGAGATATCTGCTCCTGCCTTTGAGCGTTGAGTGCATTATAGCTTTTGGGGAGGGGAAAAGCAGGTCATCTAAGTTAAAAAGCCGATTGGAAACGTGAGAACGTGGGTTGACGGCTTTGTAAACCCCCCGTAACTTGCCTTTAGAATCTACAGCTAACCCATAGCAGTCCATCGTGTGAGCCTCACGGCAAAAGATAGAACAGAGGTTGGACATTTCCTCTAGCTTGGCAATCTCGTTGGTGTCGGCGTGCTTGTCTTCCTCGAATCTCATCCTATAAGGCGTCAACGTCTCTGTCGCTTTGGAACTATCTTGTAGGGACTAGCCCCGCTCGTCATTTGAACTTACTTGCTTCCATAAATCTCCTTTTCTTCAACTTTGACCTCTGCCCCGTGCCAGCTGCTCGGTGCAGACGGAGTTCGTAGTGATATTCCGAAGTCTGTTGAATTCTTATTTCCCAGTTTGGCCCTTAGCTGCTTTCGCACTATGCGATGTTCGAGGAACAGGCGAACGTGATGCGGTCCCTTTGACGAGCATGACCAGGCACGAGAGAGAACTTGGTGAAGGGTCGTTGCTCGCTCTGAGATCTCCTCCAGAGACGAGCTCAGGCTCGATTTCCAGGTGGTCCACTCCCCACGTCGCTCGACTTTGGAAATCAGGGCCTCAAGCTCAGTGGTACGCTTTTTGATCCTTTCGATAAGCTCGACGATTTTCTTTTTCCGCATGGCAAACTTGAGACGAGCTTTGAACTCGTAACTTGGACGCGTCATCGTGTTGGAGGATGATGGAGGGTTGGCGACAATTATAGCTTTAAGTTCATCAGAGGTCCCCTACGTCGAACTAATCAGTTACTCTTCCAAACGTTAGCCGAAAAGAGCCAACTTACCGACCAACGGTCAAGGCCTTGGAGTTTGCTTGCCAGAACTTTGAGATCAGACTCTACATCCCCCAAGATATCAACATAGTCGTCATAGGCGTCTTTGAGAAGAGACCTCAGGCTAGTTTCAAGCTCGTTGGACTTCCACATTTGTTGGCGATGGTCGGACATCATGTCGATCACCTCGTCTTGGCCAGCTACCTGCTTCAGTATGTACTCAAGCGTCATTGCCAAGGAGGTGTGCAGAGCGCGAAGATCACGAAGCGCTCTGTTGAGTTCATCCTGGTACCTGAGGAAGGCTTTGACAGGGTCCAGGCCGTCTCTATAGTGCTCCATGGCACTGATGAGGAGAGGCAATGACCCAAGCACAACGCCGGCGACTTCGAATCCAGACATTTCACCAACAAAGCAACAACATGGGCCTTCTCGTGGAATTGAAGTTGGAAAATCAGCTTCAACCTACCCCGCTCTGACATTTCCAACGCCTCCTTTCCGACAAAGGACGATAATAAGGCTACCAATCATGTTGGTCAGTTAGCCGAGTCTGCATGCAACCTGGCCGCTGTCTGCGGGGGCGCAGCCTGCGAATTCAAGGGGAAAGCGCTTGGTAAACTCATACAAATAATACACATAATAAAATATCACATCATATTAAACTCCCTCATAACTTTACATATTTAGCTAATTTTTTCTAAAATTTATTTTAGTGATTTCGTGATGGTATCCTGACTTCAGAGTAACAGTGGATGTGCCATCAGGTGCCCAAATATCCAAATTTGGGCGCCCATGCATCAGTCACCTGTCTGCGGTATCATTGGTCCATCTTGCATGTTTTGGAAGCGGCTCACGACTTCAGCTGACCTTCATGAGGGATTTTCTGGCTGTATTTGCAATTGTCGATGATGACTATTAAAAACTGAACACGTTTGTCGATAAGCTCTTCCGCAACTCATTCTCAACTTACTACGCCCTGGGTCTTCAAGACGTCAAGCATGGGCGACATCTTCACACTCAGCAAAAGTTGCTGTCAAGACTTCGAGGACCTTCTCGAGAACCTCGGCCAAGCAGATGCGGATCATCTGCTCCAACTCCCCCCAACGAGCATAGAAAGCCAGTTCGGCAAATTTCGAGTATGGTGCGGAAACTTGGGCGCTCTCCAACCGGGGTTTGCATCTCTGGATTACCGTCTGCGCGAGTCGAGGATCATGCAAGCGAATGTCACTGAACTTTTGCAGCAGTTGGATACTTCCCTGTGTGAAAGTACGACCTCTCTAAAACCCCCTCCGATTATCTTCCAGGCCATTCCTAACTGAATCAAGGCAATGCAGTGGTCACCGGACGAAGATTACCATTCGAGGACCAATCGGCATCTTCAGATTCTGAGACCTGCACAACAGATGAGTCCGAAAATGAAGATGATGTCGCCTTACCGCAGGAACTAGTGATGAGACTATCGAGCATCAAATATGTGTTGAGTGATCTCTACAGGCTAGGGCACAAAATCCGAGACCCAAAGCTACGACCAACATCAAACAGGGCGGTTTTTCTGAAAGCCGAAGACCCAGAAACAGGCATCGAGTTGTTTGAACAATTTGCCGTCCTCGACAAGATGCATGTTGAAGAGGTTTTCAGAGACTTACGACAAGCTGCCGAGGATCCAATTACCGCTCAGAATGACCTTTCCCAACGGTTAGCTACGGCCAACACTTTGCGTCGAAAGTACTTCAGGTACTGGGAAAGGCATGCTCAGAAGTTGGCACAGAGTTACCTGGAGCCAAACGATCCCCGTGGTCCACAACGCGCTTGTGAGGCTGGCCTCCAGGTAGCAAGTCAATCAAGATCTCAAGATGTGGCCGAAGAAGACAAGAAAGCGCAGCCTATCTCAGGGCCTACCAGAGACGACGGACGCACATATCTGTCAAAGACTGACGCGACACCCTACGATGCAAGTCGTGATGACGAGACTGAGCGGGCAACAGTAGTATCCTTCGCCTCTACCGCTCTGGACGCCGATGGCAAGGGCATAGAGCTTCCAGGGCCGCCAGCAGACGCCCTCAAAGGCGAAAGCTTCACTTGCCCTTATTGTTTGGTCCTGTGTCCAGCAAAACAAGGCCATGGCAAGGTTTGGAAAGCACATGTTCTACACGACCTTCAACCTTACGTCTGCACCTATGAAGAATGCCTCAAGCCCAATGAACTCTACAAATCGCGGCGCCAATGGCAGGAGCATGAGAATTCTGCGCATCGTAAGACTTGGCGCTGCAACAAACATTCTCAGGCCATCTTTCCATCTCCGAACGGACTCAGGACTCACTTTCACCACGAACACGAGGAGCTCGCTGAATCCGAAATTGAAGAGCTCTTGCCAATTCTTGCTTCTGCACACGCTGACGACCGCGAATTCTGCCCAATCTGCCTTCAAAACTGTCCCTTCCCGAAAGGCCTCACTAATCACATCGCCAATCATCTGGAACGAATCGCCCTATTTGCTCTTCCGAAGAATTACATAGATGACGAAACCGACTCTGCCGTCGCGGTGGCTCCGAGAGAAAGCACCGCCGGTTCTCAAGCGTGGACAGATCTCATGTCGGATTCACACAAGCCAGCACCTCCAATCACTACTCCGCAAAATGTGAAAAACGTCGTTACTCAACTACGGGATGCGATGAAGCGTTTTCGAGGCCGAAATGGGACAGACGGAGAAGAGCCAGTCTATCTTCCAAAGTCGGCGGCTGAGGAGTTTTGGGACGATGAAAAACTACGCTCTGTCCTTGAGGTATACCTTCTTGAACACAAACTCGACCCGTCCCTGATAAAGAGTACCTGCTTGTCGGCTTTCACCCTCCTAATCTTTGTTGATCGCGGATATCTCCTCCATACCTTTCTTGACAAAACTAACAGTAACATTTTACTTCGGGATGAGGATTTCCCTCTCCATCGTTTCCCATCGACCTGGCGAGACCTGAGTACAGCTCGTTCGCTCTTCCAAAGCTTCTACGAAATTCAATGGGCCTTCTTCCCTATTATCTTTGACACAGCGACTCTCGTCAACCAGGTTATCGATCCCGCATGCATCTTGCCCATCTATCATGAACAGGCCATACTTCAAGATGATCTCATCACGGTAACCAAGATTGAGACAGATTTAAAATGCACAACTCTTGGTCAGGTGGGTCGTAATGCCTAGCATTGCCACTTTTCTTAGTTAACTTGATTGTAGACAACTTTGGTACGAAAAACTTACAACGAGGTATTGAAGGACCAATACGACCGAGAGAGAAAAGCATTCGAATCTCTCAGAGGTGTGAACTCTGGAAACATCCTCCGATGCTACGGCTCCTACCGACAACTTCGAAGTGACGGGAAAATCACTTATAATCTTCTATTGGAGTATGTTTCCGGCGGCGACTTTGGCAGCTTGTTAGCGTCTAGTCGACCCCCTCAAACATTCTCACAGGTCTGCGACCTCTGGACCGCTTTCATTGGATTACTGGAGGGCCTTTCCTTGCTTCACCGTTCTCGTGTCCTCAACAGTGACAATTCAAGTACCCATGTTGAGTCACCCGGAGAAGAACACTCAGTTGCGGATGAGCCATCTTTCCGAGTCCCAGGGGGGGTGGACTATCAGCGGTAAGCAGCCACGAGAGTGGTAAATTCGCTAGAAGTTAGAGCAACTAACATCTCAATACAGAATTCATCAAGATATCAAACCAGAGAATCTCCTCGTATCCAGAAGTCATTCCAGGGATTACTCTTTCGAACTTAAGATCGCGGATTTTGGATTCACGCACACTAAGATTCTGGGCGGTTTAGACTTCACCCAGCGGCATGGTTCAGGGACAGACTTTCATGGCGGCCAAACATATGGTAATATAGTCCGCCCTGTGTGGAAAGTTTGCTACTGACCATATTCAAGGTGCTCCTGAGCGCAGTCATCATATCAGACCATCACAGCATGTTTCTGGCCATATCACAACAGCAGCCGACATATGGTCATTAGGCTGCGTCATCAGTGCGACCGCTGCATGGGTGGCCCTTGGCAAAGAAGGCCACAACGAATACTGGGGAATGAGGGTCGAGGAGCTGAAAACACTGGTAGCTTTCGACGGCAGCGGACATGATGGTTGCTTCCACAATGGCGTTGGCCCGCTAACGGCTGTATCCAAAATGCACCAAATTATTACCAGCTCCGTGGCTCGCTTTGACACCATCACCCCCAAAGTCATTGACATGGTTCAAAATCACATGTTATGCGAAATGGATCATCGATATCCGGCCTCTGACCTTCGAAAGGTGCTTAATACAATCATCGAAACAGCCAAGGAAGAGTATCGAACTTCGGGGATTCCAGCGGACCAGCAAGCAGAGGAAAAAGGCACAGCATCCATTCCGACTACCAAGGTTTCCCATGAAAAACTTGATTCCGATCTTGATTCTGTTCCTAGTGTTCCAAATGCCTCTACGGAGGCCAGGACGGACAAAGGACCCATGGTTATGGACAGCTATCCCGATTATGGGTTGAGGCAAAGTGACCTCTTGGACTATCTGCAAAGTATTTTCCCGAACCATATAATGGATGTCAAAGTCAATGTAAGTACTGGTTATTTATAAACGGCCCTTTAAGAGTGGATGGCTGACCAAACACAGACGGGCGGCGGACAATACCAGCTGAGTATCCCTGAGCGATTAACTATGGTATAGCTCCAATATTCTCCAATACGTCATTTCACTAGAAAGATTGAATTACTGATATAATTTGTGATTTAGAGTCAGAGGGATCGTATTGCAGAACACGTCCGCTCTCGTCCACGTGATTCAGACAGTGAATAATTTTCAATATCAAGAAGTTAAGGTGCCCTAGTATATATACCCAGAGGGCGGACTAAGGCTCAACAGTAAAAAAGGACACCAACAATAGTATCAACAGTACAGACTATTTACCCAGTCCATTCAAATATCAACAATACACTCAGACAGACTAAGGTTTCTAGTCCAAATGGTTACCTTTCCCAATACCTTTATAAGCTGCAAGTAATAATTTTCAATATACATAATACTTGACTACTTATTTCTGGACTGAGTATTGGCCAATGTATTAAAAGTACATTTTTCATTTATTTCCTTTTATTATCCAACTGAACCTAAATATGTTTATAAAGTAGCGTTGTATTGCATTCTTAAAGACCTCAATGAACCGTATAGCCCTGACCGAGCCCGGCCCAGGCTACCCGTACGAACCTCTTTTTCCATTTGCGAGTTTCCTTCAAGAATCTGTAGTAACCAGAACGAGTGAGGCTGCTGCTCCGTCTCAATATTCCCTGTATCTCAGCAGTTCTCCTTTCGGCTCGCTCTTTCCGGACCTCCTCGAGACTCGGCAGAATATTCTACAGCTTCCAATCTGTCTATCTATGGGTCTTCGAGGATCTCTCACCGTGTGGTAGCCAACGCCGATCATTCAACAGTTACAAGAGCGCCACGGGACAATGCTAGATTGATCATGTTCAGTAGGATGACCTAGCCTACCTTATTTTATATAGTGGATGCAGGTCATCGTTTAAGCTAGCTGACGTGTCTGGGGGACTCAGTCCTAGTCACAGGCTAGTTATCAAGAGGGGACCCTTGCTAGGATTGAATGAATAACCTTCGAAAACGTGACTTGTGCAGCTAGTAACTCTGCCCCAAGGGCATTACAATGACATAGACATATAACTTAAGATAGAGAGTTCAACTAATGGTATCTCGTTACGGGACCCGATAATATATTCGAGGTTCTAGATGGCATCCTCTATGCCACAGGAGCCCTGTTGAAGTTGCAGCTCTAGTCCCATAACCAAGGAGCTGGTTACTCCTTGCAGCCCGACTAAAAGTTCTCCAAGCCCGATCACCACAGGCCAGTGTCTCAAGGCTCCATTACTCCTTCAATAGTGAATGAGGCTGTGGTGCTCAAAACTTGAACCAATTGTCGATGTTGAGTTCTCATCGACGACCTTCCCAGGCGAATCTGTCAATTGATTCTAGCCTACAAATGACCGTGTATGTCCTCAATGTATTTGTTTATCCCTTCCCTTCCCTTCCCTTCTCTGTCTCTGTACTCATTCTGCGCCATGATTTTCCTGATAAAAACTCCCTTAAACCACAACGAGGGCGAGCCGTGATATAATTCCTGCTCCCCGATGGTAGGAGAGAAAAGAAGGGGCAGGAGGTATTCTGAATCACAACACTGACCAGAAGCAGGATCCACACCCGATTGACCCGCCATCTCTAGATGGAATGTTACCCGATATATCCAACAATTGTCAAAAGGATGTGTATGCATCACTGAAGGAGGAGAGTTCGACTCACGATTACCTAGTGTGTCCTTTCTTGAAGCATGCCATCAATATCCGAATTTTAGTCGTCTTTAGTCGCCAGTCCGAAGGTTTCTTTCAAAAACCTATCGCAATCATCCCTGCATTTAGTCAACGGGACTGCCTTCAAGCGGTCGGTCCGGCCTTCATCATCTCGCTCGAGTGCCATTGGCCGCTGCCCGCAAAGGATCCATTCCAACGCTGGCAGGACTGCAGCATATGCCTCAGCGTGGTCGAGCATACGGTTTCGATGTGCTCTCTCCCATATCTCGACTTCTGGGTTGTTGCGAGTACCAGGCTCATCCGGTTCCAATTCCATCCGACCTTCCGCCTCAGCGCGCTCTTCGGCCATGACCATTCGTCGCGCATAATAATCCACAGCGTTAAAGTCAGGCGAAGGGATTGGATAGGTGTCGCGAACCAGTGCCAGCTTCTTAAGTCTATGTAGACCTTGAAGGGAGGCGCGCAGTTGCGGGTGGTTAACAAGCCATTGAGTTCGCCATCCGTTCCTCAAGCCGCAACCGAGGCTGAGTTGTTCGAGCGACACAAGCGCCCCAACTGCTGCAAGCGCTGTTACCGGAATTTCGAGTTCATGTGCTGGTATGCTGCCTCCGCCCCATGCCAAAGACAGAGAACGAAGATGGCTGAATTTGTCGTGTGTAAGCAGAGGGATAATGCAGCGGTCAAGGTGAGCGTTCTCGTTGCGTGCATCATGGCACTCATGCACGAAAAGCTTTTGGAGGCGGTCAGATTGTATGATAAACTTGGCGATACGCATGCACGGCTTCTTCTCAACGGGTAAATCGTCGACGACGAAGCTGCTAAGATCTCGCACTGTCCCATCAGCAGGCAGAGAGCCCCCGTGCTGGGTCAAAACCATGGGAGACAACTCCAGATGCCGGAGCGGAGCTGACATGAATAGTGAGAACCCGGTAGCATCAAGATATAGAGAGCCAAGCTGCAGACGCCGTAAACGCGGGAACGAGATGGGATTGCGGCCGAATGAAATGTTGTCCTTGGACAAGATATCCACCGTTGTCCACTTCAGTGATTCAAGCGTAGGAGCACAAAGCTGGAAGAGTGTTCTGAAGAAAGGAGATATCGGGTTTATCGGCTCTGTTGTCTGCACATCCTGGCCATCTCCGTATGAGTCAATCACGTCCTGAAACCGAAATGCCAAAGAAATGTCGACATCCAGAGAGCAAAGTGGCCATGTCTTGGGAGTCAGAGGCTCTTCCATCAGCCAGGGATCATCGATAAAAACATTGCTCATCTTGAGGTGCCGGATTGAAGAGCGGGACACGCCAAGAAAGAAGGATTCATCGAGCGAGAAGCGGTCCTCCCAGACGAAAACTTCAAGGTTGGGCATTGTGACGGTAATAGGCAGCACCGTAAGCGCTCTCAGTTTCCGATAAAAGTCGTTGGTCTCTGTTCGGAAACCCTCGCGTTGCTTTTCGGAGTACTTATAAGCGTCACCCCAGATTGAATCGTACAGATCAAGGTGGACGTCTATAACGTGCCTGGGATCGGACGCGAAGGTGAATCTGCGCACGCAGGCGCCGATGCTGAGCTTCCGAGGGGAGTTGAAGGCTTCACGTGCAAGTTCCAACATGAGTTCCTGTTTGTGACGACTGTAGTCGAAGCGGATCTCGGCAAACTGCACGGAACGGGCGAGCTGTCGGCAATCACTATTGACCAGGGCGAGGGAAGCCAGAGCCGCCTTGTCGTCGGTCAACAAGTCGACCACCTCGGCCAGGATCTCGGCTGGCAGCTGAAGCAATCTACTGCGAGACGCCTTCTCACGGCCTTCCATGACGGTATCAAGCAGAAGTGGGCGTCGCGGATGATGTTCTCTGCCGAAGGTGTCCCTTTCGATGCCGACAGGTACCTCCATCATCAGACCCGAGACATCGTGATTCAGATCCATGATATCGCAAGAGTGGTATGCGCTAAGGAGGCTGGAATGGGTTGCAGCCGTCGGATCGCGTAGATCCGGCGTCGATATGAGCACAATGAGTGGTGAGCGATTGATCTTGGTGATTTTGCAATATTTTCCACAGGATGAAACGTGAGAGTTTCCCCGCACTCAATGAAGAGATTATGTGCAATATTCTAAATTTGGTCTAGACTCTGACATGCAGCCAATAGATTTGAATTCGTTATCCTGCCTGACCCAAGACATTGTGGCGTATCTGTCCGAGCCTCGCCGAGTAATATCTTGGTACAAGGTAGCTATGACGGCTTGGAGGCAATCACCAAATGGGAATGTAAGTGGCTTCTAGTGGTAGAAGCAGCTGTTCGAAGTAGCTGTAGAAACCAATCTAGTCTATTCGAGATGACTATGTCCCAGGATGCTATATAAGGACGATTTGGAACCTCCGGCGACGCCATAAGCAGGCCAGCTTATATTCATCTACGTTCAAGTTTTGTATGACTGCTCCCGCCTATGTCGTGAATACAAAAGCACTTGTTGTAAGAACTGTAAATGCAGTTCCATTGGCACTGGGTATTATTGAATAACAATTTGTTCCCGTTTTTGGCAACTCCTAGCTTCTAGGTCTGCCAAGCGAGTGGATAGTTTGACCCGTTGATGGGACTGAATTTAGGTATTTTTAGGGTTGTTCCGCCACTTGTGCGGGGCTGTGTATAGGCCTCAAACGACCTAGCCTCAACATCAAATCCCAGCTTTTAATAGCCCTTTGATTTGCAGTAAGGCGTATGTACTGTATCCACAATTGCAGCTCGCAGGTACCGTACTGTTGGTGTTGATCTCACTCAAACTTTTGTACACAGGAGGATCCGCAGTACTTTGATGTTGGGCGAAGACAGGGGCGAGCCCGTGATCGAGTAAATGCCTGTACATTCTGGGCTTCAATCCCACTTTGGTGCATCCGCGCCTTACCCCGGTCCAAAGGATTGAGGAGGAACTGGGGCGAGTGCTGTTGGTTGGCATTCCCAATCGGATGTTGAGCGATTTGTTGGTTGCTGTCTTCTTGTGTTTTGGGCCGCCGAGCCTCGATAAAGGCGTGGCCATGTCTGCATTTTCTGTTGCCCTCTGAATGCTACGATCTGCTTGTTTTCTTACTCTGGCCACCCCAATACTCAAAGCTCATTAGCCCCAACACTGATACGGAAACAAAAGTCAAGGCCGACCAGACTTCTGATTTTAGCACTAGGCTGCTTTGATTCACTGCACTCCGGTTCTACCATGTCCCATCTCGCACAAGGTCTTTCGCATGACCCGTCAGTCAGGCGCAAGCCTGTCACTTACACCAGGGTTGATGCAACTCAATCGACAGATACGCATCCCCCGAGTTCACTAGAAGAAGAGGTCAAGACCGCCCAATGGCGAGTAGGATGGCAAACACCTGCCAAAATGGTCGGTTTACTAGTGTTTGGGACGATTTCAGCTATTGGCCATCACCTATACTATTTGTCTCTCGACGGAACCCCTGTGAGAACTCGAGAGGGTGGTGCCCGGCCTTGGACAACACAGGAGTGGATCTCGAGGTATGGCCTCGCCCTTGCGTTTACCACCAAAACTTGTCTCGCGTGTGCCGTGGCCGTGGCATACAAGCAGCGCATTTGGACCAATTTCCGGCGGCGACCGTACTCCGTGTCCGGCATCAATGCTATATATGATGCCACGACGGATATGCTATCTTTCATGAATTGGGAATTTCTTTGGAGAGCCAAGATGGCCACTTTTCTTGCGATTTTGACATGGTGAGCGCCTGGTGCGAATGCGCTTGTATTGTCCACTTACACAACGCAGGACTATTCCTCTCTCTGCCCTCATCACTCCTTCTTCCCTTCTTGTCACCTTGAGAAATCGGGATTCTCAAATCTCAATTACCGTCCCGACACTGGAATTCGACAACAGCTCGTCGTACAGGTTTGAAGGAATGGCTGGCAATGTTTCTCCCCTCTTAATGAGAGTCACTTCCGCGACAGCTTCCGGTGGCGAGATCTTGCCCATGGCTCTGGAGGCATTGAATACATCTTATACCTTGCAGTTCGACGGTCCGTCTCTGAAATGCGATAATGCGACTGGCTTCATGTTAAAATTCCTTGACATTATTCAAGGGGAGGCGGTCAGCGTCGTAGGCGGCAGCGCTGGTGGCCAAGCGATCTATCTGTCTCTCACGGCTGATTCCAGTTACTTGGAGCTCACTTCTACAGACACAGACTACCACAACTTATCGGCATGGAATTTCTCCAAGATGAACGAAGAATGTTTGCAAGGTCGTGGAGCATGCCCATATCAACCTCAACCTGAAGGCCATCCTGGCTCTTACCCGTTGCTGGTGAGCCTTCATGACGAAAGACTGGTATGCTCTCTTCAGAATACCACGTACAACATTCGATTCGGCTCTTCAGGTACCACCCAAGTTATTTCCGTTACGCATCCGTACAGCTTCAAATGGAGAGGCACGGCCAATATCACGAGCAGCGATACTGCTTATGTCGCGGCAGCTCAAGCCGTAGCGAATCTACTGAACGGCGCCATTAGCAAGCAGAGGTCTGGCGGTAGTAGTCATCAGTACACTGTCACTTCTACGGATCTCAAGACTATTGGTACTAGTATTATGCAAACATTACTCATTGGAACCATCAACCCGTCCAACGATGACGGGTGGGGCGAGGATCTACCACAATTCCCGGCAGAGGATCGTGGACTGGCCCGAGGCTTGCCAATTGGACGCTTGATCGAGGAGTTGTCAAGAAACCAGACTCTAAGTCTTTTCAGTTCACGCAGGTTCTGGTAGGTGATGAAATTTGATAGGTGCATATTGTTTCTAACGAGTGGACGCTTAGGACTGGCGAAGACAGATGGGCAAACAAAAATGCAACGCAGACCTTGTCTATTAATATATGGGAGTACCGGATGCGGAATCTCTGGCTCTCGAACGGCCTCGCAATTCTGGGCGCAAGCTTCGGTGTTCTCGTTGGCCTTTATGCTGTATACCAGAATGGTGTCAGCCACAACACGAGCTTCTGCGATATCATGGCAATGACACGAAACGAAACTTTAGACGAGATTACCAAAAGATCATCACTTGGAGGCGATACGGTAGCCAAGGAGCTCCGACAGACGAAGTTGTTATTTGGTGTTTTGAATCCCAAAGAAAACACCACTGCTGCCCCTCGCGCAGCATTTGGTATTCCAGCGGAGATATCCCAGTTGCAAAAAGGACAGGTGGTGATGTAAGGAAACAAGAATTGACGGCCGGACGGAATTACTCTGCGATTCAGTTAGTAAACCAATCAGTTAGTCAGTTGAATTACTTTTTGCATGACACAAGGTAATCAAATAGCCTGGGAAAATTCTCTAATACTTTATGTATTAAGCTTCCCCGACCCAGAGAATAATCACCCTATATTAACATCCTATCACTAGATCCCTGTCTGCATTCATTAGTACCACGGCAGTCAGTTCTCTGCCAGTCACCCTCCATGCCCGACTTCATGCAGGTGAGTGTGAAGGCACCAATGGGTGATGATCAATGTAGGAGGCCGACTAGCGAGAGTCTCATCATACGCCCAGTGTTCCATCTCGGGACCTTCCGGATTTCCCGGCTCCCCATTTCCCCACTCGTATACCCCGTAACTCGGCAAGCTCTGGGACGTCGGTGTACGGATCAAATGACGTCAACTCAAGGCAATCCGCTTTCTTGAGAGTGCTACGTTAGGGAGGAAAGAGAGAACGCGGACAAGCATGTAGACGCTCCCCGGAGATTGAAGGGTTACCGAGGGAAGGGAGCCCACGAGGCGGTGACAAGGAGGGGGAGAAGCTCGACCCCTGCATAGGTAGACATGTATGATATAGGCAGGGCTAACAAGGAGAAGCATTGACTTACCCGAGAGTACGGTACGTTGCTCTTCGTGCGTCCGGGTGCCTCACCATGATCACCACCAAGGTTACAGATGCCACGGTAGGGATACTGTCGTACGTCCGCCCATCTCTGTAACCACTGTAAATCTCTTGCCGAGCCTTCCAAGCGGCACCAGTAGACGCCAAGCCGAGACATCCGATCCGAACATGGAAGCCCTGCAAGTGCGAACACTGCCGGTGGGCCCATACCTAGAGTAGACACTCGGCCGAAACAGAACCAGCTCTAGCAAAGGGTCCCCGTAGCTGCAGCGTAAATTTCAGGCTGGCCTGTACTTCCACTCGCTTCCAAGCCCGCTAGGAAGATCAGCTTCCGGGCCGTAACTGCCGTGCCGTACCTTGTTTCCCTGTTCTCCTCACGTCTGGAGGTGGCCCCTGTCATCCTGGCTGCGGAGAGATGATGGCCTGAGCATTCTTCCGCCAAATTGCGCAAGCAGGAATAGATCACGGCATCAAGCTGGGATGATATTTTCGGTATTCGATAACAGTTAGCAGAGGAAATATTATTTGCTCGGAAACAGGGCAGAATGCGGTATTTTCCCGCCTATTCTCCTAACGCTACGGAGAACTTCGTATAGCCTTTTGACACCCCATTATTTGGCCTGGAACCGACCAGGGCTGGCTTGCTCATCATGCAGGGGGCCATGCGCCGTGTGCTCAATGACAATTTCCGTCTTCCGCAGAATGCCCTCGTCGTTCATCGCGCCCAACCTGTCGTTCGTGGGACTCAATATGTCCTCGGCGCTATCTCCATCCCTCTGATCCACCCCGCTGCCCAGGGTCTGCACTCCATCGCGACGCGAGAGGTTCTTGCGCCAGTTCGACTGCAGTGCGTACGCCGAGTCGCCTTGGGACTTGGTTCGGCTCCGGCTGCCTACTCTGGACTGCTCGCTAAAATACCTCACGAGCGGTGCAAGCGTCGGGACTGATGCGACGATGATGCCGAGGTTGTTTTCGACCATAGACCACATGATGAGGAGGCTCGAGTCGAGGAGGTTGGAGAGGGACTTGATGGTCTGGATGCGGACGATTTGGATGACGGAGACGAATGTGCCCATTGCGAAGAGGCCGAGGAGGACGAGCTTTTTGCGGTTGGCCATTTGGAGCTTGACCAGAGTTGGGAAGGGAAGGGCCATGCTGAGGCGGTTGTTAGCACCCACGCGACCATGTTGAGATACTTAACTTACACCAGGACGTCGAAGACGATGGTCAGAGAGGCCATTGTCGTATACATGGGCACGCCTTCGAGGCATGATCCCCCTGTGACAGTGGCGTCCCATTGTTTCCTGACCTTTGGAGAAACTCATGTTAGGCTTGATCGATGTTGACGTCGTCCATTTCCAAGACTTACCGGCGTGCACAGGTTGATCTGAGCAATCAAGAACGAAATGTGGAACATGGTGCATGCCACGGCAACGCCGACAGTCGCCCTGTACCAGAAGCCCGAACTCATGAAGCGCAGATAGGATAACAGCAGACTCAGCTTGAAGCCAAGAATGCTAGAGATGTAGCTGTTTGTCGTGTTGGCGTCCCGGTATCATCGTGGGGAAAGGAGGTGGTCTCTTACAATGGCGCGCCGATGAATTGCAGCTGCGGGTTGTGTCAGTCGTGGTCGTAGGAGTCGATGGACAGGTCGCTTACCAGCATGAAATTATGGTAGTTCTCCGTGGGCATATCGTCAAGATGCTTCAGTCCCAGACCCCATTTTGTTTCTGTGCTCTGTCTTAGTCGGTTGTCTTTGGCGATTTTCGATATAAGGGCGCTCACGCATAATCGTCACAACTGCGAAGCCACAGCTTGCAAACTGAATCTATGGTCAGCAGAGCCATCAAGCCGAGATAGAGATCTCCTACCCATGTCGCAATGATAATCGAGTCATCTGAAAGTCGTGGAATCAGTCAAGGGTCAAAAGAACAAGAGATCACCATGCTCCGTACCTATTCCAAACGCTTTGAGCATGAATCCCCTGACGTATACTCGCAGGCTGACGGTCAAGAGTGCAACAGCCGTGAAAACGATGGCCAGAGAGGTGATTTGAGGACCGGTGGTGGGAGGATCGCCCGGCACATTGTACGTCCAGCCCATTGCTGCGATTGAAGAGTCGGAACCCAGGTGCGCATACGTATGGAAAAGCAATAAAGAAAAATTGTAAAAAAGACAAAGGGTAAACCAGAAAGAAAGAGAACAGATAAGCCAGAGCAGGCTGCCCAATTTGCCCAAACCAAAGAAGAAAACGTGATTGAGACAAGATGCGTCCCTTCGCAACCGATCAACCAGGGTCGCTGCAGGTAGAAGGCTTAAACTAGCAGGTCCTACAATGCAACATCTTCAGACACGATGCTACACCATGCAGGGAGTGTGGACATGCCAATAGGGGCCAAAAAAAATGTGACAGATGGTAGTCTCCCTGGAAATACAAAATACGGTGGGCGAACCTGAACCTACGCGAGCATCCACATGCGGTGGGACTTAAAGGGCATTAAAATAAGGCTATGCTCCTCTATGATGATCAATTCACTTAATCAAAGGTTGCCAGTTCTTTGTCACCCAGGTCTACTGTGCGTCAGATCATGCTTGTTGATTGATAGCTCACTGAGTCTCGTGTCTATGGCCCCCACTCAGGGCGTGTTCTGGATCATTAACCGAGGTCGGCGACGGTCAACCTGTCTCATGCTAGTCCACCCACGTGGAATATTGGGTAATTGCTGAAGAATGACGGAATATTGCTGTATTGGACGTGAGGGATGAGTGTGGGGTTAAGTCCAACTCCCGCTCTGTCAGATATTTGGGTGAATTATGCTTTTCATTAGTCCTTTGAGGGTTTAGAGCAGGTCTCATATTCCATTGCTATGCCATGTAGAATCAACTAGAAGCTGCTTGCTAAGCCCGTGGCAATACATGACAACGGTCATCTTGAATGGCAATATTCCTCCCAGCCTTTCCACTTTCCAGCCAGCCTTTCGAGCTCTCCCGAGAGGGCCTGTCAGTATTCTATCGACCGTTCCATGGGACCGGGACAGGCACGGCCGGGTCCGCTGCCGCATCCGTTCTTAATCTCCACTGCCAGGGTACCAGGTTCCCATCCCCTGTCACTTATGGCCGGGAAGCACGGCCGCGTAGCTCATTAAAACGACCCCTGCATATTATCGTGCTGCAAGATAAAACTCAAGATCTCGACCCCAAGAAAGTTCCATTCATGCACCAGTTCTCTGCAGGTCGTCCCAAGAAACCGGGCCGTGGCACCAATTGCTTGCTCCATATCCGCCAAGACAACTCAAACAGGTAATGTCACCCCGTTTTTCTCCTTTCTGTTTCCAAATGCTCATATTCTGTCACTAGGGCTTCCTAGTTTCTAAACGCAGCTCCGACAATGAGAATTGCAAGCTTTCTGACGGCGGCGAGTGCCATTGCAACCGCCCAAGGATATGCCACTACGGCTAGCTGCAAATGCTTCCCCGGCGATAGCTGCTGGCCCTCGGACAATGTGTGGAAGAGCCTCAACACGACTGTCAATGGCCGGCTGATCAAGACGGTGCCGCTGGGATCTCCTTGCCATGACCCTACGTATGATGCTAAGGAGTGCGCGTATCTCCAAAGCCAATGGCAATCGCCTTCTATTCAGTAAGTTCGCCAGGAAAGCTAGTTGCTTGAGACGCCTTGATGATTGTGTTTCCACCCAACATTGCGCTATTCTCCCTTCAAAAATCAGAGTAGTTTGCTGACCCACACTCAAGTATGGACTCTTCTTCCTCTGTCATGGCCCCTTGGTTCGCCAACCAGAGCTGCGACCCCTTTCAACCTGAGTCTCGCGCCTGCGGACTCGGCAACTATGTCCGCTACGCCGTCGAGGCTCGCACCAAGGCCGACGTCGTCAACGCCATCAACTTTGCCCGCAACAACAACATTCGTTTTGTCATCCGCAACACAGGCCATGACTACAACGGCCGCTCCACCGGTGCCGGTGCCCTCTCTGTCTGGACGCATGGCTTGAAGGACATCAACTTTGTCGACTACAACGCGAATGGCTACAAGGGCAAGGCTGTCACTCTCGGCGCCGGTGTTCAGGGTTTCGATATCCTCAGCGCGGGTCACAATGCCGGATACGTCGTCGTCGGAGGCGAGTGTCCTACCGTTGGCATCACGGGCGGATATACCCAAGGCGGTGGCCACTCTGCCCTCAGCTCGAGCTTCGGTCTCTCAGCGCAGAACACGCTCGAGTTCGAAGTCGTCACCGCCGACTCTGGCGTCGTCACCGCCTCGGCTACCAAGAACTCTGATCTCTTCTGGGCTCTCAACGGTGGCGGTGGCGGTAACTGGGGCGTTGTTCTATCCATGACTGTCAAGGCCTTCCCCGAAACCAAGGTGGGCGGTGCAACTCTGGCCTTCTTCACTACCAACAACGACCAGGCAACTTTCTACGAGGGCATCGAGACTTTCCACTCCAAGCTCCCCGCAATGGTCGACGCTGGTTCCATGGTCGTCTACTACTTCACCAACACCTTCTTCCAAATTGCTCCCTTGACCGCCTACAACAAGACTAAGGAGGAGGTTCAGACCATGCTTGTGCCTTTTGTCAACGCTCTGAATGACTTGGGGATCAACTACACAGTCTCTTACACCCAGACCGCCTCGTACTACGATCACTACGACACATTCTTCGGCCCCCTGCCCGTCGGTAACATTCAGGTCGGCATCGCCCAGTACGGCGGCCGTCTCATTCCCCGCGACACCATCGTCAACAACAATGCTGCGCTCACCGCGACCGCCAAGAGCATCGTCGAGCAGGGAGTGACCTGGATTGGTGTCGGCACAAACGTTTCCCCCTTCAGCAATTCCAAGACCCAATCTGTGCTGCCCGCCTGGAACAAGGCCCTCGTCCACGCCACTCTGACGACACCCTGGAGCTTTACCGCCCCTTGGTCCGACATGCTCGATCTTCAGAATCTCATGACTGAGAAGATTATGCCCGAGATTGAAGCGGTTACCCCTGGAAGTGGCGCTTATATGAATGAAGCTGATTTCCGTCAGCCTAATTTCCAGTCCGAGTTCTTTGGCAGCAATTATAACCGACTCCTCACCATCAAGAAGAAGTGGGACAACAGCGGCTTCTTCTACGCTCGCAACGCCGTTGGCAGTGAGCAGTGGTATGTTGCTGATAATGGCAGGATGTGCAAGACTAAGTAGATTTATTCGTAATATTAGAGGCCAAAGGAGTATATTGGCGACACTCTGGCGAGGGAGCAGCTGGTGCTCAGTCAGGAGTCCAGTCTCGGCTCGATTGGTCCATTCTGCATACTAGTCCAGGTATACATAACCTCGGATCGCACGGGATTGTTACTGAATCTAGCGGGAGGAGGATATGGTATATCAGGAAAACAGCAATGGCCATGGTAAATACTGCTGGACTGCTAGCTTCAAGAATTAACGTTGCCCCCAGGGGCTGATTTGTTACATATTGTGAACGGAGCGCATGATGTTGTGTTGTAACTTGACTCGGTCAGTTCATTGACCTCAAACGCATGAACCGGATGGTTAATTGAGAAGTGATTGCGGAAGCTCGGGAGGTTGAACAGCCCTCGTCAAACGATTGCACCCGAGGCTGAATACTACAAAACAATGCAGGGAACACGGCCACCAAGCCTGTGATCCCAGACTGGTGCCAGCATGTTCCCCGGCACGTCCGATTGCTCAACTATGACGATTAGTTTAATACACCCATCGCAATCTGATAACTATTTGCGAGTAGCTACACAGTTATGTTGCACAATGGGTGGTGCTTTTTAGTTCGCTTGCGCGTATTTTTTCTGTTCGCGAACTAGGTAATGGTTCTGTTTTGTTTTACCTAGGATGAAGTAGAGGAAAGACTTCTTCGTGCGCTAAAAATAAGGTAATAGAGAGGGATAAGTTTTCATTTGCAAAACTTCTATTATACAAAAAATTGGCATCTGTCCAGATGGTTCTAGTGGGAGTATTCTCAAATACTGGACTACCCTGTACCATCGTTATATCATCGTGCTCGCAGCCGGCAGTCCTCGCAGACCGAGGATGGACTCGAATTGCAATGGCACCTTAAACTTCAGAGTATTAAATAGCTAGTGGGGAGCACCGAGGGATACCAGGCAGCTGGAAATCATGTATTCATCTTACGCGGCACCTATTCTCTCCAGAAGAAGTTCTCTGTTGTTAGTACATGGTATCGGCCAGAAATGTTTATTTCATCTCATGAATTACTTCCATTGAGGTTATTCTTTTAATTGTGATTTTTAGGGTTACTTAGCACCATTACATAGATTGAAGCTGTATGATGAATCTTACATTCAGTATTGGAAGATTTAGTCGCTTGTAAATTAGGAGATTCCATATTTACCTTTGCCTTAAGCTTTAGTTCAGCCTTGTTATCTTTAACCTTATTCACTATAGACATTAACATTACTGTCTAGAGGCACAAAAGTTTCTCCAGACAATAACCTTGTTCTTTGTAGATAGTAATCTTATCTTGAGCTACCTAAATGATATAAATGGGAACAATATCTCTCATCGTCGCGAGACCGACTCCGTATTCTGCAAAACATCTTCTAACAATTATTAAATCACTTATAACTTCCACAATGACTAGTCCGATTATCCGCAAATCTCTTGAGAACAAATCCAAGAGAAGTCCCACCAAGTAGAGATATCAAAATGGAGTATAATTCAGCCCTGAGAACATACATATTATAATCTTAACCTGAAGCTATATAGTCAATAAACAGCCTGCGCAATCCAACTGCAGGAATCTCTCCTAATGTTTACCTTCCCCCTTTGCCATTGCCTCAGCATGCGCCCTCAAACGTCCCGCCATCTCCGCACCCCCCTCCTTGCTAAAGTGCAGACCTAAATTCTTCCTCGTCTTCTCCGCACTCATCCTCCCTCTTTCAAACATGTCCTTCTCATACTCTTCCACTGCTGCGCTAATATTATACCCATCACTCCTGATCTTTGCCATCACACTCTCCTTCTTCTTCACAACCGCCTTGGCTAGATCCATGGCATCCGCCAACGCCACATTGACTCCCACCCCAGCAAACGGCGTCATCAGATGCGCCGCGTCGCCCAGCAGCGTAACACCCGGCTTCGATTTCCACTGGATGCCGACGGGGAGCATATATAGCTTTCGTGGGACGAGTTCGTCCTTTGCAGAAAGAATAACCCGCTTCACGTCCGCGGAACAATCGCTCCAGTACTTATCTACCATCTGCTGTCGCGTCGTACCCGACGCATTGGCGAAATCAATACCGCACTCATCAAGCCACCCCTCGGGAACCCTCAGCGAAACATATGCACGCACAGCTCCCGTTCCCTGCCGCTGACACTGCAGCGCTCTCCCCTCGTCAAACATAAAGCACGACCCCTTGCCAATATACTCACTCAACCACGGGTCCTTGGCGTCGACGTCCAGCGCCCAGAGCTCGATGCTTGTGATGCCGGAGTAGAACGGCTTCTCATCAGTCAGAAGCGGGCGGACCTTCGACCAGGCGCCGTCTGCGCCGACGAGGAGATCGATGGACGTCTCGGTTGTGAAGTCGGCGAAAACGATAGTGTGCTTCCCCTGGGCGGACGGGTCAGGTTCCACGCGCATGACCTTCTTATCCCATTTTACGGTTCCTTCGTCCAGGGAATCCAGCAAGATATCGCGGAGCTTAACGCGATCAATTTCGGGACGATCGCGGCCTTCGCCTTCAAGTTCTTTCTGGGCGGCTTGAGAGGTGACGGTGGCGTTGTCGTCCCACAAGACCGAACCGTCGGGCTTGATGAGTTTCATAGCCTCGCCTTCGGGACGCGAGTACTTTAGGAATTCGTCAAAGAGACCCGCGGCCTTAAGCGCGGCTTGGCCAGCTCGAGGGTGCAAATCAAGGGTGCCTCCTTGGTTGCGCACGTCTCGGGAGGCTTCGAGTTCATAGACGGTGCAAGAGAGGGAGTTGACTTGGAGGAGGCGGGCAAGGAGAAGGCCAGAGGGCCCGGCGCCGATGATGGCAATTTTTGGGGCAGGCATTTTGGTGGTGGTAGGATGTGATAATGGAACCGCTTGCTGGATGTGATTTTGGAAGACTGAGATGCGAAGTGGGAAGAGGGTTGTGAGGGCTGTGGCTAAGGAATATTCAGCGCTGTATCCTCCCCATCAAGTCTAATGAGGGAAGTTCAACCTACTTATACTTTGAAGCTTTTAAGAACAAAGATAAGAATGAATCAGAGTAGCGCCGTTCAGTTCGCACTCGCGTCCTCGCGCTTGCTCGCGCGTGCCAGACTTGGCAAGGGCCCCCAGGTTCCGAAACCGCGAAGGATCATACGCATTCGCATCCTTCGCTCGCTATGCATGTCTCTGTGGCTACAGTAGCAGAACTACATCAGCACTATGATGCAAGCAATCGAACAATAGCCAATTGCGTTGGCGCACGTTGGTGGGTTGACGCGGATGCTTTGAGGGACTTTACCGAATCGGGCAGACCGGGTAATACGGGATCGAGTTTCCAGCCTCATTTCATGGATTCTAGAGCATTATCGCGGGGAACCGGGATAAGGCGAATGTCCTATTTTAGTGATGGACACTTGGGTACGTATGAATTTGTTCAAGTTTGTTAAAAATAGCATGTATTCTCTCAATAAGAGGTCCTGCTTCTATCCGGATAAAGCCCAGACAAATATAGGGCAACAAGAAGCGCAATATTAGCGTCAAATCGACGGGCGCGGCAAAGTCGACCAGCCAATCGAGATTGTCTGGCGCCTGAGAAGGGTGGCTTCGCAACAAGTTCGCATCATCCTTCGGCACGCAATGCCGATAATCTCGAATTAAATTGCCGGGTTTCCGTGAGGTCCACCTCCACAGGGCTGACGCTTCATCGGACTTGTGGAGACTTTTTAAAACTCCGATGGCACGGTAACTAAATTTCACACTCATAACTCCGTTCGGACATTGGAATCATCCCACTGAAGACCGGTGTCTAGACCAACGAGGCAGTGATTGCAGAGTTACAGTAATGTTTGCGCTCATCTGTATTGAAGTAAATATCTCAAGCTCAGCAATGATGTAATTGTCTGAAAAGGTGTAAAACTCCACTAAGGAATGAGCGTATGAGGATGAGAAATACGTCGCTTATCCACTCCCTCATCTAATTATTTTCCCTCATTAAACGTACTAGCGTTATCTATAAACTCTGTTTCATACTGTATTCCTCCTACATACTGTTTTAACATCGGATTTCTTATCTAAGTCATTACTAGGTCCTTGTCAAATGTGACAGACACTGGGTTATCTAGTGCCAATGTTATTATTCATTAATATCATTAGTAGACCCTGATGAGAAGACGCAACAGACGAAAAGGTGTTTTTATACAATACCATCTCGTTCCTGAACGCCAGTGCGTCTACTATTCTCTGCGAAGCGAAAAAGGGGTTGCATTCGCTCAGGATTACGTTTTTGTGGATACGATATTCATCTTCTGTTAGCCTGCATCTCTCTCCGGTCTTTCCTACCCATGCCACTTGGCGACATCTCACCGTAATTCCAAAGGTTGGGTTCATACAGTGGCAGCAGTCAATTCCTCTCAATCACACTAGCTGAGGCTACTCCATAGCCCTTGGAACAAGACGGATAAACAGCATTGGTTTCTCCCAAAGGAAATACAGAATGTTCTTCTCCATCCATCCCTCACTACGAGGATCAAGTTCCAAGCTGAAATTCCAGATCATTCTCGCCAAGATAAGTCGCATCTCAGCATACGCAAGACTACTCTTAGTTTAGTAGGGGGACTTATGCAATGTCGGACGTAGAACTCACTTCTTTCCAATACAGTCACGAGGGCCAACGGAAAATGGCTGTAGTGCTTTCTTTTGGTCACCGTCAAACCTTGGGTCACCAAGCCACCTTTCCGGAATAAAGGATTCGGGATCTTTGAAAAACTTCGGGTTGTGAAACATTGGCCAGGACCAGATGCTAAGAATAGTCTGGGTACTAAGTGTTATTAGCTGGAGGATAGTGGGTAGAGTAGAATTACCTCAGGGGGGACATATTCTCCGCGGATTGTAGTTCCTTGAGGAGGTGCTTTGCGAGGAATGGCCGAGGGCACAGCCGGATATAAACGAAGGACTTCATGGAAGACAGCAAGCATATAGCTCAACTTTTGGACGCTCAGAAGGTTGATCTCATCCTCGCTATTGAATTTCGACCGTATCTCCTCAATGAGCTTTGCCTGTACCGGCTTATTAGTAGCTAGCAAATAGGTGGCACCTGACAAGACCGTTGCAGTGGTCTCAGAGCCACCAACGATCAAGTTATGGGCGTTGGCGAGAATCTCCGGGTGTGAAATTTGCTGGTAAATTAGGCCTCATAACTCAAATTGCAATTCAAGTCACTTACAGATTTATCGCGGGCCCATATTATGGATTGCATGAAATCGGGCCTGTCAACCTCAATAGCAAGACGCTTGGCCACCTTGGCCTCTGTAAGTTTGAAGTGAGCCTCAATATCTCTTGATACATCCTTGGGGATCATCAATTTCAGGAGAGTACTGGCAAGGGGAAATTTGACCACGCTGTTCGCGATGGCCATTCCCTTGATGTGCTTAAAAATGAGTTTGACCCAGGGGTGATAGGAAGATGTTTCCAGACAGCCGAACGGTTCGCCGAAAACTAGGTCGCCGATCATATCAAATGTAGCCCAGTTATACCAGCTAACCATATCTTGAGCTTCGCCTCCAGCTGAAGCTGTCTTCAGTCGATCCATCAGTAAAGAGACGTAGCCTTGGAAGAGGGGTTGTTGGTCTATCATGGCCTGGGCAGAAAACCCATGAGAAAGGATCTTCCGTATACGGCGATGCCTTTCGCGGTTGGATCCAACCAGAGTAAGGTCGTCATTATCTCTCCAGAAATCAGGGTCTTTGCCGTTTTCTTCCTGGTCTCTCTTCCGGTGGCCCATAATGTCATTCCACGCTTCGGGGTAACCGAATATGAGTTCGTTGGGGGCAATTCGAACGACGTCTCCATATTGCTGATGTAACTCAAGGATTTTCTTATGTGCGCTACCAGACATGTAGTTGTAGGAGAAGGGAACCCGAGACATAGCCCATAGCTTCGGGCCTGGGTATCTCCGGAGTGGATGTAGAAACAGATTGTAAGTGATCGAGCCGAGGAAGTAGCACAAGACCTGAATAGAGGAAGATCTCAGTCAGCCATAGATCCAGTAGTGACATAGAACTTGTCATAGAACTAGGTTGGTCCCTAATCTCATCGTGGAGGACTTGCCGAAACCGATAGCAGAATCAGAGCGGTGGTCGCTGTAGAAAATTGGGAGAAGCTATCGACGAGCGAAGACATGATTACGAAAGAAGGCAAATATCTTGACTTGACAAATAGCGAGGACCGACTGGTGTTGATGGTCTGAGAATCCGGAGAAGGCTCTCTAATCTACAAGCCGGTGCTCCTGCTTACTCTGGGCGGCGAGGTCTTTATACTTGATCTGCCACGCAACTTATGCACGCGCTAATGTATGGCCCATCCAGGCATCCGGGAACAAGATTTTTCTCGATCCAGTGTTATCAAATTCCGAGGGGCTTAGACCGGGAACACACACAAAGTTATGGTGACCGAGGATGCTGCCCTCGGCTATCGCGAATGTTTGGATCTTAACATCCATGCATGTCTGCAACATAGTGCATTTCTTCTCACGCGCCTGTCTCTCCGACACCACTTGGCTAGGTCGACGCTGAGCCGCAGCTTCGGCAATCTTGCTACCCCCGCTCTTCTAGACTGTTGGGATCAGAAGTCGCCTTCTCGGTACGAATCGGTCTTCTCTGAGCCTTGAGGCAACCTAAAACACAAGCCCCCCCCCCAAACAAAGAGCAGAACTTAAAGGTTACGCAACATATCAGTGCACATAGCGGCAAGATTGTGAGGTGATCTCATGGCTGCTTTCCCCGCAATCGATCCATCTCCCGATCGTAGCAGGCAGTGGGGTAATGTTACTCGGCAACCTAGATCCCGAGGAAGAAACGTGGGGTAGGTATAGTAGGCAATTAGTGTTCCGTTGACCTTGTTCCTTCTTACACAGACCTGTATTTGCTCACTTCCGGAATACTTGAGCTTACGTTGATCTATTCCATATTCTTACCAATATTATGTAGAATATTGATATACAGCATGTCGACAAGGATCACGACCTGGTGAAGGATCAGAAGAGGTACTGTATGTGGGAAAAAATGCTCGCTACCAAGTAATCTCACGTCAGCTAGGGAGGAATTTTTCAAGTCTCTCGAAGAGGTTTAGACTTGTATCTCTGCGATCTGCAATTTATGTAGCCGACCCTCCGAGCTTTGACGTGGGTCCCGAGGAGCCGAGGCCTACCAAAGCTTCCGGCGTTTGTAAACCGCGGGTACCGTACTATATCTCGCGTCTGTGTATATTGAGATATAAACAACATGCTCGCCCTTATCTTCAAATTCAACAAATTAACTTCCCTTCTAAACAGGCGCAGCATCCTGTATCGCGCTTGCTACGGCCAACGTTCCCTGTTTACGCGGGGCGCAAGCTCTCTAGAATATCCGAGAGGACGTGCTCGATGGAACTACCGCTAGAATTCGTCAACAAGGTGTTTCGAGTGACCAAAAGCTTCCCGACATTGAGATTACATCAACAAAGCCATCCAAGACTTTGGTAAATTCGATGGCGCTTCTGACGTTGCAGTTCCAAGTTGCCTAACGCTACACATACCCGAGGCTGAATATCCGAGGCACCAACCCGAGGAGTTCGGCTTCGACATCTTAAGCAAACAAAATCCAACCCAGGGAGCAATGACTTGCGTTTATTAATCAGTGTAGTTGTGTTCCATTCTTACGCTTAAAATTACTACTACTCTTTTAGGAGTCTGAAATCAACTACAATCTTTGTGAAAGTTGATGCTCTCAGATGCGCCGCGTCACCTAAAAACGTAACGCCCAGCTTCGATTTCCACCAGATGCCGAAACTGGTAAAGGGGGCTGTGATTAGCCAGTGACAATTCGAAAGCTGGGCAATTAACCATAAGCAAGAGCCAGAATCATTTCCGAAATTCAAACTTTTCTCAATTCTATTCAACAAAATTCAAATCTAATCTCTAGCCTAGGAAGAAAGAAAAACTAATGAGAAGGGGAAAATCGTCAAGCGAAACAAAACCCCTCGACAGGTAGAAGAACATCCCTTATTTTGGAAATCGGTGCTCAAAATACTTTTGCTCAAGCCAGACACGATACATCTGCTCCTTTGGGTTTGGCTGGTTTCCATCAATGTCAAGCTGGTCGTTGGTGTACTCGATGAGGACCTTTCCGTTGGCTAACTTGTGG
The DNA here is from genome assembly GCF_021365365.1 of Ilyonectria robusta. NCBI lineage: Eukaryota > Fungi > Ascomycota > Sordariomycetes > Hypocreales > Nectriaceae > Ilyonectria > Ilyonectria robusta. Next base: position 851,860 of record NW_025764451.1, read on the forward strand.
AACTCTTCAGCCTGCTTATCGTCCTCGGGCTTCAGGTAACCTCGTGTGATAACCTGAGCACCTTGAAAGGGCGAACCGCTGCCAGTGATGTGAGACATGAGCTCTTGAACCTTGGCCTTGTAGAGCAGAGTCGGGTTTTGCTCCGTAGATGTCTTGGTGCGTGGGGTTGAGACATAAATCTTGACATTGTTTGCCCTGTTCAATATGCCACCCGAGCCAGCTAGTGAGAGAGGGCGTGTGAATTTGGTGGTGCCCTCCTTGAGAGGCTTAATGATTTTGTTCTTCCAGTTGTCATGTCGGTCGAGGAACCCAGTTTCCATCTATACAGTAAAGGTCCGCAATCAGTACATACTTTATTTGGCAGAAAGTACGCTGAAATATGGGGTCGACTTACAAAGTGGGCAAACCAGTATCCCTTATCGGAGACGATGGCGACAGCAGTGCATCTGTTATCTCACTTAGCAACTTGAACAGAGGTGCAAACTCTGACTTGTGTTTAGCTCATCACTTACCCCATGATGCCTTGGATGTACTTTCGCAAATCCTTGCCCTTCCATGGCCCATGGCCTGAGACAGCGTCATGCTGTAGCATGCTCCAGTCCAGTTCATCACCTCTACCGGCGACTTCGGTGATTTGTTTTATGACATAGTCGTTTGTCTCTCCCCGGCCGCCCCAGAGGTCCTCGATGTCGTCCAAGGTTCTTTCATGGAGTGCTGCTGCCAGAGAGCGAGGAGTAGACTTCCCTTTGCCTTTCTTCGGAATTTTGGCTACACAGGCCTTGCAGGTTGCGTCGCAGATGAAGCTGGGCTTGGCTCTGTCGTAAAGAGCACTTCTAACATCATCGCGGGTTGTGACGCTGGCATTTGCGAATGATGGAACCTTTATGCGTTCCAGATGGCCATTCCCATGCTGCTTCGAGAAGGGAGAGGCCAAGGCAGAACAAGCCAAAGAGAGAACGAGAGTGGTAAGACGGACCATGTTGAGTTTTTGATAAGAGCTTGAATGAATGAAAGTTGTTGAAGGAATGAGTTGATGCACTCTGAATTGCTGAGGGCCATCGGTAACATTATATAGGCAATAAAATACCTGAGGATTTGGTTGATGACAAAGAATTCAAGGGATAAGCCCATCGATCGAGAACGTTGGATCCATCTCTGTCCTAAACAAGGAGGGATGTTGCCCGGTGATGCTAGAGTCTCTGCTCGCCAGCCCTGTTCGGTGGAGAATAAACGAACACAGCCGGGCAAGCCGTGTTAATCGTTACTTTGAAGGTGGAACCGATCCGGATCCAGCCAGAGCTATGCCATCTGTGAGTTGAAGCATCTAGACAGGTATGAAGTGGTGTCTGGTGAGCATAGCTTAGTTCACATTTGGCAATGATGGAGGTTTGAGTTCGTAGATGACATGAATTTAGTCGCCAAGTCTCGTATTAGCCAGGAATTTGAAAAGGACGAACGAAAAAACTCTAATCTTGAAACATGGAGGGTACTGCATCATAATTTAATAGACTTCTGAACACGAAAGCTCTGACATCTCTGACTCTATGACTCTGTCCTTATGTGACGTATCAGATATCACAATTCTCGCCGCGAAATGCCAAATTTTGCATAGAATTATGTCCTTGAGCCGGCATATCTTCTTAGAACTGATAGTGCTCTCATCAATAGCCAGCCAAGTGTATTCGGCAGTATCAAGAGGTTAGGGTGCCCTAGTACACACATACCCAGAGGGGGGACTAGAAGCTCAACAGTAAAGAAAAACACCAACAATAGTATCAACAATAGTATTCGGCAGTATAATGTCTGTACATGATGCAGAGACTTCGATCTATCAGTAATGCCTTATGGCTCGACCTATAGCAGATAGAATGGTAATAGTACTATGAAATGACTGAGTGCCTAGACCCGTGCATAAATAATCTAAGCTTCTAAAGTTTATCCTTTTCTATTTACACTTGGCACTCGCGGCATTAATCATTTGCATTTGGCATCATAAAGTTGTCGGCCCGACAAGTTGACCTGCTCGACTTGGTTAGGATGCAAAAAAAAAAAAAAAAAAAAAAGGAATAGTAACAGCGACATAGAATAACCGAATGCTCAGACCCGGGCATGGGTAGTCTCAGCCTCTAAGCTTTTTCCTTTTCTGTTCGTAACTTGGCACTTGCGGGATTAATCGTCTATATTTGGCATTGGAAAAGCTGTCGGGCCGATAAGTTGCCCGGAAAACGAAACAATGGTCACAGCTAAATTTAAGTTTCGCCCGTGTTTCATCAATCTACCTATTTTCAGTGACATCTGCTCGTTTGCATGCCATTTGCAAGAGTCATTGGAAGGCTTGGTTATGACTAAATATCTGGGTTATATGGTAGAGCTTCCTGCTTGCTTATTGCACTCATCTATCGAGTTCCCTCAGCAAAAGAATTTATTCCTCAAGAGCTCGAAATCATCAAAACTATGCGGTCCCGACATCCTCGTCGCATGATCAATGAGGCCATCAAGGACAATTCCCTGCCTCAGCTCATCACGGCTCTGGAAATTGTCAAGGCCAATCCTCTCTCCAACAATTATCTTGAACAATTACTTCCGTCGGTGCTGGGGCAATGTATTCGTCATGGGAGCGTCGACCTAGTGAGATATCTTCTAGAGCATGAAAAAGCACCCATGACATTTGTCTCTCCTCTCGCCATTAGCGGAAACCCCTCGATCGCTCTTCTTGAGCTGCTTCTGACCCATGGCTGGGATATAAACCAGGCTGAGGACCTCGGCCCCCTCGGACAAAACCGCAAGCTAATCGACTTCGTCTGCAATGATGGCCAGTTGATTCGCTGGCTAGTCCAGCACGGTGCACGAGTTACCGATGGCGAGGTGGACAATTATGAGCTCTTCCCACAGCCGGCTCCATTGCTAGAGACGTGTGCTGTCAGAGGCTCTGTCGCATCATTTCGGTACTTGCAAGCCAAGGGAGCTCTTCTCGGGAAGAGGACGCTTCATCGGGCGGTGGGAGAGGCATCGGCGTTTGGAACAAATCCGTTCATTGATGCTCAAGAAGGCCTTGGTGCGGAAACATGCTGTCAGGCCGAAGATGGCGAATCTCGAGGTGATGCTAGGGCGAGAAGAGAGAGAGCAGAAATGTTGATTTTTCTCGTGGATGAAATGAAGCTTGATGTCAACGCGATGGATTCCGATTTCCCCAATCGCGCCTATCGCTGGGGGACTCCATTATGCTACGCTGCTGTAAAGGAGAAAGGAGCGGATGTGATAAGGTGGCTGCTGGAGAAGAGAGCACAGCCAACGATCAAGACGGCCCAGGATGTCACAGATGCGGAGGAATTGGCAAATGCGATGAAGTGTGGAGAAAATGCGAGGATATTGGGGGAGTGGAAGCAGGCACACGGATGGAACGAATGAACTCGAGTTTGCTTAATTGCCACGGGAATTAATACAGAGCCATGTGATTGAGACATCGACTGTGCATAGTGTCACAACTGGTCGATCCTAATGCGGTCTGCCACTGATCAAAGTAGTTTTTCCAAATCTGCTGGGCGATAGACCTCCCATTTAAGGGGGCTTAGCGACCAGCAGTGTTCGTAGAGTGTAAATTACTCAGACCATGGGCACCCATGGGTACCCATAAGATAAGCTTACTACCCAACGATAAGAAAATTACCCTATACAAAATATAGAATTACTCAAAGCCATCCAAATAGATTGAAGGAATTTATATTATCCATTTTGAAAATATATCAGTTATAATAGTATGTTAGAGATAAACTATTGACGTTTTAAAATGGACCATATGTTTTGGTGCATTTCTAATGGTCTTTTCCGGCTTCGATCCCGCATCCCGCGCATCCAATTTCACTTGAACACGACGAAGATTCCCCTCAGGCGGGGTAAAATTCATGTAGCCATCGGCGCGATTTTTTACCGGTACCCATTGGAATTCTGTACCCTAAATGCTGGACTATCGACAGCAGTAGATATTTTTGTAATTTACTGCGAGTCTTCTTCCGACACTGGATGAATCTTTTTGATGCAGGGGTCTTGGAGTTTTAAACTTGCCGTCCCGCGTAAAGCCTCCACACTCGTAGGCGAGCGGAGCCCAATTAACCCCTAATCACGGATACTTCTAGGGTCCGGGACTCCGGCGCTAGCCTGTGAGAGAGTACAAATAATCTGGGGCGCTCCAGACAATTGTAAGCCCTGTAACTTACTCTCGATCGCAGTCTTTGCAATTGTTGCATACACCAAGCTAGCCATGGCCGATTTCAGCCCCCTACAGTACTTGTATCTCAAGACTATTATTTCTATTATGCGGTTGCTAGCGTACCCGTTCATGCGATCACTATTCAAGGCGCCAAATTCAAGCACCAGAAAACCTATACAGATCCCCACACGGGATCCAACTCGCTTCCTCAACGCATGGATTCATCACCCGCCTGACGACAGCGGAAACACCCCCCGTGGGGTTGTCATCAACTGGCACGGAAGTGGGTTCATCCAGCCGAGCCTAGGAATGGATCACGAGTTTTGCGACAGAATCGCGCAGGAAGCCGGCGTTTTTGTCCTGGATGCAGATTATCGCAAAGCACCGGAGCATCCGTTCCCAGCTCCCGTAGAAGATGTGGAAGATACACTGAGGTGGATTGAGAGCCAACCCGAGCGTTTTGATCTGGATCGAGTAGCTGTGTCTGGATTCAGTGCCGGCGGCAACCTGGCTTTGGTTGCGGCATCTGAGCTCAGAAGGCATATCGAGGGAATCAACATCAGGGCAGTGTATGCGTTCTACCCTCTCGTGGACCTTGCGCGCGACCCAACTCTCAAAACCGTACCCAAGCCTATCAATCCATTTCCTGTTTTCGTGCTCCGGATGTTCAACACTTGCTATACGCCCGACAGCGAGGTGCGGAAAAACCCCAGAGTGTCGCCTATATATGCCGACCCTGGCTTGTTCCCTGGAACGACCATCATCTTTACTTGTGGCGGGGATAACCTGAGACCCGAGGCCGAAGAGATGGGTGAAAAATTGAAGACAGGCGGCGCCAATGTTGAGGTTGTCCGGCTTGAAAATGCGGCGCATGGGTTCGACAAGGCCGTCAAACCAGGATCCGATATCTTCGAACAGAGGGAGATGACGTATTCAAAAGTGGTTCAAAGTCTTAGAGACAACTTCAAGGAATGAAGCCTTTCATTGGCAAGGCGCATTCTGCATGTTGGGCAAGGGATCGAGTTGAGATATGCCATGTACGGGGGTGAAGAGCAGGGCTAGTATATGATCAAGGTATCTTAACCTCACCGTCTCAGTATTGCTGCACATATGGAAGGGTAACAACCTTAACGAGGCTGGTGGTTCCGGCGGCTCGTGACTGGAATCGGTATCGTCCCTGACCTACACAGAGCTAGTCAAATGAAATATTGATAGCGTTCACTCTTATGCTGGTTTTATTTCACATCAATTCTGAAACCATCAATATTTTATTATAATTTTCAGCATTTCCATCACTGAAATACGTATATTATAATCACCTGCGGCATGGGTGCGGCGTTGACAGAATGAATGACACAGATGAAGATAATTTGGCTTCATCCACTCAAGGGCCTATTTACGAGAGTCTTATTGTTTCTTCTCAATACTAAAAGTCGGCTTGGCCTGCTTCCCAAATCGCCAAACTTCCTGTGGCTCTTGGCAAGAATGCCTTCTTCACTTCCCCGTTCGTGTGTTCCCCGTTCACTCCATTCTGCGACTCCTTCGCAGGCGTACCGTAGCCACCACCAGACGGCGTGACCATGACGAGTTGATCGCCGGGACTCATCCTCACCATATTCTTCTGGCCCAGATTCACACCTCTCATCGAGCCATCAGGTTGTCTCCTGTTCCACGTGTTCGACCCATACGACCCTTCTTCACCGCCCCGCATCCCGTACGGCCGCGTAGTTCTCCTCTCGGTGATGACGCTGAAGCTCAGCGGCGCAAGGGCTTCGTAGACTCTTCGACACCCGTCCCCGCCGTTGAAGGCGCCCTTGCCACCGCTCCCACGGCGGATGCTGAACTCGCGCATGAGCACTGGATACCGCTTTTCCATCAGCTCGACGTCTGTGATGCGCGTATTTGTCATGTGCGTGTGGACGGCATGGGCGCCGTGCCAGGTTGGCCCAGCGCCTGAGCCGCCACAGATGGTCTCGCCGAACGAGAAGGCGAAGCCCTTGGTGCGGCCGCTCTCGTCGAGAGACTCTCCGCCGAAGAAGCCGACACAGTTCATACATCCTTGTGATGCTGCTGCTGCCTCGAATGCTTGGAGAATCGTGTCACAGACACGCTGCGAGGTGTGGGTGTTTCCAGCACAGACGGCTGCTGCATCAGACGGGTTCAAGAAACATCCTTTGGGAAGGATGACGTCGATCGGAGATAGACAGCCCTGGTTCAGGGGAATGTCCACGCCAATCATGGCCCGGAGACAAAAGATGATGCCGGAATACGTAAGTGCTTTGGGGGCATTCATATTACCGTACAGCTCTACCGTCGTGCCGGTGAAGTCAAACGTAGCACTCCCGTCTTCTCGGATACGAACCTGTAGATGGATGCGGGAGCTGTTGTCCATATAACCAATGGCCTGGAGTATGCCATCGGGGCTCTTCCCTCGGACGTCCTTGAGGAACTTCCGCACAGCAAGCTCGGCGTTGGCCTGCACAGCGTCCATGTAGAAATGCACCGTAGTCTGGCCATAGTGATCAATCAGCTTGTTGAGAAGCTTCGCACCCTTGTTGTTCGCTGCAGCAAATGACTGGAGATCCGTGATGTTGTCGCTTAGTCGTTGCGTGCTGTTGCATCCCACCCTCTCGCCCGGTTCGGCAAAGATTTTGGCGATGCCTTCAGTGTCGAATTTGCCGTTGCGAATCATGGTGAAGGTTTTGATTGCGACACCTTCTTGCCATAGCTCTGTCGAGTTCGGAGGCATAGACGTCCCTTCGGAGCCTCCAATGTCGGTGTGATGGCCACGCGAGGCCAGGAAGAAGACGATGTTTTTGCCAGCGTTGTCAAAGACGGGCGTCACAACAGTGAGATCGGGAAGATGGGTCCCACCATGGACTATAAATGCAGCAATTGATCAGTAAAATGCCCTCTCCCGTACAAAAGAGTAAAAAGGGTTACCTGGATGGTTTGTTACGTATACGTCTCCTGGGCGCATCTGGTCACCAAGCAAATCGATCTGGCCCTTGACGGCATAGCTCATGCTCCCAAGGAAGACAGGCACGTGAGGGGCATTCGCAACCAAATCGCCGTTGGGACCGAAAATGGCGCAGGCAAAATCGAGTCTCTCTTTGATGTTCAGTGACACGCATGTCTTCTGCAGCGCCCGACCCATCTGTTCGGCGATGCTCATGAATCGATGTCCGAAGAGAGAGAGTTGCACGGGGTCGACAGCAGACGCATTATCGACCCGACCAACTGTCTGGGACTTGACATCAATGACGATGTGGTTCGAGAGCACTCTGGCTTTGCTTCCGGGGGCTACCACGATTGTCTGCGTGCTGTCGATGATGACGGCCGGCCCGGTGACGATGCTGCCGCGGGCGAGGTTCTGAAGGACGAGTACACTTGCTTGGTGCATACCACCATTCTTGAAGTAGACGGACCGCTGCAACTTCCACGTTAGTGATGGATTCACGACAATAATGCAAGGTCACTCACTGTTTCGGCCGAGCTCTTTTCGTTAGAGATGATCTCAAAATTGTCCTCTCGAAGTTCACTTTCGAGCGCGTCATTATCTTTCGTGTTCTCTGAGCTGATGCCGATTCCCCTGACGCGGATATCATCAACGATGATTTCTCGGTCTTCTGGTAGCACGAACGCAAACTCTCGCAGGTGTTCAGCAACGAACTCTTTCTTCCAGTCACCATCGGCCGGCTCCAAGATCATGAGGGTTGTATCACTGCCGCGGTATCGAATGTTCAGGTACATCTCGTGCTTTACTGCTGTCTTTTCGATGCCTTGTTTTACCAGCTCGGTTGTTGTGTAGTCGCGGAGATGTTGATGGCGAGCGCTAATCTTGGCTATGGTTTCCGCTGTTAAGAACTCGTTGCAGGGCTCCTGAGCCTCTTGCACAACCTCAGCAAGAGCCATCCCTAGATATCATGATTAGCAATGATTAGACCAGCATTTGTAGATGTTTCTCACCGTATGCTGACAAGAGACTCGAATACTTGTGCATAATCACCTTGGAGATTCCCAGGTTCTCTGCAATCTCACAGGCGTGCTGACCTCCAGCACCACCAAAGACTGCGAGGTTATGAGAGGTTATTTCGAAGCCTCGGGCTTCAGTGAGAGCTCGAATTGGTCTGCACATGGATTCGTTCGCCACTTCGATGAACCCCACTGCCACGTCTTCAGGAGAGATGGCTCTGCCAGTGTCCTTTTGGATTTCCTCAGCCAGTTGGGTGAACTTTTCCCTCACGACTTGGATATCGAGGGCTTGGTCCTCTGTGGGACCGAAGATGCTGGGGAAATAATCAGGAAGTAGCCGACCGAGCAGAAGATTGGCATCTGTAATAGTAAGCGGGCCGCCTTTGCGGTATGACGCCGGACCTGGATGGGCACCAGCGCTCTCAGGGCCGACTTTGAAGAGGCCGTTCTGCCAACTGAGGATACTCCCGCCGCCAGCTGCAACAGTGTTGATATCCAACTGGGGGCTCTGGATGGTAACTCCAGCTGTAGTCATTTCAAAGATGTGATCAAATGTGCCACCAAATCGACTGACGTCGGTAGATGTGCCGCCCATGTCGAATCCAACCAGGGGAGTTTGGCCGTCATAAGAAGTCCTAGCATACCCAACCAGACCACCTAGAACCACAATACTGATTAGTACGAATCGCACCGTTATTTGGGAGAGGGAAAGGACGTACCCGCTGGTCCGCTAAGAATACCCTTCATGCCTCGAAAGGCCTTGTAGTTGACGAGGCCTCCGTCACTTTGCATAAACTCGCACCGAAGGCCCTCGAGATTTCCATCTGTAAAGCCGGAAGCAAAACTCGAAATGTACTTGTGCGTCTCGGGAGTGAGGTATGCATCCGCAGAAGCCGATCCGCCTCGGGCCACCATCTTGACCATGTTAGCCCCGACCGCTGAGGACAAGGCGACGTGTTCGAAACCGAGACCCTTGGCAATCTCTTCTACTTTCCGCTCATGGTCGGAGTAGAGAAATGAGTGGGCAAGGCACACGGCAATTGTGGTGTAGCCTTGATCCTTGAGGCGTTGCAGCGATGCCCTTGTCGATTCTTCATCGAGCCTTTCCAGCACTCGGATGAGTTCACCACCTACGCCTTTAACAACTTCGCCTTCGATGGCTTTCGGGGTACCGTTGAGACGATCTGGAGCCTCGTCGTAATGTTCCAAGGTGACCCGCTCATCGATCTCGACGACGGTGTCATACAAGACGGACGCCTTTCGGATGTCAAGGGCGAAGATGTCTGGGCGTTGTTGCGAGCCAATTTCCAAGACATCCCTATGGCCCCTTGTCACTAAGAATGCGTGCCGCGTCCCTTTTCGTTCAAGCAGAGCGTTGGTCGCAACAGTTGTGCCCATGCGAATAGCGCGGATGGGGGCTTTTGGCAAGGGCTCCGTCTTGGGGATCTCTCGCCCGAGGTAGTGTGATAGTACTCGTCGAACGCCTGGCCGCAATTTAGCAAACTAGAACTTTTTGTCTTACTTGGGTTTCGTTAGTCCGACCGACCTTCGGTTGGAGCATCCTTGTAGTGATCCGGGTCTACGGAAAGGAGCTTGAAGACTAAGTCTTCCTTGCCCTCGACCGACGCCCAGACGTCCGTAAAGGTGCCACCCCTGTCCATGGCTATGAGGATGGAATCTGCCATGGCGTCCGAGTTCAAGTATTCCCCCATGATATCGGATCTCGTCTTGGAATATTGAAGAAGACGATGTGGTGAAGGGCTTTGGATCCTGGATCTACAGGAGATGGAGCATTCTACAAACAACTTGGAAAAATGACCGCCCAGGACCTTGCATATATGTGCACTGAGAGGTTCGCCATCTCAGCGGGATAGTCGAAACGACCTTCTGTAGCATTGTGGGAGCTCACCCTGTGACCCATATGCGACTTCGGAGCCGCGAGGTACTTTCCACTAGGCCCGATCGACACTCTGAATACAGCGTCATTGTTGGTTGACGGCTGGGTGCTGTTATCGCGGTGGAGAATACTACATCAAATGAGGGGGTGTGGATGTGGATATTGATACCCAGCCAGACCAGACAGATAACCTATCGTTTGATGCCTATCTGAATCCTAGCACGAATACGACTCTCCCCTCACCTATAAGACGCCCTGTATCTCTGCCACCATCTCCACTCTCCACGCTACCCCGGATTCTTTAGGCCGCTCGTTTCGACCTTCCCAGCCTCCAAGCCGACTGCCGCCCGCTACACACATAGACGGAAACTAGAGCCCCTCTCCAGTGCATAATTTCGTAATCTCAGTATCTTCTCTATCTGGCCGCACTGTAGCTGTGGACCCCGCCCCCTTATCAACCTGGCTCAGACCGTGGATTCATTGGAGCCCCCCGGCCTAGTCTCGCATCATCACATCCTCGATTCCCCAATTAATCACTGAACATCGTAGACAAACACGCCATGGAGAAACGAGGAAGAAATGCCTGCTGGAAATGCAAAGGTACCGAGAGCTACCCCGGGACTCCCGCTCGCCTCGCAACTTGGGGCCCTGTGGATACGATTGCTGATCATTGCCAGAGCGACGCGTCAAGTGTAGCTTGGAGAAGCCCGTCTGCGGCAATTGTGCCCGGTCTCAGCACCGTTGCGAGTACGGTCTGAAGCTTCTGTGGAGAGAGGAAGCTATGGCTAGGGGTATATGCTTTGGTCGACAGGGTAAGTACTGCTGCGGTAATTGCCAGTTTAGCACCGGGTGTTTCAATATGGACGACGACTCTAATCAGATTGAGCCACAGGCGTCCATGGGAAGTCGTCCAAGACGTCGCTTCGCAGTCATTCGCCAGCTCTCGAAAGCTTCAAAGGCCATTTCTATTTCTTCAATACCTCGGCTGACAGCTTTCCAAATCAACCCGGGCCACTTCAACAGCCCGTGTCGCAACCAGCCCTCCATCCCTCCTCTTGTTCCACGCTCCAAGATGGACCGCAAGAGAGGGAACTGGATCAGGCATGTCAAGATGAATCAAGTCAACACATGGTTCTTTATCGGACCGGCATAAGTGGGTTTCCCACGGCTTCCCCTGATGGAGACCCATTGGACCTGCATCTCTTCGACTTTTACATCACAAACCTGTGTCCTAATTTGAGCAATTCGCCAACGGACAATCCCTACCTCGAATTCATTGCGCCGCTTTCATTAACCTCGGCACCTCTTTACCATTCTGTCCTCAGCTGGTCGGCTCACGAGCTGTCCTTTAGAAAACCCGATGGGCGAAGCTATCACCAAATCTCTGCCCATCACAAGGTTCGAGCACTACGAGGCCTCAGGCAAGAGATTGAATCATCACAAGCCAACACCGCTTCTCCTTCTAGTCTAGCCTCGGTTCTTGCGACCATGATAGTACTCTCTTGCCAGGAAATCGTCGAAGCATGCTCATCAACGTGGATGCAACATCTCAAAGCCGCCCGGATGTTGTGCAGCATTCTTTGGCCGAAAGGTCACGATGCACCTGACAACTTCCGGAAGTTCTGTGTCATGTGGTTTGTCTCGCACGAGATTATGAGCCGCACAGCTTGGATCCAAGACACGCTCTTTGAGCCAAGCGAGTGGTTTGCCGGCGACGACGAAACGGAGATTGACGTTATGATCGGATGTTCTCGTGGTTTGATACGGCAATTGTCCGAGACCAGCACTCTGATTACGGATATTCGGAACCAACCGGCCTCTTCCAGTAACCCAGAGTTCATAGCTCGCCGCAACTGCATCGAAGCCGCCCTCAAACGACTCGGCCAGCGCATTTCGACAACAAAGGGTTCAGCGCCGCCCGAGTTGCTCGATATTGCTGAAAGCAAGAGGCTATGCGCATTGATATACCTCTACACCTGTATCGACAGCGCTACGCCGTCATCGCCTGTGATTCAGACGATCACCGCACGAGTAATGCGGATCCTGACCAGACTGCCGCCCAAACCGTCACTCACCTTTCCCTTGTTTGTCGTGGGCACCCTGGGCGTCTGGAATGAGGACGATCGAAGATTGGTGCTTGATATGTTGACGAGTATGATTAAGGCAAGGCCGTTGGCAAGTATTGTCAGAGCAGAGGAAGTAGTTAGAGCTGTGTGGTTGGACAGGGACTTGGGTAAGTGTGAGCGATGGGAGGATTTGGTAGAGACAAGAGGGAGGTTGCTGAGTCTTGCATGATTGAAGAAAGGAACTTGTGACACGAGAGTTAAGATGAAAGAAACATTTGATCCAGACGATTTCTCTTTCTCTTAACAACTCTCATTACTCGTTATTAGAGTCTCGAAGTCGAAATGGTATTCGTATGAAGGCATTCATCTTCTGCCACCCAGTCCACCACACCTTTGACATCTCTCACACTTCCTACTCTCCAGTGAATGTCATTCGTATCCCCATCTGGCGTGGCTTTCCACTTCCATCGATCCAATTCCTGCACTCCCTTCTCCAACACCTGTCGTGCCCACCTCCCTGCAATCGGCAGCATCTTGAAGGCGTGCCCACTGTCTCCAGAAAAGACCATCAGGGAGCGCGAGTCGGTGTTGGGAACGTAATCGATAATGTAGTTGGAATCCGCCGTGTCGCCGCACCAGCAAATGAACTTGCGCGTCAGCGGAAGGCACGAGAATTGAGGCATAGTCGCGGCGATGAGCTTCACAATCTTGTCCTCGTCTTCTCGTGGGATCCGACCTCGGTAGTCAGATATGCTAGAGCCGGAGCTGGTAGGGACGCTCATCTGACTGTCAACCTCGGCTGCAATTGTCTCATAGTTGGTGAGGCCGGCACTGTGAGCACACAGCTTCAGCAAGCAAGTCTCTGGATCCGGCTCGAAGAAGAAACCAAGGTCCCGGCAGTTGACAACAGGAACGCCGGCCATGGCTTTTGCCTGCTCCTGCGAGAGCTGGAGATGTGCAACTGACCATGCCTTTGCAACTATTTGAGGCGCAATCGACGGGAGCAGACGAGCGACATGAGCACCGAGGCAGAGGATTACACGAGTTGCCTTGTGCTCTTTGCCAGACGCCGTTTCGACGCCGATACAGCGCTTGCCGTGGAACAAGAGCCTGGTAGCGTGGCCTTGTTGCTCTCCAAGGATAAAGCGCACGCCTAGACGTTCGCATTCGCTGTGGATCTTGACCATTGCGCGACTAGCTCGAGCGTAGCCTCCGTATTTGTTGAAGTAGCCAGTCCAATCATCCAAGGCGGAACCTGTAATCTGAGGAGCAAGCGGCCGCATATCTTGATTTTGACCAGCCCCAATGAGTCGGAACGAGCCCGAAGGAAAGCCCGGGTGGTGTGCAATCGAGGAAAAGGATTTAGTGAGCGAGCTGCGTGCCTTTTCTTCAGCGCTCGGTGAGTTGGCTATGATGAGACCCGTCTCTGCGTAGTAGGGTGCAAAGAACGGTGATTTCCAGGCCTTGATGGCTTCCAAGGCGAGATCGGTGTAGAAGCCATCTTCGTACTCGGCCCGGACTATCTTGTTGAGGTCACAGCCTGCCGAATAGGAGGATGGAATCTCCGGGGCTCTATCCAACACGGTAATGTGGCGGTAGCCATTCTGCGCGAGGTCAAGAGCTGTCGACAAGCCAAAGGTACCGGCTCCGACAATCAGGATTGATTCGTCCATCAGACTTTCAGATGGTTTTTTTCGTATCGTTAGGAAATGGTCTGGCGTTGATATGAGCCCTCATTACCACGATATTTAAGATAGGGATATCGCAATGTGAGGCGGTGTTGTCGCAGCCTTCGTGAAAGTGATAGACTGATGATTAGTGACATCCAACATGGATGTGGATTGTACATGGGCTGATTATCTCGATATCAGCGGGTCCAAAAGTTGGAGGAAGGTCGAAACGAACTGACTAGGGAGGGATACTACTCCGCAGTACTACGTTGTACGTCACTTGATGGCCGACCCAGTCGATATCCAATCCAGGGTCTGTTCGTACATGTACCTAGTAGTGCGTGTCGACAACTCCTCTCAACACTGCTGGTATCTGGAAAAGACGCATGATAAGAGACAGAATGCTCTTCTGGCGAAACGACCTTCCCCCAGCTTCGATAAGAGACTCATCCCTTGGGACGAAAGATTGTTTGCAAGAGTCATTTCGAGCTGAACTAGGCTATGCCCGTCTTAGGTCGCAACGATATCGGACATACCGTGGTTAACACACCACACGCTTGTCGCCTTAGTCTAATCACTAAGCGACTTAGCATGGAACCCTGTCCCATCCCGGTGATGTTTACCCCAGATCCGCAGCTCCACTCGCGGCCTGAGTCGCGGCCTTATCATTTGCTGATTAGCTGAGGGCTCATCTTGACATAAGATCGCCTCCTCTCCCACTGAGAGATCGCATCCCATCAATGACTGCAGTCCATCTTCCCCAACACGAACATCTTCAATCTTCACTTGTCATTCGCAATGTCGCATCTGAACAGCGACAAGAAGGAGGCTGCCTCCATGGAGAGACCCTCCTCGCCTCAAGCCGAAATAGGCGAATCGCAGAAGTTCGATGCTCGGCAGACAGATGAGGCAGCAACCTATCTTAACAACGCCGAGCATTATGAGCCCCTATCGCCCGAAGAGGACAAGAAATTCAAGAGGAAGATGGATTGGATTTTGCTTCCGATGGTATGACTTTGATCTTGACTCCATGACCCAGAATTAATACTAAAAATGCCGCGCCTAGTTGTTTCTTGTTGCTACCCTCGGAGCGTATGTTAATTCTACCCCATCTGTCGTTGCATAGACTAACCGTCTCGACTAGCATCGACAAAGTTGCACTGGGAACATCAGCCCTATATGGTCTTCGCGAAGACAACGCCCTCGTCGGTCAACAGTACAGCTGGCTTGGATCCATCTTATCCCTGGGTGTAAGTCTACCCGCCCCCGCCAGAGTATCCAGCATCTAATTCATCGCCGCGCAGGCTCTTTTCGGCATGTTTCCTTCGTCTTGGCTCATCCACCGTTTCCCAAGTGCCAAATACCTTTCCGCATGCTCCGTGGGATGGTCTGCGTGCTCCCTTTTCCTTGCAGCCTGCCACAACTTCGCCGGACTTGCAACGCTACGCTTCTTGATGGGTAAGTTGGAACACCTGAGAGTATTTACTGCCTTGTTTGCTGACGCTGCCAAGGAATGTTCGAGGCCATTATCGTCCCCGGTATTTCGCTGATCCTGGCTGGCTTCTATCTCAAGTCCGAGCAGCCTCCGCGAAATGCTCTCGTGTTTGCTGCTGCTAGTTCCGTCTTCAATGGGTTTCTCTCATGGGCCATTGGTCATATCCCGGACAGCGCTCCTCTGGCGATTTGGCAATACTTGTTTCTGCTCACCGGTACGTGAATTATGGAAGACAATCTGACTTCCCGTAGCCCTGCTAATGCACATCGAAGGGTCTGTTTCCATGATCTGGTCCATCATCGCCTTCATTTGGTTGCCCAGTACGCCAATGGATGCCTTTTTCCTCAGCGACCGAGAGAAGCAGCACGCTGTCCACCGCCTCGCTGCCAACAAGACTGGAATTGTCAACCATACTTGGAAATGGTCCCAAGCCAAGGAAGCCGTGATTGATCCCAAAACTTGGCTGCTTTTCTTTTTCAACATTGCCATCAACATTCCCAACGGCGGTCTCATCACCTTTGGTGGTCTCATTATTGCTGGTCTTGGCTACTCCGGTGTCGAGGCTTCGCTTCTTACCATGCCAAACGGTGTCGTGTCAACAATCGCTGCTTTTGTTTTCTCCCTTCTCTCAGCGAAATGGCATAATCGGAGATGCCTCGTTACCATGCTGGCTTGTACCGTCCCGATTATCGGTACTGCTGTGGTGTACGCTCTTCCTCGCAGCAACATCGGCGGTCAGATGGTCGGTCTATACTTCCTCTACACCTATTTCGGACCCTACGTTGTTGGAATCGGGTTGGCACAGGCCAACACCGCAGGCCACACTAAGAAGACCATCGTCTTTGCCATCTTGTATATTGGCTATGCTGTGGGCAATCTTATCGGGCCTCAGACTTTCCGAGCTAACCAAGCACCGGCTTACGTTGGTGGAACCATCTCTATGATCGTTTGCTATTGTGTCTGCATTGGTATTATGGGAGCTTACTGGGCATATGCGGCGTGGGAGAATAAGAGGCGTGCGGCTGCCTCTGTTTCCACTTCTCAAGACGCAGTTGAGTCTTTCATGGACGAAACAGACTACGAACAGACTGGATTTATGTACACTACTTAATACAATCTGTATTAGGTTTTTTAAAGAGTTAAAGAGAGGTCGAATCGTCAATTCAGCCTCTCTTATAATAGCTAGATTGTTTAAATGTACCAGGTTTGTGTAGGTCTGCTGTACTTCGTGATGTATTTTAAGGGAGATGCACCTCGAAGATGTATCTCCAATTGCGAGTTGAACTACTCTGTCACTCTGTCCATAGAAGCCTCAGCTGCTAAGTAATCCCCCCTTAGCTCATCACTCGTCAAAGGGCTGTTTCGCAACTGGACAAGTCTCGATCGCCAAAAGCCCCAACGCTCCAAACTGTAACCTGGTTTTCCTTTCCACAGCTTTCCCCGGCTACGTGAATCGTCAAGAGCATTCTCTTTGCACGCATGGTAGATCTGCGGTGATGAAAGATTGAACCAAACAGCCGCCGCTGGTGCAAAGCACTCGACAATCCTTTGAGCTTCCTTCCCGCCGCTGTTTTCAATACCCATCCCAATGCTTTCCAATGCGCGATATAGACCCCCATATAGACGTTCATTAGTGAGATACGCAACCAGACCATTCAAATTCTTCCAGCGCCGATCAGTTTCGGGCAGAGTGTTATGGCTTAGAATGTCCGCTTCTATGTGTCAAGTCAGCTTATCCTCTACCCTGGTGAAGTCAGGGGACTCGAATGTGTCTACTTACGATGCCATCTTTCAGTAAGGAAAAGTGCCAAGTCCGGCAAGTCCTGCCACAACCTTCGGCCATCCTTCAAGGCCGTAGTATTTGGCAAGTCACGAAGAGCTTTTATCAGGGAAACAAACTTGTGCATTGACTGAGTCTGGTAGTCAAGCTGGATAGCGACGCGGAACATGAGGTCCCAGAAGGCGGCAAGGAAACCTTCAGGTGATTTATTTGCCTCACCATTTCCTCGGTGGGACGGGAAAAGGCTATTGATTTGCTTTGCGGCTTCTGACGCCGTAGGTTGTGATGTTGCTGAGAGATAGGAGGTAAGAATCGGGAATGTTTCCAATTCTGTGTCTGTCATGCTGTCCGAGCCAGGATCAAGTTGGAGATTTGGAAGGTTAGGATAATCCATGACCTTAGCTGATGTATTGCCTCTCTATAGCAGAAGCCTGAAGCCCTGTGATAGTGCTCAGTAGTAATACAAACAAGCGTTCTGAGGTAACTTTCGATGTAGACCAAGGCTCGAGAAAACCACCACTGTGTTGGCGTGAAGTAATGCCGCTGGATAAATTATATCATGTATGATGAATGACCTTTCATCTTATATACGAGGCACTCCAACCGGGAACCAGACAGTCTGCTATAAAACGAAATTGGGACTTCAACCTCGGTTACATGTGCTCTGCGCATGCTAATTAACGTGGTCGTCATTATTTACGAGCTGCCCGCACCTACTAGACGAGTTGTGCAGCTTCAGGCAAAAGGCCCTTCAGAATACGACAGTGGAGCTCTAAATAACAGCACCGGCCTATGGGTCGAGGCGGAGGCTGTGAACCCAGGGAAACGCCTGCTTCAGACCTGCATCACGTCAGCATTATAAACCCTCGCGTTAAGCAACACTAAGTAATCAGTGATCATCTAACACCGAATTTACCCCCCGCATTAGTCAAGAAACCTGGCTGTTGATGTCACAATAGCTTATTAACAGTCTCATGCTTTGAGGATTCACATTACCTAGGAGGAAAAAGTCCTTGATACCCCCTGAAATCGACCCACAAATCAGCTCATCGACTCTTAAGTTCACGCGTATAATATACACGAGATGCGCATTGGTTAAAGTTAAGGGAAAAAAATATAACGTGGCGCAGGTTTTACACTATTTCTTCTGAGTCATCCATACGTAGCAGGGGTAATCTAGTTCCTACAGACATAGCCACCTCCATTGTTTTACTGCCAGGGCTTCCAAGGAAGGATATTAGGTATCATTGTACCACATACGTAAGATATTTGTAGCCTCTCTTTCCAGGTTTGGTTCTTTGCTGCGACTGTTAAGTTGTTTGTTAGAGTATTACAGATTAGATTGAAGTTTAGTCTGAGGCTCTAGTTTTATTGAGAGAGCAACCCAGACGCTACGTATCGCGGTACTTCGACGTAAAATCGACCCCGGCCTTCAATTGACTTGCTAGCGTGATAATCCCTCATCTAAAACATTGCATCAGAGTTTGGTGCTGATATACGGAAGAGGAATCAATACGGCTTCGACTTCGTATTCCCCCTGAAAGGAGCCATCCGTTTTAGGAAGTCGAGATAATGCTCGAAAGCGAATACCAGTATGTTTACACGTGGAATTAATCAACTGTATTCCGTCTATAAAGGTTTTACTTCCTCCTCGCCTTAGAGCCGTCTCTAGTAGCATCTCCCATTCCTCATCATTGTCAACACAACCATAAAATACTCGAATCGATATGTTTGGCACTCAGTACATGGGCTTCGCCCTTCTCATCGCAGGTCAAGGCCTTACAGCTGCTGTGCCTTCGGTCCCTGCCGAAGACCTTGGAATGCCCGCCGTAAGCTATTGGGTTCACCTCTCCTCTATGCTACAAAGCCATTAAAACTGACTTACTTTCCCAGAGAGTGACTTGTCACGTTAGTACCGGCACTTTCATCTTTACTGTATCCGAGGCCCGAGAGGAGTACAATCGCGTCAGGGGTCTGTATAACCCAGGAACACAGACCTACCCGACCAGGAGCGGGTATCCGCATGAGTTCAGTAATTTCGGTGGTACCATCAAGTTCGACGACACAGCTTGCAATTCGAAGAAGCGCCCCGTGAAGATTTACGAATTCCCCATCTACCAGCGTGCATCGGAGGGCCACGAAGCTTCTCATTACGACGCCAACAAGAAGAAGGACGAGCAACCTGGGCCAGGCGAATGTCGTGTTGTCTTCACTGCGGAAAACGGTCATCTATGTGGCGTCATGTGCCACAAGAGCATGACTCCAGGCGGCGATCAAGCATTTATTAAGTGTACTGCCTAAATGAGTTGCCATCGCAAGGGATCTGGTGTCAGGCCCGTGTTGTGACCAGGCGATCACAACCAAGAACAATGCACCCCACTTCACTTCAACAAATTACTGTTAGATCGTACTTTACAGAATCGCGCCTACGATTCAGCAACTGTCACGATCCCTACAGTAACCCATTAATACATAGGTGCACTATTTGCACATTACACCAAGCCTTACGCTCCTTAGATATTAACACACTTGGTTGCATCATACTACCTTTGCCACATTACCAAACCGTAACCTACATCGCTCACCTTGACATCCTGATGATATCCGATCATTACATCCTACGTAACTGACCTGGTGGGCAAACAGGCCGATATGGGAGTACATATAATTCACTAGTTGGACAATAGATCCAGTAAACCTGTTAAACGAGCCGTGCGAGGGGAAACGTGGAGCATATTTTATTGCTGAAAATTTGCTGTAAACGAAGATGGTTCGTCAAATGCGGGAAAGGGAACAAGATGTCCCCTTGTGTGTATTATTAGAGTATTATTAAGGAGCCTTATATTCTGAATACGTTCCGTTCCAAATATGTTACACGTCCTCATTTGGGATCGCATGAGTCTTGATAAAGCCCTTAGTCTGTAGTTTAGTCTTGGGGTGCGACAGGTCTCTTGCCAGGACACCATTCTTTTGAGCTGCCTTGCAGGTGTCGGATCAGCGGGCTTTCCGTTGCAATAATTGTCTATCTTTAACACATGCTCCAAACCGCAACCCAAGTTCGTCAAAGATCCAAATTATCTTTACTGCATTCCCAGTGCCATGTTTCTCCTCGTACCAAAATACCCCACGTCGAGTGTCACCAAGTCCTTCAAGTACGAGAGATCAAGTTCTGGAAGCACCGAACCATCCTCCGCAAAGAATCTTGCCACTCGCCGAGCTGTCCATCCTGGATTTTCATCGGCTAATTTGTTGATCAGTGATGATTTTTTTCCTAATTCTGTTGGAATCACTCACCAATCCAATGTCCTGCCTTGGGAATAATGTCAACCTGCAAATCGGACGAGATCGGCTCATAGGTCTGGCGCAGCACTGACTCCCACCCCAAGCTCGCTTCTCCGCCCATGCCCAGTAACGGCACATCCAAACGGCTGTCGTTCAAGGACGCTGAGAAGAATTTTGTATCATCGTAGACCGTCGCAGCGGAGAAAGGACCTAGCATCGCTCTGAGGAATCCTGGCTTGGAGATACTAGTGGCGTATCTATTGACGGTATCCTCACTAAAGCTCGCCGTTCCAGAGTAGCTCCCGTGGAAGAAGTACCACTCTAGAAACTGCTTCTCTTTTCCAGACATGAGAAACTCAGCCAAGTCGGGAACTTGGAAGAAAGCAAGTTGCCAATTTTGGTACAGGTCCCAGAACGGAGCCGGCGTGGCGATCTGGTCGTATCCAAATCCCGGAAGTCCGTACTCGGCCAAGGCTAGTCTCTTGACCATATCAGGATGTTGAATCGCCAGCGCCGTCGCCATACCAACGCCCTTGTCATGCGCGAACACATACGACGACGTGACGTTCAGAAAGTCCAGCACTCCCTTCAGGTCTGCCGCCGAAGCTGTGGCGCTGTAGTTCCCATCGGGCGGAATACTCGAGTCCCCGGCGCCACGGTTGTCTGGTGCAATGACGGTATAGTTCTGTGCGAGGATGGGACCGATAAACTGCCACGTCAAGCTGTGCTGGGGGTTCCCGTGTACAAGGAGCACAGGAGGGCCTGAGCCGGCGTACCGGAAGTGTATGCTGACGTCGTCTAGAGCGACGCGTCCATGTTCCCAGCTGTCAAAGTCTGTTATAGCCGCTGTTGCAGAGGTAGCCAGGTAAACTAGGGCGAGATGAAGAGCTTTCATTGTAGTATAACGAAGATCAAGGTCAACTTTCTGCCGTGTTCAATGTCGAAAGATATCCAGCTCCTGCCTGGTTATATCATAAAGCAACCTCCCCAATAATCACGGGAAATTGAAGAGAAAAATCACGCACCCGAATCCCCTCGGAGACATTTCCCTTTTCCAACTTGATGAGTGAGCATGATTGTTAAGCGCCGCTGATGGCTTCATTCGCCATCGCCCATGCGACCGTAAGCAGCCACGCCTAGATTACAAAGCACATGGGGAGAGCGAACTGTAGGAACAAGGGCAACTATCTCAAAGAGGTGTTATGATGCGACACACACACTTTGCAACAAATCAAGCTGATAGCCTGGGAAATGCTCCACCACGAACCTTACCTAGAGTCGTTTGCCCGAACCTCTTGGCTTGAGAAAAAAAGGGTAGGCCGGAGTGATCCTTGATCCAATACAATCATCATGCTTGGTCTCCACACCTGATGGAACATTTATTCCTTGACTGAATTTCTATACGTCATCTAACATGTGGGTAGGTTGGCTAAACAATAAGCGCCGCCAAGTGGCAAATACCTATGCCATCGGAGACCGCAAAAAGCAGAACGGCAATCTTGGCAGACCCGATAGCTTAGTTTGCAAGTGCTTCTTACAGGGCTTAGAATTCGTCACTCAGTCCATTATTTTATTCCGTCCTAGCCTATGGTCTACGGGAGGATTGGAGATGGACGCGCCGGGGGAGGAGGGCGGCGGATGAATCCATCGTACAAGCAGAGCTGTGTCCCTAGACTCATCCTAGCGGTCCCGGCAATATAGCCACCAAAGATACCAACCCCGATGTTTTACAGAGTACACTCAAGTAATACCTATTTCCCAAGCACCCGTAAAGTTATGTATGGTCGGTGGTTTGTCATCGACATGTATGCTCATAAGGAAGAGGCGGCTAAGGGACAGTCGGGGAAGACGTGATGCCGCAAGGAGTTGCTTATGTGTTCAGAGATCAGCATCATTTACAAATTCACCTTACACCGCCAAGCAAAGATATTTAACTAAACTGTGTTGATTGAATGTCTCTCGAAAGTATTCAGGGTAGTTTTCGTCAAGAAGCCAGTGATATAGTAGCTAGGAATCCTCAAATAGAAGAAACGACTGCCAACGCCACCCAGCACGTACTCCACCGGGGACTTGCCATTCAACGAATAAAGATTCTCACTGTAAGTCAAGCTGATAAAGAGACTCTAGCTTCGCGTCCTTTTGGAAAAATACGTAATGCTGGATCCACCAAGGAAGCCAAGTGCGTAGTTGGTAAGCAGCATGCCTTCGGGTCGGGACGCCGAATATATAGTCGAGTTCTTCAAGGGTTCGCTGCCTGTTTTTCCAGCGTGTCAGATGTTTCATCTACTCATTCATCCATGGATCATGCACTTACTTCGTCTCAGGAATAATAAAGAAGATGACCAAGAAAGCAAGCAAGTTGAGGCCAGCATAGAAGCCAAACGCTCCAGTAGGTCCGATAGCGGCCAACAGCGAAGGAAAGCTTAGGGTCAGCGCGCTACCAATGGTGTTGTTCACACAAATTGTGAAAGCACCCCCGATTTCTCGATGCGATAGAGGGAAAGACTCGGAGAAGTAGATGGAGGGCAAGGGACCGATACCTGTCGGAACAACATCAGCTGCGAAACCTTTCGACCGGGTCAGCTAAGCAGAACTTACCAGGGCCGTACATGGCTGCGAAGAGATAAACGAAAAAGGCAATCAACGGTACTCTCGCTCCCACGCTGTCGTCAATCAAGAAACACAAGCCAGCAGCCAAAAGGCACCAAGCCATGTTCGGAAACGTGATCAAGAGCAAGTTTCGGCGGCCGAACGTGTCCATCATGTAAACAGCTGGGATTGCGAAGATGAACGTCACAAGGCCGAAACCCATTGACGCCAATAGGCACTGTTTTGGGGTGTATCCGGCCTGTTCAAAAATTGTTGACGAGTAAAAGGCCATGATGTTGATGCCTGAGATGAGAGTCAGTGAGAGGTTGTCCTCTATGTTCACAGCAAGGTTCTTACCGGAGAACTGTTGGCTGATGACAATCCAAGCACTCGCTACTGTGGCACGACGCAGACGCGGGACGAGAACCAAATCCAACATTCTTCTGCCCAAAGTCTGACCACCAAAGGCATTCTTTTCTTCCAGAACCTGTCGGTGTGCGTAGTACAGGTCGCGGGCTGCAATCATCTCGCTATTTCGGATACGGCAAAAGGACCCGAAGGCTTCCTGGAATCGACCCTTTTTCATCAGCCATCTAGGGGACTCTGATCGCGCAGTGATTAGCACGCTTAACCAACATAGGCATAAATGATTCCGTGCATCAATGACTTACCAGGACACCACCAGACAAAGATGACGACAGGGATAGCAGGCGCAAAGGCCGCGGACAGTTGGAATCTCCACGCCAGTGCGCCAATGCGATACCAGATCAAGTTGGAGCAGAAGCCAATGAAGATGCCAAACGCAACCCAAAGCTGGAAGCTGGTCACGACTCCGCCGCGAATAACAGCAGGCGCAACCTCAGCCGAGTAGATGGGAATAGTCGAGATCTTGATGCCCATGCCGATGCCCATGAACAACCTGCAGAGCATCAGGCCCCACCAGTTCTGTGTAAACCCTTGGGCAAGCACTGGAAAGATTGCGAAGAGGCCAGTCACGAAGATGGTCCCGCGACGACCCAGCAAGTTGTTGATGGGGTCGGCTGCCCAGGCGGAAAGAAGACCGAAGAGAGTTGGAGCGGCATTGATGGCACCAACGAGCATATGATTGTCCTGGATGCCGAACTCGACGGGAAAAGAGAGGTTTGCGCCATTGGCACCGGTGTTGTCCCAACCCTGGATCGCAGACCCGAGGGAACAGAGGGCAATGGCAAAGTACATTTGGCGCGGTAAGTGCCACTTGTGAGTGACCTCGCGCTGAAGGAAGTGCTTGTCTTCCTCGGTCAAGTCCTCGAGCGCCTCGTAGGTCTGGGGGTTCTGAGCTGCCAACGCGCCGCGATAGAAGACGTCTTCCTTTCCCTGGAAGCCATTGTCATGGCAGAAAGCGTCGGTTTGGAGTCTGAGGTCTTGCTTCGAAATGCCAATGAGAGGGTTGCGAATTCTGAGACATGGTCAGACGAGGGGCTTTCAGTGATGAGGCATAGAGAGGGTGGGCTTCATACCTAGCATTGACGTTGCGGGTGTAGTCTTGCTCTGTGTGTTCAACATGAGTCGCCTCGAGCCCCGACTTGACATCGCCCTCGAGATCAGAAACACGAGACATGACGGCAGAAGTGCTTGAGCACGATGGATGGAGTTGATGGGACTCTGATAATGGCAGGTCGGTCTGTTATTGGCGTTATCAAGTGGAAACTGCGGTTGAGGTTCTCGAGGCTCTTATATAATTGGGGCAGTAGGCGGGCTCACTCTGGGGTAAAAGCGATCTGCCCCATGGGGTAACGACGATCCGGGGTACATGATACCGACGGCCTGTCACCAAGCCGACTCGAGTAAGGCGTCTCGGTCTCGCTAGGCGAAGCTATGGATTCCCAACTGTAATCCTGATTCCTATCCAAGGTGAGGAGGTCCTGCAGGCAGACAAGGTCCCGTACAGGGGGTCGGGTCCCCTCTATTCCCTGTACAGGGCACCACACCACGATTCCTGCGCAGGGCATATCGTCCTGTACAGGGCATTGGAGCAGGGTTCCCTGCACAGGGCTTGGGTCATGTGAGGAGGGTGCGGAGAGAGTCTTTGATGCCCTGCGTGTGTCCAGTCTCACCGGGCCGAGCTTCATTTCCATTCCTAGCATAGTGAGTCGGGAGCATGACTCGCAAACAACCGGACTTTCACAGCCGAGTGGCCCACGTCATTCAACAGCGGACAGGCTAATGATAGCCTCCCCCGCTTTTGGGGGGTGGCCGGGATCGGAGAACGACGCGAACACGCTGATAATGGTTGGATTGAGGATACGGTGTGATTGGCCAACAGTTGTTTCCTTTGTGCAGGTCGAGCTGGTCTTGAAGCTTGACACACACAGGGCAATGACACACGCAGGGAACTGACACACACAGGGCATCGTCGCACGCAGGGAGTTGGCACACGCAGGGCACTGGCAACAATGGAGCTAAGCTGCTACCATGGCGATGCTTGCCCATCACATGAAGATCTGAGAAAACAATTTTGTATAAATCCTGGACAGTCCAAGCTCTATAGTACGATTTAGAAGGTCACAAAGTACCCAAGTCTCATTCCTAGGATAATTCCTCCGCAACTGTCAGCAACAACCCAACCAACACAAAAACCATTCGCCCATCACCACAATGGGAAGCATCGGCACCGGAACATGGCTCGACAAGCTTGAGGAGCAGTGTTAGTTTATGAGAGCGTGTTGTATACGCCCCTGGCTGACAAAACACAGTGAACGTCGACGTCGACTGGATGGACCCCGAGTACATCAAGGGAATGCCAATCGTGCCTCACGACCAAACCAGCAACCAGCTCTGGGTAGACATCCAGCTTGGAGATGCCTCGAACAGAGAAATGTTCCTTGAAACTGCCAAGGACCTCAAGGACCAGGGGTGGCTAGCCATCTACACGCGCATGGTTAGCATTGGTGGATGAGCAATTCAGATCTGAGCAAGCCTTGCTAATGAACTTGTACAGGCTGTCTTGATGTGCAAGAAGAACATCAACTCTATCAAAGGCCGTGTCCTCCTCCAAACCCTGCCCTCCAAAGCCTACGAGTTCCAAGACACGCTTGATCACGCTCGTCTTTACGACCGCGAGTTTGCTCTTGCAGGCATTGGCCGGGATCGCTTCTGTATCAAGATTCCCTCCACTGGACCAGCTTTGAACGCTGCAAAGATTCTTTCAGCCGAGGGTATCCCTACTCTTGGAACTGCGCTCTTCAGTCTCCCGCAGGCGATTGCCTGCAGTCAAGCTGGGATGTTGTACATCAGCCCATACTACAACGGTAAGCTGCTACGCTAAACACCACTATTCGAGAATCTGCTGACAGTCGATAAAGAGGTTCGCGCACACGACGAGCTTGAGCTTTGGCCCGACGTGAAGGACCCCGCAACCGAGCATCCCATGTCGGCGCGCATCGTCCAGATCATCAATACATACAAGCGTCTGTACAAAGAAACCGGAAAGGAGCAGCCCCTAGTGAAGAATGCCAGGTAGGCTTCCTATCATGAGCAAACAAATAATCGTTGACTGACCCTGTCTAGTTTCATCTCGGTCCAGGAGGCAATGGCAGCGGCAGAAATGGGCTGCCACTCTGCCACCATCTCTCACACTGTCTTAAACGAGCTCGCGAAGCTTTCATGGGATGACAGCAAGCAACCCGGTGCCTACGTACCCAAGCCTGTCCACGTGTACAAGGATGCTGGACCAGGTCCCGAGCGCCTCAAGAAACTTGCCAACATTGACCCGCTTGCGGCAGCTGAGTGGGACGGCAAGCTTGCTTCGACTGACATCGATTATCTCGCCAATAGCGGCGAGGCTTTGCAAAAAGCCATCATGGCTGATCCTGTGACGACTGCCCGACTTGCTGATGCGTTGAAGCTTTTCACTGGCGGCGAGGAGCGCAGCAAGGCCAAGGTGGAAGAAGTTTTGAAGATCATCTAAGCGCTCTTCGACAGGAACGCCATGAATTGATTTATGAATAGTCATATAGCCAGATCACATGAGGAATAATAGATTGCTATCAACCTCCAGTAATATTCCAGAGTCAAGGTTACGCTCCCATTCACCTGATTCCTGCCCCCAACTGTAGTGTTTCGCTATCCGGAAGATAGCCCGGTGGTGCCGTTGCCTGAGCATCGGACATACCAGGCTCGAGGTGAAAAGCCATCGCCTCCGCATCGTAGAACGTAAAGTCTTGACAAGGCAACGAATTTTCCGCATTTAAAAAGTCGAGAGATTCGGGGAAAGAGATTGAGAAAGTCCCTGGGTGCGCGTATGCACCGATGCCCGACGCATCTTGTGTTGGGCGTAGGCTTCCCGAGGGTGACGGATTCAAGTAGGGCTCTGGAATGTGATTATTGTTCACCAGATTCCAGCTCAGACCGACCGTCATGGATTCGCCACTTGGTTCGGGGACTAGCAACGGTGAGGCGATGGATGGTATGGGTACTGAGATGATCGAGCCCGTCGCCAAATCTTGGGTGGTGTCCTCAGTGACGATAGCCTCATCGTCATGACTGTGGTCTTGCCTATCAGTGCCTTCCTCGTCCGGACTGCAACTCACAGCCTGACGGCTCTCGGGCTGCTGGGATGTGGCTGGTTTCGCTAGCAATTTCGCCTCCTTCTCCAACTCCACAAGGCCGTCGAGATGAAGCGCAACAGCCTGTGGCGATCTGAGAGGCCTACGCTCCAACTGACGACGAGAGTTGACCTCGAGCAGGAGCTCATCGCGCTCCTGGATCAACGCTCGAATGTCTCCAAGCGCATCGAGACATCTCCGGTGCAGGGTCTGGCAGCGAGTGATGCTCTCCTCGACCACAACGTGCTTTGAGAGGCGCTGTGGGTCACACTCGGCGAGGCCTGGGATTTGGCCGGCGAGCTCCTGTAATACTCGTTAGTAGCTAGCATACTGATGTGATAGCAGCCCTACTTGCATTCAACTTTTCTTTGAAGGCCTCCCGGCGGTTCTTCTCGAATATCCGATGAGCCGCCCGATCATCGGAAGTAAATTTCCGAACTCGCTTTTTGTCCTTCCTCGACGGCCCAGTGGCTTGCATCCTAGCTGATGAGAGTTGCTTTCGTGCCGTAGCGAGCATGGGCGCCCATTCTTTAGAGTAAATACGATGCTATGTAGAAATTGTCACGGCCGAGCAATCTGGGGATGGTTGAAAACAGATTGAAAGAGGAGCTAGAGCTGCACGTAGTGGGAGGGGGTTTGAGGAGGTGAGGGGATGGATCGGCGCGGAGAAGCTCTGATTTGAGACTAGACTGTTCTCTTGGTGAAAGTACCTTGTTGGAGCTGTGTCACGTTTATGCCTTGCTTGGCGCAGGGGATTATTGAAAAAGAAAATCTTATTTTATATATCTGTATTTAGTTAGACTTCCTTCCTGTAGTAATTTTTTTAAAAATATTATATCAAGATATATATTTACTTATTAACCAGGGTAATTTAAGTTAATAGTCAAATTCTGTCATTCACAATCAGCCCGAAAAATATCTTACATTTACATAAATTTATTACACTCTATATCATAACCCATACGGAAGCCAGGTAGTTAATAGCAGCAATACTGGGAGTACAGACCAGTTGGGAGCGGGATTATATAGATTATCTGACGTAACACCGATTATCCAAGTCTTGACCCCCCTGATTCCCTGTTACACAAACTCATCAGAATCAGGCTACCCTAGACTGACGAGTATAGATTAGTGTACCAATCGTTACAAAAATTATAACAGCCATCGCCCGAGACAACCTGATAAAAGATATTGCGGCATTCTGTCATGCCCGTCTCGATCGGGCTCGGCGTGGTAACACCTATCCCCGTGCTTGACACCCGGTCGGAGCAGCGGCGGTAGTTGTAGCAATGACGGAAGTTACGGCGCCTGAGATGCCGGTTGAGATACCGTCAACATAGGTACAAAGGCAGTAATATATGCCGAGCAACATTTTAGAGAAGTCTTCGTTGATGGACGGGCTCGGTGCCAGGAAGTTAAGTAGCAAGTTAAGTAATAATATCATCCCGAAAAGTTCAAATTGGAAAAGATAAAAAATGCACCCTTCCTAGTAGAGGCCGAGCTTATTCTTTAGATAGTATCTAGTCTAGCGAGCTAGACCTACTTATTAAACCCCCGTGTGCCTGTCAGCACCATCGCAAAGCTCCCCTCTTGCATTTGGGCGATACTATCACCATCTGGGACTTCTAACTCTGTTGTACTTCTTGCCTACTTCTGCTCCTTGGTAGGCTGCTCCTCCTCGGTAGGCTTGTCCTTGTTCTTCTCTACCATGCCAAAGTCGGTGTCGTTCTCCTTTCTGAGCGGAATCTGCTTCATGACAGCAGCAGCGATGAGCCCCACGCCGCCGAAGGCAATGGCAACCTGCCAGGACCGCTCCAGTGCGATGCTCTGCACAGAGATGACTTGAGCACGCGTCTGTGCCGAGAGCGAGTCGAGAAAGTGGACTTCAGCAGCGCCATATGCCCCGCCGGCCATGAACTCGGCGGTCACGGCTGCGTCGCTGATGGCGCCGTCACCGGCGAGCTCGGAGGCCCGGCTGGTGTAGATGGTGCCGGCGATGGCGACTCCCCACATGACGCCGAAGCTCCGCATGAAGCCCCACGTCGCCGTCGCCAGCGCCGTGTCCTTGTCCGTCAGCGGAGCCAGCAGCGCCGGGAGCATGGCCCCCATGCCGAAGCCCGCGCCGAAGGACTCGACCACCTGGAAGCCCACCCAGGCGGCCGTGCTTGAGGTGTCGTCCAGCATCGTGAAGAGGCCGAAGCCCACGACGATCAAGGCGAAGCAAACGATGAGGATGGGCTTGTAGCGGCCGAACTTGCTGAGCAGCAACCCGCCCATGATGGCGCCAGGGAGGAGCGCGAGGATGGTGGGCAGAAGATAGATGCCGGCCTTGTAGGCATCGACGGCGAGGACGCCCTGGAAGTAGACCGGGAGGAAGTAAAGCGCCCACATGGTGACGATTCCGTGGAGAAAGGTGAGGAGGAAGACGATGGGGCTGATGGGATTGCCGAAGAGGTGCAGGGGCATGATGGGATTCGGCGTGAGGCGCGCATTGCCCTGGATCGCGACAAAGGCTCCCATCGTGGTCAGACCGACTATGAGCGGCACGAGGACTTGATACGATGACCAAGGGTGCTGTCCTCCCGCCCAGCCGAGGGCAATCAGCACGGGGACGGTGCCGCCGATGAAGAGACTGTTGCCCAGCCAGTCGAGGCTCCAGAACTTGGTGGCCCACGTCTGGGATCTGTCATACTTGACTCGCAGGAAGGCAATCAGCAGCACGGTGGCAACGCCGCCAATGGGCAGGCTCATGTAGAAAGCCCAGCGCCAGGTGCTGTAGCTGGCGATGAGTCCGCCAAAGAAAGGGCCGAGAGCGGCTCCGATGCCCACCATGCCGAACACGGCGCCCATGTAGGTGCCTCTCTCGCGGAGCGGCACCAGGTCGCAGATGACGATCTCGCAGAGGACGCCGATACCCGCGCCTCCGATGCCCTGCACCGCTCGACCGCCGATCATGGCGGCCATGTTGGTGGCTCTGCGCGGTGGTGGTCGTTAGTAAAGAATCTGAGCCAGGGACTGAGGACGCAGCAAAACAAAACTCACCCGCCACAAACGCCGCTCCCGATCATGAAGAGGATCCCGGATATGATCAAGGGCCACCGGCGGCCAAACACGTTTGCAAGCTGGCCAAACATGGGCATGAAAGAAGTCCTACATAGATACACAAGGTAAGCAACCAGAACCTGTGGCTTATGTCAAACGGGGAGGCTTACATGGTCAAGAAGTATGCGTTGGAAACCCAGATGAAGCTTTCGCCGCCACCCAAATCCGCAACAAGCGATGGCATGACGGTCGAGGTGACTGTGGCTTCCAGCGACGTGAGAAGGCTGATGAGGGAGAGGACACCCATGATGGCCCAGAACCTCGGCCCCTTGTCGAACTTTGGCGGGCTCTTTTCCGTCGTCGCATCCTGGGCATCGACCGAAGTTTCTCCAGACTCGCTAGTCGAAGCGACCGCGTCTTTTTGCGTCATGGTGCGCGGACAAGATGGTTAGCAACAATAGGGTGAGGTCGTATTGGGATGATAGGCAGATGGCGGGGGGGCTGTCTCGGATCTTTCTCGCAAAAGGTCGACGGAGGTTTTTTTTTGGGAAATATTCGCACCTACGATCCCGTGCGAGGAGCTGTCGGGTACTTGTAATATATAAGGCCGAATGAGAACCGGCAATTATGGTGGCGCGGTTCGCGTGGCTCCATGCTCTGTGGGTGAAGCCCCGCGGAGGGTTTGGTTGCATGGATGTGGCTGACCTCGCAGGGTTTTATTTCCTTTCGCGGTTGACAGTCTTTTCTGCATAATATTACAGGTAGTGTTAAATCAACCGCCGAGCCAAAGTATAGTGTACACTACATATTACTGTAGCCAGGATTAATTGAGATCATGATCCAACAGGAGAGGTGCCGGATTGAGCAAGGGATGTGAGTAGCAAAAGAGTAAGACAAAGAGCAGCTTTGTTCGCTATTTTTGCTGATTGGCTGGCCACAAAAACCTCCGAGCAGGGTTTCTGCTAGCATTGGATTTGCTTGGCATCAATATCTCCTTACTAATCCCATCTCGTCGGTCATTGTTTCGTGTCTCTTGAAGAAGACACTCTCGAAGAGCACAACACCAAAACCAACCATGCTTAAACCCACAGTTAGGCGCTCCGCTTGCGACCAGTGCAGAGCAAAGCGAGTTCGATGCCTCCGCGGCCAAGACAGCACGGCTCCTTGCGCCCGCTGCTTCTACATGAGCGCGCGATGCGTGACGGGCGCCTCTGGTCATCCCGGGAGACCGCGCAAGCAGCGTCTCGCAAGCAGTGATGGTGATGGCACGCCGAAGGCCATGGTGACGAGCCCTGTCGATAACTTGTCGCCTGCGTCTCATGGCATGTCGACGTTGGGGGACAGTCTACACGGCATCGTCGCAGGACCGGCTCACGAGCAGCCACAGCCGGATTTCTTCTTTGACTCCCCTTTGATCCATCAGGGCCCTACGCCAGGCCAAGAGCAAGATATGCCCTCCTTGGAGCATCAGCGGAGCAGCTCACTGTCACAGTCCCAGTCCCAGGGACTTCTCAATGCAGACGATGAAAATGAACTCAACGCCATGCTTCACATGGGCGGGGACTCTAGCAATGCCCTCGATTGGATGCTGATCCCCTCCTTTGATAGGGAGGGCGAGGTTACTCTGCCCCTGACTCCTCCCCCGTCGCAATGCTTCAGCGCGGTAAGCTCTCTGGCGGGATTCCGAGACGAGATAGACCAGCGCATCGCGAGCATCGACGCCTACTACTCAGAGCCCTCCAAAGTCGTGCAGCGCTGCAGAGACGACGAGGACGAGGGCGCGGGCCGGGATGTCGAGAACCCGGCAGCGTCGCTTCTTGCGTGCAGCAGGAAATTCATCGACATCATCCAGAGCTTGACGCCGGCGGCTCAGCTGCAAACGCACGCCGAGGATGCGCTCAGCACCGAGGTGGTGCTCCTGGCTCTGTCTAGCTACCTTGCGTTGATGAGGCTTCTCGACGCCCTGTTCCATCGCATCTACAAGTACCTCTGCCAGGTGCCGCGCGAGTCGTGGCAGTCCATCAAGGTCAAGTCGGTGCTGCGCATCGGCGGCGTCTCGTCGCTCCAGGACATGCCGCTCAAGGCGTATGCCATGGGCATCCTCGACGCCATCCAGGGCCAGGTGCGGACCGTGGAGCGCTGCATGGGGATTCCAGCCGAGTACTGCCTCTCGGGCGAGGCGGTTTCTTTGTCTACCGCCGCTCCGGGGATACTATCGCGTGCAGATCGGGCGCGGTTGTTTTGGGTCGTTGTGGCCCAGGAGGATGTCAAGTCACGGCGAGGGAGCAAGTCGTACGTAGAGTCGATACGAGCCAGTATCAAGGAGTCACTGGCATTTCTCGATGGCTAGGTAGGTGAAGCTTTTGAGACTGGTCTAATAATTATTGTACCTCCTACCTGCCTCCATGCCTAATAATCGTACAAGGGATATACCAGCTTCTGGGCCGAGACCTCCTTGCGCTGCAAAAGCCCCATGCCATCAATCACCTTTGCCAGTCCGCCGCGGTTCACCTGTATGGGATGTGGTTTCAACCTCCCAGACTCGAGCAAGGCGGCGAAGCGTTTGATCCACCCGTGAAGCCAAGCGTGCAGCTCCGGGTTCGCCTTGCGATAGTACCCTCCCGGCAGCTCCAGCTCGAGCCCGGCCACCTCCAGGCCCATGACCCAGGTCGGCTTGACGGCCTTGCGCATCGTGGCCATCAGATGGTCCGGCAGCAGCTCGAAGCCGACGTATCTGCCGCCGCCGCGCCCGATGGCCGCGTAGCACTGGCGGATGGTCCTCGCTTCGGTGATGATGTCCAGCGCGTACTCCAGCGTGTTGTTGGTGTATGCCCGTATATCTTCCCCACATGTTGGTGAGTGGTAGTCAAAGGCCTTTTCGGCACCGTACGCTTCCACCAGCTCGAAGTTCTTGGGAGAGCAGGTGGTGACGACTCGATAGCCCGACCTGAGGAAACACGCACTGGATTAATCGTCGTGGACTCATTACGGCACTTCGGTAGCGTCTGAACAGGACGAGGGAGAAGGAAACCACACACGGCCACTCACATTTTCAACAATTGAACGGCAAAGGTTCCGCTGGCCGTAGAACCCCCGTAGACGAGGACAAACTTGGCATCGGCGGTCGGCTCCTCGGGCGTCCCGGGCAGCTTCATCTCCCACCAAAGCGCCATCCCCACGCTGCTGGCCACGGCACAGCCCACCGAGGCCGCCTGTTCCCACGAGAAGTGCTCCGGCAAACGCCACAGGTTGGCCGGCTTCTCGGCAATGTACTCGGCAAAGGCTCCCGACCACGGCCGCCGGGCCTGCGACGCCATCTGGGCGCCGGCAACGCGGTCGCCGATCCGGAGGCCGCCGGGCGTGCGGGCCACCGAGTCGCCGAGACGGACGACGGCGCCGGCGAAGTCGCAGCCGTTGACAGCGCCGGGGGAATGCACCCGGGCCGGCATCTTGTAGTCGCAGTGGTTCACTGCTACTGCCGCTACTTTGATGAGGACGTGATCGGGCGAGACGGTCGGCATGGGCAGGTCGGTTCGCAGTTCCAAGGTCCCGAGTTCCTCGGTTGACTGCACGACGGCCTGCCGCAATGGAGGAAGCGCTGGGAGAAGTGTTGTCGCCATGATCCGGTGCTGCTCGCTGCTCTGCCTTGAATTCGTGGTGTGGTGCGACAACCTCAAGCTGCGACGACCCCAAGCTGCACCTCTCTGCTTTTCATGGCCCACAGATTCTCATCTTCCCGTGTCCTTTGGGCATATTCGGAGCTTGAACGGGTGCGTGCAGTCGGGACTTTTCCCAGAGCCGGCCGAGTCGCTTTCCCAGGAGGACCTCGGGACTTTTTGGTGCAGTGCTACTCCGGAGGCGAAGTACCTTGCATCCAGGCTCGCGCCGTATAAGGAAACGGGTCGCAGGTGAGTAGATTTCTCTGCCCTGGGCCTTTCGATTCGGTACCTGTAGTAGCTTCGAATCTTGGAACCCGTGTCGAAAATGTTTGGCGGAACCATGTTCAAGACGCTTGCCCTTGCAGCCTTCTTCTCCTCCTCCCTTGCCGCCGCAAACCTCCACCAGATTCCCCTCGGCTCCTCCGAGTTCCCTGCCGACGACGACTTGACGCCGCGATGGGACGACGATGCGTGCACGATTAGCAGGAGCACTGCCTACGAGGTGCTCGACGGCCCCAATACCTTCTCCTCGTCGCCGTCCGACCCCATCAACTCGGTCAAGATCACGCCCGCGATCAACAAGACGAACTGGGAGCAGTGGGAGTTCGACGGCATCTCCCACACGGGCATCTCGCTCATGATGGTCATGTTCTCGCGGGACTACTCGTTCTACTTCTTCGGCAAGGGCAACCTGCGCATGGAGATGTTCATGACCACGCCGGACGGCAAGCACCACCAGGAGCTCCAGTATCTCCAAGAGTCCCTCATCCTCGACTGTCCCGGCTACACGTACGGCCTCTGGAACAGCTCGGGCAAGTCGTACTCGTTCTACACCACCAAGGACCTGAAGCATACCAAGCTCGTCTTCGACTCGCCGGGGATCCGCGGCACGTATAAGCTGTCGGCCACCACGCCTCCCGTCCACGCAGACGGCTCGAACCCCGATCCGGAGGCCGGCAAGAACAGAGTCGACGCGGCCCAGCTGTCGCCCGATCTGTACTACAGCGTCCCCGTAGCTGGCGGCCAGGTCGAGATGGACGCCGTCCTGGGGTCTGGGAAGAAGCTCTCCTTCAGCGGCCGGGGCGGCTCTGCCAGGCTCTGGGCCAAGCAAGGCTGGCTCGGACTCAGCGAGAGCTGGGTCGCCCTCCGAGCCTGGGCAGGGCCCTACACCATCGCCTACTGGCACGTCGTGTCCCGCGTGGGCGCCGACAGGTACAAGAAGTTCGTCTCGGGCCACCTGTTCTACAACGACGAGCTGCTGGTCGGCTCGCGCGTCGGGAACGTCTCCAAGGCCGACGACTACGTCTGCGACGTGTACAACGAGGACGGCGAGGTCTCGGGCACGTACCACGACAAGAACACGGGAGCCGTCTTCGAGTTCGCCTCGCCGGCCCGGGACAAGAAGTGGCGGTTCGAGACACAGCATACCATGATGTGGTACGAGCTGGGCGTCGGCGAAGGGCTCGGCATGAGCGACTTTGCGGATCGTGTCGTCGGCGGCGAGGTCGGCGGGCCGCAGTACGAGGGGCGCGGCTTGACGGAGCAGGCCAAGTTCCCGGAACACATTCCTCAGTGGGCCATCTTCCTCTTGTATGGCGTTGGGTTCTTGGGGAGCGGGAAGGACTACGTCGTCAACTTTGTCGGCTACTGGTTGCCCTCCTGGTAATGTCAACTTTGTCACCTCCTAGTTGCCCTCTTGGTTGGGAATGGGGCAAAAACCCTCTCAGTACCGAGGGGAGTGAGGCACAATGGCTGATGACGGACGGATCATCACAAGGGATTGGGGTCATTTTGTCGGGCGACGCTGGGTAGTACCACCTCATAGCTTGGAGTAGTACTTCAATACGACGTTGCTGTCTCCAATTGCAACAGTAATGTTCTTGCAAATGCGTTTGCTCTGATCTCGTCGCTTACCTTGGTACCACCTCGGATCCAGTACTCGCTTGTTTGTCTTATGCGTCACGTATCACGCCCAATCTTAAAGGACTCCTGACATGATGAGCTGCAGTGGATTGCAGAGCAGCCCAAAGTAAGTAGGTTGGCACCGAAGCAATTCCGAGACTCTTCGGCATTGTCGTAGGCACGCAAGAAATTCAACATTGACGTTAGCTACAGCTACCTAGGTCCCTAGGTGGGTAATAAGTACCAAAAGCATCTAGGTATTGGCCTTGAACCACACAAACAAACCCTTCATTGACTATCCTCTCTTCCCTTCCAGTCGTAATAGGCCGTGATATAAACCACCTCGGCACCTTTTCTGATGACCATTTTCCTCACAAGCCGTCTCTCCTCGTTGACGATGCCAAAACCCCAAATCTGTTCCATGGTCCAGCCCTTGGTCTGATGGATAACTAGATCAAACAAGTTGTTGTCCCCGCCGGGTTCCCCTTCTCGCAGGAGGTCTTGGGTCAAGAACGGGTCCAGGGGCTTTCCATCGTTGCCGGTGGCGGTCGATAGGTTGACCAGGAAGGACCGGGATGCGGATGTGCCAAACATGGCCGAGGAGTGCAACGTTTCTCTCCCGTCCAGGAAGCGGGTTTCCTTCTCCTCGCTGAGCCCGGCGATGGCGACGGACGCGGCTTGGGTGAAAATCAGCATCTTTCCCCCGGCTTCGTCAATGTCGTGAGCCACCTTCAGGGACAAGGTGGTGACGCTGACAAGCTTGCGTATGATCCATGGGATGCCCTGGAGGGTGAAGGCTGGGTCAAACGAGTCGGAGAGAGTCTTGTTCTGGAAAACTGTTACTGTCTAGACTTTCTATTAACCGTCTGGGGTAGGTTACCAATAACCAAGAGCCCGTGAGATCCTGCATCGAGACCTCTGGAGGGGCAGCCATCTTGTTTCAGATAGAATTGATCCAAGTGTAGATATACGGATATTGTAGGTATACGGATAGTGTAGGGCACAAGGTGCGTAGCTTTGCTTAGACTGGCCTGGACGGGATGAATGGAAATGGTAGAAAGAGCCAGGACAGAGGGAGGTTTGGAGATGGACTCAAGCACCGTCAACCTGTGCAGAATGTGGAAGAACAGGCTGGGGAGCCTGGCAGGAGATTTCGAGTGTCGGTCGAAACAAGAAAAAAAGTCCCGAATTTTGGGGTATTACACGTTGGATGGGCTGCGGGCGCGGACTCGGGACATTGACTTTGGAGTCAGCACCGAATCGGGACATCTATAGGGACCGGAATCGACTCGAGATGCACCAGCTTTGTCCGCGGGAACAGTATCGATGGATGAATTGACTGGGCATAACAGAAAACCTAGCGGGAAGTTCTTGGTCAGGCGCCCGGTTGTCTGAGCAGCGAAACACCTAGGTCCGTCCGTCCGTCCCTTTGTTCCTCTCTTTCTCCCACACAAGTTCACAGCGCCAACAAACCGTGCCATCATGTTCAAGTTCTTCAACTCCTTCATATTCGACTTCGAGCTGACCCGGCTCCTCGGCAGCACGGCGGCCGGTGGCTGCGACACGTGCGAGTTCCTGACGGCCGTCGGCAAGATCAAGAAGCACGATGCCGAGTCGTGGCACGACGCCTGGAAAGAACAGGCGGAGCGGGCTGAGGCCATCGCCGAGGACGCCGCCAGAGACGGCCTGAATACGTTGGCCAAGAACGGATACCTGCGCGCGGCGAACTATTTCCGGGCCGCGTCGTATCTCTTCCCCAACCATGATCCGAGGGTCGTGCCGTTGTCCGAGAGGTCGGTCGCGGCCTTTGTACGCGCCACGTCTCTCATGGACGGCCCGGTCTTGTTGGTCGACATCCCGTACGAGAAGGGCATCAACATGCCCGCGTACTTGTACCTCCCTCCCCAAGAAGCACGACTGCCCGGCAAGACACCGCTGCTGCTGTACTTTGGCGGCGCCGATTCGACAAAGGAGGAGCTGCACTTCCTGTTCGGCTACTCGGGCCCGCAGCTGGGCTACGCCGTCCTCCTCCTCGAGGGCCCCGGCCAGGGCTTGCTGCTGAAGAAGTCGGGCCTCCCGCTGCGGCCCGACTTCGAGGTCTGCGCGGACAAGGTGCTGGGCTTCCTCCAAGACCTGGCTACATCGCGCCCGGAGCTGCAGCTGGACATGGACAGGATTGCCGTGGCCGGCGCCGTCACCGGGGGATACTTTGCCCTGCGCGCCGCCACCGACGCCCGCGTCAAGGCATGCGTGGCCATCGACCCGTTCTTCAGCATGTTCGAGTTGGCAATGACCCGTGTCCCGCGGGCCTTTGTCAGCCTGTGGGAGAGCGGATGGGTCACCAACGGCATGTTCAACATGACGGCGGCCCTGCAGAGCTGGATGAGTTTCCAGGTGCGGTGGGAGTTGGGCCTGGGCGTGAGCAGCATGGGCGTCGAGTCGCCCGCCGCCATGCTGCGACGCTTCGAGGACTTCTCCCTGCACACCGACAAGGACGGTAAGGTCTTGGACAGGGTTACGTGCCCCGTTCTTCTCACGGGTCCCGGCGGCGGTGCCGAGATGTACTCTTCGGCAGAGACTGGGGCCGTCAAGATCCACAAGCTGCTCACCATGGTGCCGGAGAGTAACAAGGAACTTTGGATACCGGCCGAGGCAGCAGACGGTGGGTTGTCGGCCAGTATTGGAGCCTGGCCCTTGTTGGCGCAGAGAAGCTTCCGATTTCTAGACAAGCATTTTGGGATTGATCGGAAGATAATGCCGGAGACTGTGTAAATTTGCTTAATAGAACTGAGTGGTGTCTCTAGTACACTGACTTTATTAGTAGCGTTATTTTGAAAAGTGGGAGTTTTTAATTTATAAGAAGCATTTTAAATTCGTATAAATAACAAATTAATTTTAAAATATTTTAGGAATTTCTTTCCAAAAAAAGTCTTTTTTTTTTTTTTTTTAAAAGGTATTTATAATACATAATATATGGATATTTTAGCTGGTTTATTTAAAACTATAGAAAATTCTATTACAAGGTTAGATAAATATTTAATAAAGTAAAATACTAAATTTATTAGAATAAAAATTTATAAATAAGATTCTGGTAGTATTCAGACTCAGTTAATATTTTAAAAAGCAATAGAAGTAATATAAAACTAGTAAATTTAGAGTTTTTTTTTTTTTTTTGGTTTTTTTTTCAAAGTTATCTTGAGATATTTTAGTCTCTCTGACTATTGGAAAGAATCTCTAAAGAATTAAAAACCGATCTCTCTCTTTCTGTACGGCTCCGGCCTCCTCTTTTAATCTTATTCAGACTACCTACCCTATAGACAGCCCTAGTAGCGACTGGCTATCCCAAGTGTCCCAAATTGCCAGTTACAGTCATAACTCTGCTCACACCCTTCTATCTGTACCAGTTCCTTACCATCGATTTTACAACTTACTTTATAATAGGATATTTATCACTAGGTTAAGAGGCTCTAGTAGCCTATACACCCAAAGGATAGACTAAAACCATAACAGTTGATATATGCCCGAAAGTAAGTAATAGAGGGATGAATTTTTAAAATACACTGCTTCTTTACTCTAGAAGATAAAAACCCGCGAAGCTGCCTAACGCCATTCCATACACTAAAACCCC
The DNA here is from genome assembly GCF_021365365.1 of Ilyonectria robusta. NCBI lineage: Eukaryota > Fungi > Ascomycota > Sordariomycetes > Hypocreales > Nectriaceae > Ilyonectria > Ilyonectria robusta. The sequence goes on from NW_025764451.1 coordinate 891,638, forward strand.
AAATTACCAAAGTCCACCCCTGCCTGCCATCCAGCATATAACATATTTTGCCTCAGCTCCCCCAACCGATATTTGTGTGACTAGTCTACCTCATAGGTAGGCACCTAGTCTTCCTTGCTCAACAACAGCTTCTGTCCGACCTGCAGTCCACCGTCGGCGTCCGCGTTGCGCAGAAACTCGCCCACCAGCGGGTTCATGCCACTCCGCACAGCACGCTCCACCCACTCGGCCATGGGCAGCGACTCCAGGCCGCTGGCCGCCTCGCCGCTCAGCAAGTCCCGAATGCTCTGCACGGGAATAACCTGGTCGCCCGCGTGGTGCAGGTACTCGACCCGGGCGGCATCTGGGGCCGGCTGGAGGACCGAGCGGGCGATACCTTCGGTGACGTTCTGCAGAGATACCAGATCCACGTAGCCAGTCCAGCGGCTTGAGTCCGGCAGCGCCTCGATCAGGGACCCGTACTCGACGAGGTTGGACATGACGTCGTCGCCCGCGTCGTCGCCGATGATGGCCGAGGGCCGATGGACGAAGACGGGCAGGTCGAGCTGCCGGCTGGCATTCTCCAGACAAACCTCGGCGGCCCACTTGGAAGCCGCGTAGCCGTTGGCGAGTCCGGGGCGGTCGTCTCGATCGGGGGGGAAGCCTGCGAGCGACTCCGGGGCCAGCACGTCCGACTTGTTGAACTTGCCCGCCGTGGCGGTCGAGACGAAGTGGAAGGGGATGCGGCGGGCGGACGCGAGCCGCACAAGCTCCTTTGTAGAGGAAACGTTGGGGGCCCGGAGGGAGCGGTACGTCTTGAGGAAGGACACGTCGGCGCCGTTGTGAATGATGGCGTCTGCCTCGGCCGAGATGGACTCGGCGTCGGCTTCCGATAGCCCGCAGCGCGGAAGGGAGAGGTCGCCCTCGTGCAGCACGACCTTGGGGGAGCTTGCAAATTCGACCAGCTTGCTCGTGTCGCGGATGGCGATGCAATGCATCTTGGCGACATCGGGGGATGCGGCCAGCAGCCGGAGCAGAGAGCTGCCCAAGAGGCCTGTCGCGCCGCTGATTACCACCGTCTTGGGAGACGTGTTGTTTTGTACTGCCGCTGCTGGCGTTTGCTGTGCGCGGGCTTCGACGAGGTCGTTCGGGATGGCGGTTTCGGCCTCCCAGTCGATGGTGATGGCCGTGTCGGCACCTGACGAGACCCCCTGGACCATGGTTGCCATGGCCCCCAGCGTGCTGTTCTCAAACAGCTTGATCAGGGGGATGCTGCCGGTTTGGAACGTCTCGTCGATGAGCTGCCGCAGCTCGATGAGCAGCAACGAATTGCCGCCGACGTGGAAGAAGTCGGAAGCCGCGTCGATGCGATGCACCTCGTGCATCTGCCGTGGCAGCGTGTCTTGCCAGACCTGAGCCAGCTTGGATTCCGTCTCTGTCAGCTCTACTGCCGATTCTGGTTCCCGCACTATGCTTGGGATAGCAAGTCTCCCGAGGGCCCTCCTATCGACTTTGCCGGATGCATTCAGTGGCATCGAGGGAATGGGGATGATGGCCGCGGGGCGCATATACTGCGGCAGGGCCAGCGAAGCGGCGAGGTTGCGGAGGAACCGGGCCTCGCTCTCCGCCGGGGCCCCACTCTCCGCCGGGCCCGGGGCCGGCGCGTCCGGAGAGGACAGCACAGCATGCGCAATGAGCAGGGCTGGGTCTCCACGAGGCGTCACCACTACCTCCTTTACACGTCCGTTGGAAGCGTCCAGTATGGACTGCTCGACATCCTTCAGTTCGATGCGCAGACCTCTGAGCTTGATCTGCGTGTCCCCCTCGATGCGACCGATGATGTTCAAGGTCCCATCTGGCCCGAGGACGCCCTTATCTCCAGTTCGGTACATTCTGGTCCACCCGTTTTGAATAGCCAACGAAGAGGGCTCAGGGTCCTTCAGGAACTTCTTTCGCGCCTCGTCGGCGTTGTTGATATAGTCCATGGCCACGCCCGCGCCCGCGATGCAGACTTCCCCGGACCACCCGACGGGCAGGACGCCCAGGTCTTGGTCCATGATGTAGACGCTGTAGTTGGGAAGGGTCCTGCCGGCTGGAATGTCTGGGCCCTCGTCGTGGTCTCGCAGGCTGAGATCCATCTCGCTCGAAGACATGGAGCATTCGGTCGGCCCGTAGGCGTTGAAGAAGCGGAACTCGCGTTGGAAGCGGCCGCCGAGCTGGCGGAAGCTCTGCAGCAGCTCTCGCGGAAACTTTTCGCCGCCGGCCGTGGCATATGCCCAGTGTGTGCTCTGGGAAAGGCCGGTCGCGCCGTGCCGGAGCCAGGCGAGATACTCGGACGGGGTTGCGCTGGTGTAGGTGATGTTCTCTTCCAGCACCATCGTGGCCACCGCGGCGGGATCTTTGCGGAGGGCCTCGGGAACGATGACGAGAGTTCCTCCGTTGGCCAGGGCCATAAAGATCTGGTTCAGGGACATGTCGAAGCCCACCGAGCTCTGCTGCAGGACCGTCTCGCGGCCAAACCCGTGCGTGTGCACCAAGGCCTCTACGTGGTTGCGCAAGCTGCCGTGGGACAAGACCACGCCCTTGGGGACTCCGGAGGTACCACTAGTGAAGAGGACCGCTGCCAGGTCGTTGGCTCGAGCGGAGACCGGATGGCGGACTGGCGTCTCATCCTGGAGAAGGAGAACGTCGAGAATAGTGACAGATGGCGAGAGCCCCAGGTTCTCGGTCTGAGCAGCCGTCGTGGTATTGGCGAGCAACGTAGAGCACTTGGATTCTTCCATCATAACGCGGAGCCTCGCTGGTGGAACGTTGCAGTCCAGAGGTACGAAGACGGCGCCGACTCGTAGGATGGCGAGCAGGGAAAAGACAAAGTTGGCCGACGGCTCCTGAAAGACGGCCACGGCCGATCCTGGCTTCGTGTTTGCCGTGAGCAGGGCGGAAGAGATCCGTTCGACCCGTTCATCAAGCTGTCGATATGTCCACGATGCGCCGCTGTGGTCTCTGATTGCCGTCTCATCTGGGTGCTTGGCAATCATGTCGTCGACGCGGTGCACCAGAGTTCCCGGCCACTTGGAAGGCATTATGGGGCCTGCAATAAAGATTGTGAGCAAACTTCTTACGCTGGACCTATGCCAGGACGTATACAGGAGACTTACCTTTTCCAAGCTGGATTGCATTGTTGATGTCTTGGCTTGAGAACAACGACACCTGCTCTAGCACCTTGTCGCAAGACCGAGACAGGTCATTCAACAGGGCGAAGTACATGTCCAACAACTGAGATGCGTCGCTCTCAGAGTACAGGCTCCGCTGCACCAACAAAGTGACGCGAGTCTCTCCTCCCGGGTTCTCGATGATGTCGAGGGACACATCGTAGCCGGATCCCGGAAGCTCGATCGACGTGGCTTCAACCTCGGCATTGTCGAAGCGTCGCTTCTCGCTCACTCCCTGGCGGTAGTTGATGAATGCCTGGAAGAGAGGGCTGATTGCCGTCGACCTCTCGCAGCTCACGCTGTCGAGCAGGACGTCGAACGGCAGCCTCGAGTTGGACATGGCGAGGTACGCCTTCCTGCGCGTGCCCTTGAGCACCTCGTCGAACGATTGCTGGTTGTCCAGATGGAACCTGAGTGGCAGCAGGTTCAGGTACATGCCGATGCTCTTGGACATGCGGTCGTCCCGGCGATTGGCGTCGGCCATGCCAACGCAGACGTCGCCGTCGCCGAAAAGCTTGAACAGGAGGACTTGGAACACGCCCAGGTGGAAGTGGAACAGATTCGCCTTCTGCTTGCGACAGGCGTCATGGATCTGCGCCGAGAGCTGCGAGTCGAGGACGCGGCTCACCGAGTTGTGCGCGTACGCGGTGAGAGGGATGCGCTTCCTCGCGGCCGAGAATGGGAGCAGAGGGAGAGGTGACGGCGGTGATGCGAACTCGGACCGCCAGTACTCCATCTCCGCCTGCATGGCTCCCGATTCCAAGTCCTGGCGCAGCTTCTCAGAGTCGGTCGAGTACTGGTACGCGGGCTCGGCAATCATATCGTGGCCGTTGTACGCCTTCTGCAAGTCATCCAGGAGAACCTCCAGGCTGATGCCGTCCATGACGATGTGATGGGATCCGAGAAGAAGATGGCTCTTGGTCGGCGTCAGACCGAGGTGGATGATGCGCATGCACTCGCCGTGTTCGATGTCGTAGACGTGGTTCCTGAGGCTCTCCAATTCGCGAGCCACGCCAGATTCGTCGTCGAGACGCACAGTCTGTAGACGAAGACGCGAAGTTCCCGAGATGCCCTGCACAGGCTTCCTGTTCTCGTCGGCGAAGAACCACGTCCGCAACGACTCGTGGCGCGCCGCCACCTGCTGGACTGCGCTCTCGAGGCTGCCGAGCCTGATGGTTCCGTTGATGGCGACGCATATCGTGCTGTTTGCCGTCGTCTGGTCTTCCATGAGGTGCTTCTGGAACCAGAACCGGGACTGGCCAGGGGACATGGGCAGGATCTTGTCGAAGCTTGGCTTGGGCACCTCGTTAGAGACGGACGTGGCAGACGAGGCTTCGTCCTGTTTATCTGAATCGTCGTCGCCCAAACGGCTTGGACTAGACGAGTTCGTGCTGGTCTGTGGGGGGGTCCTCGATAAAGACGGATCCGTGACCGCCGGCGGAGTCGGATCGATTGCACTCGGGACCGCCGGTGAAGTCAGATCCGGAAGCATCTCTTCGGAACTTGGTGAAGAGCCATCGTCCTGACCCGGGGTCTCGCGGCCAGGCATGTTTGCTACGGCGTGGTCGAGCAGCTCTTGAACCAGACCGCCAGACAAGATCTTGAACACGGGGACCTCGGTCTGGAGCTCCTTCAAGAACCAGGAGCGGATTTCCACGGCAACCAAGGAGTCGACGCCGAGATCGTCGATTCTCGATGCCAGAACCTGGGACTCTTCCCTGTCGGCTGGGATCTGAAGTATGACCCGGAGCTTACGAATGAAGCCGTCTATCAAAGGTCAGTTTGCGCTGCAGTGGATTCTCGCCAGGATATACACGCTTACCTTGCACAACAATGCGAACCTCGTCCTCGGTGGCCGCCTCGGCTAGCCGGCTCTTGATTGAAGCATCAGCCGCTCTCTTGGTCGTCTTCCCGTCCCCTGCGGGATCGCTCTGCAGACAGTGTTGGAAGCGGGGGAACCTAGGCCACCGGATCATGACATCGTCCAGGCCCGACGTTCTCAACGCCGTCATGACCTCGGGGTTCCGCCCAGAGCGCGGGTGAGATGCCAGGACGGCCTCGCCAAAGCAGAGATGGAACTCTCGCTCGGAGAGCAGCAAGAAGCCGACCTTGAACGAGGCCTCGTGCACGCTTCCCAAGAAGCCGTGGTTACGGTTGATGTAGCCGACGCCCATGACGGCGCCGATGTGAAGGATCGACGCAGCCAGCCCTTGGCTGCGACGCTTGATTGCCAGCGCCGTCATGAACGAGTTGGCAGCGCTGTAGGCCGCCTGTCCGCGGTTGCCGGCGATGGTGACGGCCGAGGAGAAGAAGACGAAGAAGTCCAGGGCGTCGGCGTCGCCGCGGAACATGGCGTCCAGGTAGATGGCTCCGTCGACCTTGGGCCGCAGCACCTTGGTCATCTTGTCCAGCGGCATCTCGGAGAACGAGACGTCGTCGAGGACCATGGCGCCGTGGGCGACGCCTGCAATGGGCGGGAAGTTCTGGCGGATGTGGTCTACGAGCGAAGAGAGAGCTTCCTTGTTGGTGATGTCACTGTATCGTGTAAGTTAGTCAGTCTTTTCGGAATACTGCTGGGAACCTGACTCACTTTGCAAAGACTTCCACCCTCACGCCCGCCTGTGCCATGGTCTCTAACCACCTGGCATCCATCTTTGGGGTGCGGCTCGTGAGCACAATGTTTCTCGCCCCGTGCGATGCCATCCATGTGCAGGTAGACTGCGCCAAGTCGCTGGTCAGTCCAAACATGACGTATGTTTTGTCTTTCTTGAAGCGGACGAGGCCATCGACGGTAGGGACCTGCACAGGAACCGGAGAGGCGCTGCTCCAGTCCAAGACAGCTGGTGTAGCTGCCTCGAGTTGGGATCCGCCGACCAGCTGTTCCAACGTCATGGACGCCGACTCGGAGCTCAACCCGAGCGAAGAGACGGTGTGTTCCAATGCCCTCTGCACCGCCCTATTGAACCTCGGACGTAGATCCGCGACGGTGAAGTCCCGGGCGTGCTGCAGCGTCTGTATCCCCGCGAGTGTCGTCCGAAGGCACGAGTCGGGCAGCGCCGAGGCGATCATGGCGCCCAGCTGCCTCTCTTTGGCATCCTTGGAGCTGTCGATAAATACCGCGACCCCAGCAGGCAGCAGAGGTCGGATCTCTCGCCCTTGAGCGTACGAGTCGATTGCGATCCACGGGCCGGCGGTGGTGGCTGGTGCGGACGAGGTGGTGAAGAAGACGGCCACGTTCAGGAGGGACGCCGCCTCGACGATGCTGGATGCCAGCTCCGGAGACGGTTCATGTATGAGCAGTGTCGAGTCTCTCCGGCAGACGGACAGCATGTTCTCGACGAGCACCAGATTGTTCAGCTGGGACAGGAACTGGGACTCGCTACCGGCAGGCACTTGGACGTCGACCACGTCCTCCGGAGAGACCGAAGCATACGAGCCGTTGTTGGGCGTCAGGGATACGACCGACTTGTCCGTCGCCATGTTGGTACCTAGGACAAGGTAGGTCGGCTGGAGAGGCGCCGCGAGCACGGGGGCCACGAGCGAATGGCCGACCTTGATCAGAACATGCGAGGCATCCTCCTCAGTCGCAGCTCTCGGGTTGGACGACGTGGGAATTTTGGCTTGGAGCGAGTCATCATGGACGAGACTCGGCTTGGAAGAACCGAGCGAGAGATTGACGGGAGTGGTCTGCGGGTCGACGGCGTGGTATATGGTTCGCCTGGACGCGTTGTACCGGTCGTTGATGGCATCTTCATGATGGACGCGAGCAACCATGAGCTGCCCGTTCTCAAGGCCGAGCTCATGCTCCTGGGTCCACAACATCTTGTCGATGCTGCCGTCCCTCTCCCACGTCGTGCCGTAGCGCAGCCGAAGGAGCGTCTCGAGAAGCTGTCGCGGATCGGGCTTGGTGCCGCCGTCCACGTCGAGGACTTGGGCAACCAGGTCGGGGTTCTCGAGAAGCACCGTCCGTATGAGGCCGACCGACATGTTCATGTACGGCTCCTCGGACCTGCACCCTTGAGTGATCCAGAGCACCGTCCCCTGCGTCTCAAACAGCCGCTGCATGCCCTTGAGCGTTTGTTCTGAGAGCGCGCGGAACACGGGCTCGTCCAGTTCCGCCAGGCACAGGATGGCGCTGCTGGACGACGTCTTGGCGGCGCCCATCATGTCGCCGAGCGTCGCGTAGACGGCGTGCTTCACGCCCAGCGGCTGCGCCAGCCGGACGATTTGGTCGACGAGCTGGCTCGTACGCAGCGTCTGGCCGCCGATGATGACCAGGTCCCACTCCTCCTCGCCGGCTGGCTTGTAAGTGCCCAACGAAGACAGCGGCTCGCGGAGCAGCGAGACGCGGTCATCGACGGCTTGCGTGGCCCAGACGGTCAGTGTCGAGGGGAAGACGTCTATCTCAGGCGTGGCCGTGTCGACGCCCGAGAAGCCGCACTCGAGGAGCAGCCGGTGCCACTCGAGCGTCGACACGCCGGGCGACAGCATCCTGCCGTCGTCCTGGCCGAGCCACCAACCCGTCGTGGCAGACATCATGAACCCGGTGCGGCTGACGTCGTTGTTGGTGATTTCCTGCATCACCAGGTAGCCTCCGGGCTTCAGGAGCCGGCGCGTATTTTGCAGCGTCCGGCGGAGATTCGTGGTCGCGTGGAGCACCAGCGAGGCAACTACCAGGTCGTACGAGTGCTCTTCGTAGCCCTGCTCCACGATGTCCTTCTCGCAGTCCAGCGGCTTGAAGACGATCTTGTTGCCGAGGGCTTCAAAGACCTGCTGGGCCGTCTCGAAGAAGCCCGACGAGATGTCGGTGTAGGTGTAGGAGGCGAACGCGCGGCCAATCTCCTTCATGATGACCTTAGTAGCTCCGCCAGTGCCGGCGCCGATCTCGAGGATCTTCATGTGAGGGTGGCGATGCACGATCTGCTTCACGGTCCGGCCGAGGAAGAGAGTCCACTCCCGCAAGCCCATGCCGACCTCGTAGAAGCGATCCAGCAGACCGTCCTTAGTCATGTGCTCGAGGATCGTCGTCTCGCCCCTGAGAACGGCCGGCAGGTTGTCACCTACGGCGCGGGCGAGCTGCAACTCTGTCCTGTACGCCCATCTGCGCGACGGTCAAGTCAGTATACCTGCTGACGAAGTATATAGATCTTTACATAAGGAGACTTGGGAGAGAGAGAGAGAGAAAAAACTTACTTGGCTTTTAAAGCCGCAATGTCGGCCGGAGTGTCATCCAGCCACTTCCTCTGGGAGTATTGCCTCGTCCCAGTGGTGGATATAACGTGCTGGTAGAACTCAAACATGCACTCAAAGTGCCACTCGAGGTTCATGGTTTGGCGGACGCTCTTGGGGAAGAGGGCGGTGGTGTTCCTCATGTAATCGAGGACAACCCTCTCCATGACCTCGGCGAACTCGTAGTCCTCGGCCGTGGACCTATGTCCATCCATGGCCAGCTCGCAATCCGGGTTGAGCGGCGCCCACCTGTGCTCGGTGAAGAACTTCTTGTCCGCGTCGGCCGTGGGATCGGCAAAGGCGACGACGCGGATGCCCTCCATCTGCACCAGGCCGGCGCCGTCGTCGCTGTAGATGTCGACGTCGCCGCGGAGCTGCCTCGAGGTCATGGGGTTCTCCGTCAGGTGCTAACAGGACTTGACGCTGCTGGCCTGCGGCCCGAGGAGCTTCTCGCAGAGACCGACGTTGACGCGGAAGCTCTTGATGCCCGTGGGAACATGAAGCTGCTGGAGACTGCCGTCGCCCGGGAAGCAGTAGGCCAAGAAGATGCCCTGCAGCGCCGTGTCCAGCATGGCGGGATGGAGCAGCATCTGCGCTGGCTCGTCGTCCTGTGCGGGCACCGTGATTCTCGAGGACGAGTAGTCGAGCTTCCTCTCGATGGAAGAGAGCGTCCGGAAGTCTCCGCTGTAGCCGTAGCCGACGGGCTCCAGAGAGGCGTAGAACCGGTCCTCCGAGACGCTGGTGAGGTTGGGGGGATCGCCTTTTCGAGACGGCAGATATCGCTCATGCGCTTCGCCCGTCGTCACGCGGACTCGACCGGTGGCATGGGTCGACAGGAGTTCCACGTCGGCACTGGTGGACGCGTGGTAGGAGAAGGAGGCGACATAGCTCTTGTCGCCTTCTTCCTTGACCATGTCGTAGAGCGTAAAGAGCGTCTCGATGCCGCCATCGCCGTCGTCAAAGACGAGCGGCTTGCCGAGGCTGAAGTCCTGAATCTCGATCAGGGCAATGTCCTTGTCGGACGACAGAGACCTGGCCGCCTCTACGGCGGTGGCGATGTAGGCCGTCGCCGGATAGACGACCTGCCCCTGAAGCTGGTGGCCGCGGACCCACGGCATCTCGCTCAGCTTCAGCAGGTTCCTCCAGCGGATCCCATCCTCTGTCACGTCCGTCGTCCTCGTGCCGAGCAGTGGATGCGGCGGGTTCTTGGCGCTAGCGATGGCTCTGGACATGCGAGACTCGTGCCAGTAGAGCCTGTCGTGGTCCCAGTGGTACGCGGGGAGGCCCTTCAGGAGGTTCCGGCTGAGCGCGCAGGATGTCGTCGAGTCCACCGTGTGGAAGTCGACTGGGGAGGGAGAGAACCGAGACCATAGAGCGCCAAGGGCATGGCCGAAGGTATCGACGTCGTCCTTCCCGCGGTGCAACAGGCCCACGTACGGCAACGCTTCCACGTCGCTGTTGGCACCAAGTGTCTCTAGGACCGGTCCCTTCAGTGCTGCATGGGGACCAACCTCGATGGCGAAGTCGAATGGGCCTGCAGCAGTGGCGGCAGCCTGGACGGCCTGGGAAAAGAGAACAGGCCGGAGCAAGTTGCTCACCCAGTACGGCCCGGAGAGTTCATGATCACCGTCCATGTCACCGCGCATCTCCGTCTTCTCGTAGGTGCTGGAGAACCACTCAGGGCCCTCCGTTGTGTCCTGTCGAGGCTGGATATTGCACCCCCTGAGTCCCTCGAGGAACCCAGCTGCCACTTTCTTCATGTGCGGCGAGTGATACGCCTTGTCGACCTTCAAGACCCTGGCAAACTTGCCCTCGTCTTGGAGAATCTCCCTCGCCTGCTCGACGGCGTCGCTGTCGCCCGAAAGCGTGACAGCCGTGGGCGAGTTGTACGCAGCGACGCACAGCCGGCCCTTGAACATGGGCAGGTCGCACAGCTCGTTGGCGTCCTCTGCAGTTGCGCCGGCGGCCATCATGGCTCCAGGCTTGTCGGATGGGCAGACAGTCGAATAGTAGCCCCGGTAGTACGCGATCTTGACCGCCTCTGCGCGGGTGATGAAGCCCTTGGCGTAGGCTGCGGCGATCTCGCCTGACGAGTGGCCGATGATGGCCTGGAAGTTGACGCCTGCGCTGCGGAGGAGATCGTACAAGATGATCTCGATGGTGGTTGTCAGGGGCTGTGCGTACGCGGCTTCGGCGACGCGAGACTCGGACGCATCGCAGGTGAGCTGGTCCACGAGCGTCCAACGAGGCCGTTCTGGCTCAGGAAGACGCTGGAGCTCCTGATCCAGGTCCTCGACTATCTTCCTGACATACGGGCTCTTCATCAAGCCTCTGCCCATCGTGGGCCACTGTGCGCCCTGGCCGGTGAAGACGCCCAGGACGCGAACTGGACGCGACAGCTCTTTTGCGCGGGTGCCGAAACTGGAGCCAGCATTTCCCTCCGGAGATGCAGCCAGGAGCTCGCCAATCTTGGTCCGGAGGTCCTCGGCTGACCTTGCCGGTATGCTGGCTCGAACGGCGTGGTGAGACCTCCGAGCATACAGGGTGTAGGCGAGGTCACCGAGATCGACAGTCGGATGAGACTGGAGGTATTCCGAGTAGCCAGACAGAACCCCTCTCAGCGCACTTCCAGAGGCAGCTGAAAAGTTAAAGGGCACAAGCTGTGGAGCAGTGAGAGCCTTGCTGTCCCGTGTGAGAGTGTCGGTAGGAGGAGGCACAAAGTTCTCGACGATGACATGGGCGTTTGACCCTCCGAACCCGAAGCTGTTGACACTGGCACGGCGTGGAACGCCATCCGCGAGCGTCGGCCACGGCTTGGAGCTCGTTGCGATCTCCAGGTTTCCGTAAAAGGGCTCCACGGCAGGATGGAGCTTGTTGAAGAGCAGGTTGGGCGGTATGACGGCGTGCTGAACTGCGAGAGAGGCTTTAAGGAGACCAGCCAGTCCGGCCGTGCCCTCGGTATGGCCGATGACGGTCTTGATAGAGCCAACATAGAGCGGGCTGCTGTCATCGCCATGGGTTGATACGCTGTCGTCGGGGTGGAAGAAGGCTCTGCTGATAGCTTCGGCCTCCTTGGGATCACCGGCCGCGGTTCCAGTTCCGTGGGCCTCAAAGTACTGGCAGCGCTGGCCGGGGTCCTTTGGATCCAGCCCGGCTTTGGTGTACGTCTGCTCGATAAGTTGTATCTGAGCAGCAGCATTCGGCATGGTGATTCCCTTGGTCCGGCCGTCCTGGTTCACTCCGCTCTCCCGGATGATACACTCAATCTTGTCCCCGTCTGCGAGCGCGGTGCTCAGCCGCTTCAAGATGACGGCTGCTACTCCCTCGCCGCGCGCATATCCCGTGGCCTCAGCATCCCACATGCGGGACCGACTATCGGCCGACAGCATATGCAGCGAGCTCTCGGCGATGTACTGCCCAGCTCCGAGGATCATGTTGGCGCCCGCCGCGACGGCCACATCCGAGTCGCCGCTCCGCAGCAGCTGGACGGCCTGGTGGACGGCCACCAGGCTGGAGGAGCAGGCCGTGTCGATGGTCATGCAGGGGCCGTGCCAGTCGAAGAAGTACGAGATGCGGTTCGACATGATGCTCCGGGCCGTTCCTGTTGGGGCATAGGTGGGTAGAGTGTCGACGTCTTTGTGCAGATGGTCGACGTAGTCGGCACACATGAGTCCGACGTAGACTCCAGTGCGAGAGCCGACCAAGGACTCGAGCGGGATTCCCGCCGCCTCGAGCGATTCGTACACGACCTCCATCAGCAGACGCTGCTGCGGGTCAATGGCGGCCACCTCGACGGGCTTGATATTGAAGAAGCCCGCGTCGAAGTGGCGGTGGTCCTCGTCGAGGAAGTACGACTCCCGGACATCTGTCGTTGCGTGATGGGACGGATCCGGGTGGTAGAAGTTGTCGATGTTGAAGCGCTCCTCCGGAATGCGCTGGAGGAGATCTCGCGGCTTGAGCAGAAGCTCCCAGAGATTGGATGGGTTGCTCGAGGAGCCGGGGAAGCGCATGCCGCTTCCAATGACGGCGATGGGCTCTGCATTGCCATGCCGAGCGTCGTCATGGGCCGTCATGGTGAATACAGGATGGTGGAACAGTATGGGATTCCGTGTTGAAACTCGTCGATGTCACCACAGCGCCGCGGAAGGATATGGCAACGCAATGATGTCAACAACAAAAACAACGAGGATGATTTCCATACGGGGTGATTGGTTAAGTAACCCCTTTCTTACATACCCTGTAATCACTACCTACTACGTAACTTACAACTTACATACAGCTCCTCGCCAGTGTGACACCTCACCCTGACTTGCCCTGGCGTTCTAGATTTCGGCTAGATTTCGGCTTCCCGCATTCGAGGGGATTCGGAGTCAACTTCTGTCACACTTGGTCGATTCGGGCTCGGAGCTGAGCCAGCCTCGTGAGAACAGGCAGTCAAAATTCGGGGCTCTGCATGAACACCGTGTAGACTCCAATAAGAGAACTCGGAGCGGACAAACGTCTGGCCAAGAAGCCGTAGCCTGATTACCTGCGTCAGTACGAAGTACCTCATCTCGGGACTTTTTCCACGTGGGCAGCCGAATCCCCGAAATAGAATGCTTCGCCACACTCTCGGTACTAATACCTATTGGGGGCCAGACCACGTCAACTTTCGGTGGGATGAAATGGGAAGAGCCGAATCATGACACGATAAATGGGTCATCTGTGGCTATTCCTCTTACCCTGAAATAAACCTCCGGAAAGACACACATCTCTGCTCATTCTCACCTTTCAGATAGGAGCGCAACAACAACGACAACAACCGAGCCTACACTAAGTCAGCTTTTGGACGAAAGTCGCCATCCTTGTGTGCCAATTAACGCAAGAATACCGGCCTCCCTCGCAGTGAGTTCCATCCAACAATGATACTAGTCTCAGTTTCTACAAGGTGGTGTGTTCAAGGTGCTAACTGCCTGTCCTAATCAAGAGCACCTCCCACTTGCCCCTCGAAACCATGTCGTCCGGGCCACTCATAAGTGAATACATCTCCAAGGGGATAGTATTTTTCAATCTCCTCGCCGCCCAGGCCCACATGACCTCCCGGTTCACGCCGGCCTTCTCTAGAAACCTCGCGGAGAAGCTCCCGCAGCACAAAAGGGTGCTTTTCTGGTGGGCTGGCGTCTCAGACTCAGGGCTGAGGGTTTTCTTCGTCGGCCTCAATATCTTGCTCTCCGTCTTGCTTTGGATGCCGAGCTCACGGAGACTCGGGCTTTGGATCGGCTTCAGCTTTTGCTTTGTAGGGCTCTACTCTGACCTGCAGCTGAAGGAAAGCTTCATCCCGCACACTACTCTTTTCATCTTGTGCAGCAGTGCGCTGTGGCTGGGGGAGTAGTGAATGTCTTGATGAGATCACTGAGTGTGGTAGAGGGAAATGTGCCATGCTGTGCGATGAAGGGCCCTGGTAGATAATAGCCGCGCTCTCATGTAGTATCTTGGATAGGTAGGTATGCAGCTGTGGCAAATTTAGGATCCCTTGATTGATCACCAAGGTACCCATCAGAGGGAGACATTACTTCTAACTCTCTTCACTTCTTCCATTTTAATTCTAGCTTGATGGGAAAGGACTTATTGAGCAGTGGGTCTGGTCTATAGTCCCTCTCCGTCACCGTCATCATGGCAATCTAGTATGAGCTCGAGATTGGCATCTGCTGTCCCACTCCTCCTCATCTCCTCATCGTCCTCGTCCTCCCACTCCTCCTAATCCTTCTCATCCTTCTCATCCTTCTCATCCTCCTCATCCTCTTCATCCTCCTCATCCTCCTCATCCTCCCCATCCTTCCCCATAGTCCTCGTCACCCCCCCGCCATCATCACAGTGCCTTCAAAGCGGCAGTGATAAAGCACAGCCATGCCGGCACGTCCGTAATCCAGGCCCGAATCCAATTCATCCTGAGCCAAGACTCCATGGAAAGGACAACGTTCCCCTTTGGAACGTCTTTCTCGATGGCTGCTATCCGGTGTAGAGCCGTCGGCGCGAAGAACATGTGGGCAAAGCTGAAGAATAGACCCCACGCGTACCACGCCGTCGAGCCAGGTTGATCCTCAGGGTACAGCAGATTGAGAATGCCCAGAATGTAATTGAGGGGGTAAAATATGATCAAAATCCACTGCCATCGAAGGCCACCCCTGGTCCACCAGGCGGCGAGAGTAGAGTTTGCCAGTGGGCGAATGGGGTTCTGGACCCAGGTTCCGAAAATCAGATGCTCGTCGAGGGCGAACATGAGAACCATGGAGGAGACGATCGCCGGACTGAGGCGGAGAAGCCGGATAGAGCTTTCGGCGAGGGACATGTTTCGGTGGGTAATATAGGTTAGGTAGGTAATATCGCAAGCGTTTACAATGTTGACACGTAAACTTGAGGTAGAGTGATGTTCGGACTTTAGGTGGCTATGGAGCTAATTCTCAAAGGATTCCCTTGTTTTTAAACGCAGTAGATCCCTATACCTTGGTTCTATCTCTCCCGAGAGAACCCGGAACGTACGATGTGTGGACACAGCCTGAAAAGTCCCGACTACAAGGATCCAGCTGACAGCAAGTCGAGATCACGTAACGGGCAACTCCGTTCCGAATGAATCTCCCGAAAATTCTCTTGGTGATTCTTCCTATGCATGTGTGTGGCATCAGATCCGCAGGTGGGTGGCACGACTACTGATAATCTCTCCACGACTTGTAGGTACATCAAATTATCGTTAGGTATATTTCCCTGGCCCTGCCTCGGGAGCGCCAGCCCTTCAGCTCGCCACAAGATTATAAACTGAGTATCTTTTGATCCATTGCGCATTGGAGAAGCTACCTGCTCGCAAGACCGCTCTAATGTCACACATCAATGCCCTTCACACTGGCTTGTAAACAAGCTCATGAAGCCGGCGAATCTCTTCCCTCAGTGCTTTAGTTCCTACTCTATCCGCAGGGCCCTCCCCGCATGTTTCGCTTCTCAGCAGCAGATCAAGGAGCCGCCGGGGGATCGCACTGCTGCGAGCATTGCTCTCGCATCTCTCGCCACCAGAATCGACCTCGCAGTCGTCTGGGTAGCCGAGCAAGCGTCCGATTCTATCTATCATCCCAATCACAGCCTGGATGAGAACAATGATCTGCAGATCTGGATCGGGTGGCATCGACATGGCGTCGTTATTGAGGAATGAGATGGTGAAGAGGGTGATGTGGCCATTTGTGGTGGACAATGCCGCTCGAATGGCTGCGAACGCGTCTCGACAAAGGTATATGAGATTTGTGTGACAGGAAAGTAGCAGAAGACTCGTGGGCATGTCAAGATTAGCACTCTGGGACGAGTCATGCCGCGCGGTAAACTCGACACGGTTATCTGATCGAAGTCTTTTCCGCGGCGGCCGACCTGTCGCCTCAGCCATGCGGCCCCTCGAGTCCTCGCAGTCCACGCCTTCAATCGGGCTCAGTAGGCTGGCAGTCACAGCGCTGGACTTGGGATTGTCGCGTGAGTCGTACATGGCGGAGTGAGTCGGCCCCGTGAAACCGAGAATCTCGACGAGCAGCCTGTGGTATGTCTGAAGGCCGTGCATCATGAAGACGACAACATCGCAGAGAGTACGGTTCTCGCCCCGTGGTGTAGCCAAGGCTGTCAAGCCTGCGCCTGAGTGGATGTTCGTGTGCTTGTTTGCCGTGGAACCTACGGCGCCCAACTGTCGGGACAGCTGCATGTTCAGGTCCGACAACTCCTGCATTGTTTCTTGGCGCATCGGCGGAAAGCGACTGTAGTCGTTGAGTGTCTCGGTAGCATCGACTGCTGCACCTTCGTCCTCGGTGAGAGCCGGAATCGATTCGCCCAAGGACAGATCCAAAGTCGGATCGAGATAGTGCTCTGTCGGTCTGCCCGCCGACTCATCTTCGCCCGTGGCTTCCCCATGGAGAGCAAAGTCAAACGAGTCTAGATACTGCATCGTGACACTTTGTAGCGTTGGATCAATCGGCGTGTCGTCGAGTCCATGCACCAACCAAGCGTCGCTGTTGGGGGTGAAGTCGACAGTGGTGGTCGTTTGAGATGACTTGGTGGCCAAAGGCGGCGAACGTCTTGGTTGGGATGGATTGCGGGAGCTTCCACTGCTTTCTCCCGACTGGTTTTTGGGTGTCCTCTTCGGCCTGCCCATGCGCACCGATGAATCGATGATACATGTTGCCCCGGCTTTCTGGCACCTCTCGCAGGGAGCATTGGGGCTCGCACTCCGCATGCACCGGAGTTTCTGGCCGCGACATCTGTCGCACGCTAGCTGCTGGGGTTTTTCTCTCCTTGAAGGCTTTTCTAATCCCGACCCTAATTCGAATCCCGAGAAGCAGCTGGAGGCATCTGGACGTGCCATGCTTGGACATTAAAGATGCTCGGACATTAAAGATGCTTGGACATCAAAGGTCAGCAAGTAAAGACACGACAAGACACGACAGGTCAGTGGTACCTAGACCGGCAAGGACAGGCAAGCTAGGGTGATAGCGTGAGCTTTATGCCTGTCTAGAACTGCGTTATTATATCCTGGGCGTCAGGCAATTACCGCTTCCATCTTCTCCACCTGTTTAAATACGCAGGACACTGCCCTTCCGCTTCCTATCGGCGCATCGCTAAGCCTCGAACACTGCATATCCATGCTGTAGCTGACCTGCCGTATAACAACCAGTCTGACAGGCAGCTATCACCTGCATCTCGTGTAGCCCGACGGGGGAGCATGTTCGGGCTCACTGATACCGCTGGAGAAAAGTGCGCAACTTGGCCAATCAGGGAAATCTCGGGTCCCGGTGGAGTTCGGGGAGTTCCACGAAGGATGACACGTAGTAAGCACAGAAGGATTCAGCGGGAAAAAGGCAAAGGCCTCAATGTAACTTATTGACATAGGACTCTGATTGGATATGGAGCGATCCCGCTCTGACTTGCAGGTAAGACATGCGTTGGAAGCGTCAGCCTAGGAGGCAATGAGGCCTATTATAAGGTTTATGCCCTGTCTGGTAAGGTAGCCCATGTAACAACTGATCTTACTACAGTAAGTATAGTCGTACGAGTCTGGTTTAAATGAGTTAAGCAATAGCTCATCTTATTATGTTAAGGAGCAATAGTGCCACGAAGTTATTTTCGCATCCGGCACAGTTGGCGGTCGAACGGGACGGTGGGCCGCGGCCCGTTGATGCTGGCAGGTTCCTAGATCGCAGTGGCCGAGCCGGGTATCTTGCATCAAGCACGTCACATTGTAACCCTTTTAGGACGAAGTGATTCATAGACTAAGCCGCCCCCCCCACACATCACATTAACTCCCGCAATTATAACCTGTCACATTCTACTAATTATCCGTTCCGTTAGTTCCGTTCATCCCTGTCCGGGCCGCGCGGACGTGGAGCCGAGCAACAACCTACATAGTATCCCTTTGAGTGCGGTAAGGCAACACTTAGGTCACTAGCAGGGGGGTCCAGCCAACCAGAGTATAGCAAATTAAAGGTACATAGATCCCCACCTATTTTATATGGTGATAGAAGTCCCAGCAATTCCCCCCTCTACATAACGCTACATTACACTGCTGACAGCGATATCGCGATTTCTTTAGTCTCTGACCTCTGTTGCCGTTGACTGCCCGTAACGGCTGCGGCCGACCCTCTCCAAGCCGTATTCCTTTACAAGCTTGACATGCCGAGGGATTCTTATTCCGGACCCAATTGTGCTGTATAACAGGCGTAAATTCGTCTCCAGTCCGAAATCTCTGTCGGGCCTGACTGTCAGACTGATACTTTGCGATAAGGTCATTAACAATACGTTGGCGCTAATTGCCCTGTGATATCTCCGGCTTCTACTGTGGCTGCCCTCGCTGCTGTAAAATATAGCTGTTAATAAGGGCTATTTCTAGCAGGAAGTCCCAAGCTAGAGCCCTCCAGCCGCCCCTACGGGCACGCCGGGTAGGGCTCCAATATGACCGCATTTGGTCACCGCGATCTACAGCACCCATCTCGTCATTGTAAACAGCAGCGATGGATGGGATAGAAATCAGCTTGACAGCCTCGTCACCAAAAAATCGCTGTATTGGCCGTGCTTGCATTTGGTCTGTTGTCGGTCTCTTCCTTATGCGTTCGAGTCTCTCAGTGCCCTTGAACACAGTGGACAGGAATAGCACGAGGGCGTTATCTTTCCATGCGATCTGATTGACCTAGCTGAAGACAAATTAGTAGGGAAAATCAATACAATCCTGTCTCTCTGACTGACTTGGTTATCTGCTGTCGGGATAGCTTTGATATCATTGAATTGAAGGCTGCCGGCAGCTGTGTTATCTGCAGCTTTGAGCTTGACAAGAGGCTTGTAGATGCCACAGTTCCTGCGGGCTGTGCCTGTGGCGCCGTGGCCGCATTGCCGGAGCCGGCGAAAGAGGTCACAGGAAGAGAATAGGTTATCGAGAAATACATGGTATCTGGCTTCCGGCAGCAGATTTACTAGGGCAACAACCACAGCTTGGGTCGGGTTTAGATGGATTGTCTTCCTCTCTTGTCGCTGCTGCCGGGTCCGCCGCAGCTGTGACGGCAGGCGCCGGTAGCTCAGCCGGATACCAACAGGCCCGTATTTCCGGCCGGGCCGGTGCCAAATCCACCGCAGGAAATAGCCTTGTTGGGCTACAGCCCACACTTTGAAGCCTGTGGGGATAGGTTTATTAGGGACTGTTGTTGTCTCAATAGATCGTCCGAGAAAGCGGACCATACACTCATCTACAGCAATAGATGTGCCCGGAATATAGAATAACGTAGACGTATGTTGTATATGGTCAGACCAAGCCTTAATCCGGATAAAGGTGCGGCCGTAGAAGCTTATGTTAGGATCCTTATCGATGGTTGTAAAGTTAAAGATCTGAAGATATCGAGATAGCAGCTAGAATCGGTTATAAGGCATCCATTTAATTACTGGATGAATAGGGCGTAGATCCTTAGATCCAGAAGTCTTCCAATACAGCTTGATCTGCGGCTCGATATGTATTCTCATATATATCAAGATCGCAAGCCATATGTAGATTTCGGCAACAGAGGTCGGCTTCCAATCCAGCAGCCGAGACCGCGGCTTCAATCTGCAGCTGCCATCTTCATGCTGCTCAAGCCGGTGACTGACCCAGCTGTTGGTGTATTGGGCCCAGCCTTCTACTAGGGAAACAGGCAGGAATTGCTGGAATAGTGACAGCGGCTCCGGGGGTAGGGTTGTTATCTCAGGGACCCGGCTTGGAATGACCATCGGATCGAAGTTGTAACCGCGATCCGGAACCGGATCATATATCGGCCGGCAGGTGTTATCAGTCGGCTGCTCGCGACGGCTGTTATCAGTGCCAATGAAGCTATTGTCATCATACGCATTGACTGCCTGGCTGGAGAGCTGTTGGGAATCCATAAGTGCACACAGAATGAGTTGTACGGTGAATTGGGCGGGGTTGATTCTAGCGGTGCTTTAGGTCACTCTAGGTACCTCGGCTGTGGCAGGGGTGTGGTGGGTCCCGTGACCTAAGTGTTGCCTTACCGCACTCAAAGGGATACGGTTAGCTTAGGATCGGACATCCTGGTCCTGTCCCAACAGGGTCCACACCCTCCTTGAGCTTCAACTGAGATAGGATATAAACAAATTGATCTGCAGGACTTTTCGGTGAGGATTCTAGACTTTGGTAAGCCTCCACCCCCGGACTGATCCCACATACCCCCCGTAACAGCTCGTTTATGCGCAAGTGACTCAGCGGGGATAAAGAAACCCACTATAAGGTGTCAGAGGATTATAAGAGAGTGCGGGCTAATCAGCTATAATAATAAGAATCGCAAAAATTATTTAGCAGCTGACAGAGACAGAAACAACACCTAACTTATTAACTTACCCTAGGTGATATATACAAAAGAGTATTATATAGTTTGTTTGGGCGAGGTTGTTAGTGCAGACCACACCTGTCTGTAGGGTAGGGCTGGAGCGATAACGGAGGTAAAGAAAAAGCAGCACTAAGGTTATCTCCAGGGAGCAAAAAGTATCTGAAGTAACTGATTAATTGCTTCTGAATTACTGTTAAGGAAAGAAAAGAGAAATAATATTAAGAGCTGCTATAATAGCTGCAGTAGAAGAAGTATATTAAAACTTAAGGTATTATATTAATTAAGAAGAGGAAAAAGTATATTTTTTGTTTTTCAAGTAAATTATATATTTTAAGTAAGTACTATTGAAGTTTATATAGGCTTTTATATTATATTAAACTTCAGTATATTATTAGCTTTATTATAACACAAAATAAAAAATATGTCCAAAATATATATTTAACTGTATAAAATATAATTTAATAGCTTTTATTATTTAGGCATTCTTTAAATATTCACTACAATATTTGGTTTTTTTAGCTTTACTCAATATCATCAGATAGATCAAAGCCATACAGTAATCTCAAACAGTAGGAATAAACAATAAGTAGTACACCCAGCACCAGAAGAAACAGTAGCTGAACAATAAGGTTGTTGCCCACCGGTCTCTGCCTAAAGCTTCTATTTAACCCCTCTGACTTTAACCCTGCTGTCTGCAGTCAACAACCTTAAGATAGTAACCTTATTCCAAGCCATAGGATATAAGGGAGACTGACGTCTCCCATCGTCAAGAGACCAACTTCCCTTCTGACACTTATCCCATCACAACCAATTTTCAATATAGCGAATTTCATTCGAGCAGCTCTTTCCAGGGATAACTCGTTGTATCCGCATTATAGATCCCAACTCCAACATGATGTCGGATTCTCTCAGAATCTAGAAGACGAATCGGAAAGACAGAAGCTGAATTTCCTCTCGAGCTTCCTTGAGAAAGAAAATCTATTTGAGCTATCGCCACACCATCCGCAACACCTAAATGGAAGCCAATAGATCGCATTGGCTATTTTTGGATGCCATTTGCTTCTTGACAATAGGACTAGGGTTAATGGGCAAGAAAATCAAACTCTTATCTGCAGTCTTGTCCCATATATCCGAATAGAAATGGGCGCGCTTTACGACTTGGCCAAAAATATCAACAATCCCGATCCAAGGGGTCAAGTCTTCCTCCAGGATATCGCCGGGGCCCAATACGACCCCTGGTTCCAGGAGCTGTTGTGTTGCGTTGGGTTGGTACGGATGCTAGCCACATAGGGTGCTGGCTAGAGGGGGGATTCGAATGACTTAAACGGGTCATCATCGGCGTTGGGGATCTCGGGGCGTTCTAGAGGTCGGGTCGTGGGAGTTTTCAGTGTATTCATCAAGGTTAGAGTCGAAAAAGTTAGACAGGATTCCGGCAGAGAAGAAAAAAGCAGCTTGAAACCCAAAACTTGGGCCTTGGCAACTGTGACGTGCGCGCAACGAAAATGCAGTAAATTCAAACACTAGGTTCCCTCATCGAGGGATTCACTACAATATATACTAGTTATTTTAACTTTTTAAAAGCATTATATAACTTTAATTTATATAATAATATCAAGTAAAATTAAAATGCAATAAAGACTATAAGAACAGTTTCCAAGGGGCCCAGAACTGCGCTAGAGGTGTATTTAGGCCGCCAGAACATCCTCGGCAAGTGTTATGACAACCTTGACTTCACTGTCCGAGGGCTGGATCGCTTGTCTATGCGAATGGTTCCTGGTGTTCTACACAAAGACAAAAAGGAGAATGCCCTCACCCCTCCTCCGGTAGAGAGGGGTTTTCCGAAAGCTGCCGTTGCACTTCCTAGAGTTAAAGGAACTCTCGAAGAATTCGACTGAACTCTTCGTCTTGACCGACAGGCCACTGATATCGACCACTCACGGTCCTGAGCCGCACTTCAGACCCGGATCACAGTTTATGACCAAGTAAACTGACTGTCTCTAATACCTCTTCTTCTACAAATTTAACAGGGTGGCATGTTTTCAATACGTAAGTGCACTCATGTCTTTGCACGTTATATGAAGCGGTATTGACTTGAAGATCTTGCCTCATGTAGGATGTCAGTGACTCGAAATTTCAAGCCCTCCCTCTCAGACTCTTGAATAACATCAACTCTCACTACAGCGTAAGCTCCCAAACCACCCCATCCGCTCTGAGCAAGCATGTTTCAGTACTAATAAATTTAGTCTTTGAGTTGAGTCACAACGCGAAATGAATAACAGGGTCATTTAATACTGTCTAGCAATCTAGCAAGCTTACCGACCATTGGGACGTGGCCCGAAAAAACACTTTTGCTCGCACTGTGATCAACCTACTTGGGTGGGAACGAGTCGTCATTCCACTAGGAAATGCGGGTAAAGCGAGGCTCTGTTCTAGTTGTAGTGCGATTCAGTTCGCCCATTATTTTTTGGATTCTAGATGTGATCTTTTGATACTAAAAACGACGTCGCAAACATGCGACTTGTACAGGTTACTCTCTAGGGCCCTGGAAAATGCGAGCATGGGCTCTTAAAGTTCGTTACAATAAGCCATACAAGTATCAGCGTCAGTATCGATAATGGCCTAACATTTCTCTGTCTCTACACTAAACCAGGTACGTCACTGAATTTTGACTGTTGTCGAACTTCCTCTCGTCAAGACTTCCGTAGACTACTAACAGAGACAGGGCCAAATATACCACACGAAAGCCAGCTTGGTTTCCAGAGACTTTTCAAATCATCTTACTATTATACAGAAGTGGATACGATTTGGCAATATAGCTTATAAAGTATGCCGGCGGAAGCTGATAGAGGCAGCCTTGGAAATACCAACATGACTTATCTAAGTCAAGGACCCCGCTTGCGTTGTGGAAATATTATTATTAAGCCTTTGCGATATACAGCCTTCAGTTATTACTGGGGCTCTCTTAAAGATAATAATTTCTTCCTATATATAAAAATAACATTATATAGCTTAAGTCTTCTGTAGATATTAAAAAGCTCCCTTAGGTATTCCTCGATACTGTTACTATTATAAACAGCCCTGTATTAAGTACCTCTGGATTAACTTGCGATATACTATCTAAGATAATAAAAAAGACTGGGAAAATAAATCAGCTAACATAGAATACATCTTAAGCTCTGTATATATCACAATAAAAACCAGCTCAGCTAGATTATCTCTTAAGCGCTTTCTTGTTCACTGTGCTCTCCGTCTACTTATTCAAGTAGAAATTGAGAACGCGGAAGTTATCCACAGCTATAGATAACTTCTATTATAATATTAAGCTTGGCAAGTTTAAGAGGTATAGATAGATCCTATAATAAAAAGTACTATTATATTAGTCGATTTACTTTATATTAATCTAGGTATACTGGTAAGATAGTGCCGGCCTGCAATATAAGATACCGGGTTTATTCCAAAGTAGGTTTACCCTCTGCTATTTAAGACTTTGCATTTTACTGATGATATTAAATATACCAATCAAGCTGCCTTTCTTAGTAATCCCGACTTTCCGAAGCTTATACTAAACTACTACCAGAATAGACGCTGAGTAGTAATTCTAGGTCTCCAGAAGTATTTAGAAGGGCCCGTTAAACTCAGGCTGTATTTGGTTACTTCGCCAAGTACTTTATACGAGATTTGCTCTGGAAATACAACAAGCCTTAACGTCTTAAGCCTATTGTTCAACCTACTAGTTAATTTATATCTAGCTGGTTGTGGTTGTCGAGGAAAGGCTCTATCAGGTATATGGAGCTTGAGTTTAAAAGATCAGCTGGGCGACAGTGAAAGATTTCAGGAGTCCCTTTGGCTAAAGCGAAACCGTGGGGGCCAGAAGGCACTCGGTAGACATAACAGTCTTGCGCGGACTTGCAAGGAAGCTCTGCATGACAGAGGAGGAGCTGCGATGCGTGATATTTAACACAGAGCAAGCCCTGGGAGTCGCTGGACTTTAGTGTGTGTTAGTTGGGCGGGTTCCAGCCGGGATGGACGCCGAGAATAAGTAGCTTCATACTCTCATCATTAGTCAAGCCAGCAACAAATCGGGGGCAGCAGTTTTTAAAAGGGTGGGAGTGGCGTCTCGACGAGAAAATTATATAGATAACAAAGGGCAATGGATCGACATCTTGTAATTGCTACATATTTTAAGTGTTCCCAGAGCTGTCCCAGTTCGAAGTCAGTTATTTTGTATGCAAAAGCTTTGGCACGTTGCACATGTATAATATAGATGTTTCTCAGCAGTACAATCTTGACACTGTTCTCACCGTACTCAGTGAGGCACTCGTCGGACAATGCGCGAGGGTGGATGTGGTCCGGATGCTGGGTACAGACAACCACATCTGAATCCTCGCGGACAACCGGAAATCTGTGAATGGTTAGATACGAAGTACAGTGGTAATACTTTGGGCAAGGAAATAGTAAAGATCAATGAGTGGCCTTGAAGATGTTGCGTCAACGACGGGCGATGATGTCTGGGACTATGGGTGTGGGGGGAGGAGGGAGGCTACGCATACTGCTAGGACATATAACAAAATGCTGCTAGAAATGCTTTTCAAATTGCGCATTAGATTAGAGCAATCCTTTGGCTCGGTAATTCCTAACTCAGGGAGAAATTTATTTGGGGGCTACGCACGTTGTGCCACCTTCAGCTGAGGCCGAGCAAATATGCCTCACTTGTAGAACCTAGGAGGCCTATCCTTGCTCTTTATGAAAACGCCCAACGCCGAGGCAGAGTCATGTCCCCCCTCCAACTCATGTAACGGCCTATCATGATTGCAGAATCAGTTCCTTCGCAGTGTTGGCTGATGATTGCTACCCGCCGTCATTAGGCGGTTGGACTGCACTCTCGAGGCATGCGTTAATCTTAAGGAGTGGAGCAATGCATGTGCAATAAGCCAAGCTCGTGTATGCACCCTCAGTCACCCCTCTAACCATCATATCATTATTCCACTGGCTTTCCCAATTTCCGTCGAATGGGGCCCAAGGAGGCTGAATCATTTCCACTCATGCCCCGAGACCCGATGGCGCGTGTCCCGGAACACCAACCACAGAGTGGTAAGGGCAATCAGGATCTATCCCAATCGCCTCCCCTGAATGCCACCGAGCCTTCAGAAACTGGGGCAACCGTGGACAGTCAGCTCGAGAGTCGTGCCTCGTTCTCTCATCGAGGATATTCTCTGATTCGCATTAATTTCCGGGCGGCCCAGCCATTTACGTACCTGATCGCGATGTCAATGACGGTCAAGGCGAGGGAGGCAGCCCCGGCGCATGTACCCAAAAAAGAGAACATATGCCTGTCTTAGAGTATGGGGGCAGTGTCATTTCGGCATATGATATGGAGATTTCCGCTATTGCAAATGATACTACACGGCCACCCATCAGACCTGGCAGACTGAGGTCTCAAGAACTTCGCGCTTTATTTCAACTGAAAGATCTGGATCCAGGCTCGGAATAGACCGTTGAACGAGCATGTCTGACAAGATTCAAGCTAGTTTTATAAGGCCGAGTCAGACGAACGCAGCCGACCCATACTTGCCTATCCACGCTCTCAAGAACATCCTCAGTCTCAATGCCATGACCTGTCTTTTGCATGAAAAATTCAACAACATCACCGATGACGAGCTACAACAAAAATTCAAACAAATCGTTGGAACGGATGGCATTGGGAGCCGAAAGCGCATTCTAGGAATTCTGTTCAGCATTGAACTCTTCCACACCATTGACAGCTTCGTTGAAAAGAGCATAGGTATGCAACCTTGATTTCCCATTGACACGCGCAACTGAGTCCAAGGCATTCATGACAAAAAGGCATCCTAACAAAACCAACACCACGCTCCTACGTTCTTGGAGATGACGCATGACTGAAAGTCTACACAGTTTCCAACGAGAACTCTTCGTCCTTTTCTTCAACATTGAGAGAGGGAAGGTATATTCGTATGTGCTGGATCGAAGCAACATTTTGCCATGCAAGCTCCTCAATGCAAGACTAGCGGTGGGAATGCGTTGATATACCAGGTGCGAATACATCCCAGTCATCATAACTCCTTCCAATCTCAGGTCGGAACTCAGCGTCATTCTCCTACGTTCCCGTATTAACTAGGGTATAAAATACCCAGCCCACAGGGCCCCCTGGATACCTATAAGCACTGATTTTTGAAAATGGGTATCTATGGGTACCCATAAAGTAGGTAGAATTTTAACAAAATAGAAACATAAAAGATTGTATTATAAATTATGAAAAAATTAATAAAATTAAATAAAATTATTTTATAAGAGGCATATAAAATCTTCATTATAAAATATTTTTATTTTATTATATACATTCAATTTTAATTCTGCTGGGTAGTAATAGGCTCAAAATTGCTACCTGTAGCTGTCTGTGAGTAGCTGCGGGTAGTAATTTGGAGCCCATCAGTACCCATGGATAGGTACAGCCCTATTATTAACCATTCAAAGGCTCCTGACAAAAGTAGCCTTTTCGCGCTCAAGCAGATCAAAGCAGAACACGAGGTTCGAGATCACCGGCAAGATTTTCGTAACAAGGGGAGAGCCCTGGAGAAATACCACTCCGTGGCGCAAAAGGAAAAGCATCTAATCACAGTCCGTCCATCCTGTAGGGTAACTCTGTCACTTAACACGTACAGCCTGGTAGTGTGATGAATTCGGGGCATTATTGACTACTTTTTATATGTCCGCTCCTGAACCGCGAGTCTCCAGGCATCCTACGGCATTTCTGTACTATATGATGACTGTTGCATACTCTTATTAGCTGCCGCTGCGGGCACGGGCTGCAGCAGGCTGTGCGTGCCCTCGACTGTACTATAGGATGACTGGGCTGCAGCTAATGGGAAGAACATGGGATAAATAGAGAGAAAGAGGAGGAGGAGAAGGAAAGTCTCTTGAGGTTACCTGTCTTCAATCACTTCGTTAAGCAACACAATAATGGCACATAGACATTCTCGAGACTAGCTCCCAAACTAACCAGATTGTCTGCAACGAGCCGAGCGACTTTTTAAGTGAATCCAGGTTGACACGACAAGCTGCCAGCGCTCGGGCAATCTTATGTACCAAGACAACGCCAGCGATGCCACGTCTCCCTACTTAACCAGCCTTTGCGCGGCCAACGCCAACATTATCGCCAACAACAACCACCTCGACGTTGCGACCGGCAGTCCGAGCTAGCATAAAAGGCTCTGCACCACACACCCTCCAAAGGATGCCTCGTGGCCTGAACTACCGCCCATGATGAGGTTGAATTGAGAGCGGGTATCGCTCTGGTCGGCAACAGGGTGAAGATGGAGGGTCTTGTTGGCTAAATTGAGGGTGACAGGGATTGGTGAGCGGGATGGCTTGAGCGCAACTATTCACGGAATCTCATTGATAATTTCCTGGGCGGCTTGGTTCGGCATTTAGCCGATTGTGAGCCTCAGTCTCAAGATGGAAGTTCAAAAGAAAGGCCTAAACCGAAGGCAATTGCTCTCTTCTATTGCATAAGTTCCTCTACTTTTCACCTAGCTTCCAAGGTGGAGCCCGGCCGGAATAGGCATTGCGGATGGTTTCCGTCCGTATCTACAGGAGACGGATGGTGTCTGTCCGCGCCTACAAGAGACATCAGGAGACATGTGAAATCACATAAAATAAAGTGATGCTCTTGTAGGACGGAGGAAGGCGACCGCGCTCGAATTTACAGTTGATCACTCCCGCCCTCTACGGCTTCTGGGTATTAATTGCGTCCAACATGAAGGTGATTGCATTGATCGTCTGGTTAACCGCAGTCACGGCCGCCTCACTGCCTCGGGACTTCACCAAGGCAAATGAACCGGTAAGTCTAGTCGCCACTTTACTGATTCAACACTTGCGCCTCTGACTCATGTGGGTAGATCTATAGATTTGTCGGAAGAGTCAACCCGGCGACAAAGGAGCTCACATGGCCGAGCGCCGGCGTCGCTTTTACCTTCAGAGGGAGGGCGGCCTCGATCAACATCAGCAGTGTTAGCGGAAACTCGAGCGCTGACCTGATTATTGATGGAGGAGAGCCGATTCTCATCGGCAATGTAGACGGAACATTAATCTCGACACCTAAGCTGTCAAAGGGAACACATACTGTTGAGCTGCGCAAACGATCGGAGAGTTCTCTAGGCACCTTCCGCATCACGGGTGTCACTACCGACGGCACTCTACTTGCGAGTACGGTCCCAAAGCGCAAGATTGAGATCATTGGGGACTCCATCACCGTCGGTTACGGTCTCGATGGCGTCCTGCCCTGTACGAACTCGGCCGTTTTGCAGAACAACGGAAAGACGTATGGCGCCGTGGCGGCTCGAGCTTTAAACGCAGACTACAGTGTTGTCGCCTGGAGTGGCAAAGGCCTGATCCGCAACTATGCCTCCACGCCCCCTGATCCAATGCCACCGATGCCAGTTCTCTACACGCGCTACGGTGCTGATGACGCCAACGGAAGCTTCACGTTCCCAAAATCGTGGATACCAGACGCAGTGGTGATCAACCTCGGCACAAACGACTTCAGCTACCTTGGTGTGCGGGACCCCGTTAACCCGGCAGACCTCACGCAGGCCATGGTTAAGCTGGTAGAGGGCATACACTCTTACTACAAGAAAGCCCAGTTCTTCTTGGTGTCTTCACCCATGCTCAGCGATAGCTATCCCTCTGAGGCCGATGCTCAGAAATCCACCCATGTTCAGGTGCTCAAGGATGCAATTCAACAGCTTCATGGGGTGAAAACTCATTTGGTGGATTGGCCCTCGCAGGGTTCAGAAGTTGGCTGTGATTACCATCCGAATGCAGCTACCCAGGCCCAAGGCGGTGAACTTCTCGAGGAGTCTATTAGGTTGGCCCTGGGATGGTAGACTGTATAAATTGCGGCCGTAGACTTGTGCACAACGACATGCAACTTGCACCTGATAGAATCCGTACCGCCCTGTAGCAAGGTTTACTTACAGACGGCCGGTGTAAGAATTGAGGTGCTATTTTGACAAGTGAGAAGCAAATGCCGACTTCCATGAACGCAACTAGCATGATTCTGATATAAATCCATCTGGCTAATTGAAACTAAATGAAGGTCTGGTAAGATCATAGTCGACAGGTACTAGACTTGAACAATTTCCATTCACATCAACACTTCCACCCAGTAGCTCACTTTCCGAGGTTACGTCTGAAAAATTGGGTGGCATATTGGCGCTTGTATTCAACTCCAGTTAGCACAGAATGTCTCAGTCTTCAGGCAGGGGTCTTCAGCCGGCATAAGATTATCAGCATCGCCACTGCGAGACATAAATTCACCACAGCCAGCCCTTACATGTTTTGTGAAGATTCCCCTTGCCGAATAGATATTCGTTTTACAGGGGTTTACTCACCCCCAATAGAAAATTATTTCATTTCTCCTCCTAAAATATACCGATCAACACAATAAGCCGAGTTGTAACATTTGTGTTTACTATGTCATGGCTTTATTAACCTCAGGCATTTCCTCATATGTCAGCCGATTGCAACATTTGCCTATAGGGTGTGGATATTTTCGATAGTTATTAAGAGAAGGGTGTTGATTTTATGTTTAGAGCAAAGTTCCATCTACGATTCTTTATAATAGTTTTATGCACAGGCAATAACTCGCTGAGAGTCTATGTCGGTCAATATACTGCATTGAATGCGGGTTCAATGGGTATCTTCACAGATCCAGGTCACTGACATCGTACGAATACTCTCCAGGGTGGCGGAAATTACAGTTGTTGGAATCCATCGCTTTAGTAGTGAGAGAGGATGGATTGGTTCAAAATTATGGGTAGTAATCAGAAAGCTCCCATCGATGTTCTTTGGCAATTAATTGGTGGCTATTGAGTGAGGACGTTCCTCCAATCTGTCTGCGAGTATGCTAGGTTATTCCAGTATCATGAACGTAGAACTATCAGGCGTGCTTAGCCTAATTAATAGACTAGGGGTGATAGAGAGGATCGATGAACGGAGGAGAGAGAAAACTACCCCGCTTGACTTACATGCATGTTTCCGGGAAAGCTCAGAGGGACAACCCACCAAGATAGCGGCCGCTGGGATGATTTTCCGCGGTGGGAAGTTAAGCTAAATGCGAAAGTACGGCGCATTTCTACGTATGGGGTGCTAAGTTCCGTCGTCTCACGCTATTCGTAGCTGAGCCTAGGAACCCCTGACCTTCCAGTCGAATCATGATATGGTTGCCTTTAGGATTGCGAAGCAAATTTCTCCGACCTTGTGGGCACACCTTGTTGATGATAAGTTAAACTGTATGCTTAAAATGTAATTGGTCATTCTGCAGTCGTATCATTCTCAACGTTGCGGCACGGTGGAAGTTGATTGGTGGAAGAATTACAACAGCTTGTTACGCGTATTTCCCATTCAGTGCTTGCTTCCGTATTGCTGAATTGGGGACCTGAAGACAGTTTAATTCCATGTTAAACATCCGGTGTTGTTGAGAGAAACAGCTATCATATTAGCCTGAGAAGTACATAAAGCAGCGTAACTCGCTCCCATCCAAACTTCCTGGAACTCTCATTACAACACCCTTTCTAAACCAGATCATCACCGAATCCAACATGAGGAGTTTTTTTGCCGTCTTAGCTCTTCTCCCAGCTGCATTTGGCTGTTTGGATCCAGACACCAACAGCTGTGCTAGCTTTATCAAGTCTCAATCAGCTACTGCGTCGGCGTTTTGTGCAACGTTTACCACGGCTGTTGTCACCGCAACCTCTGCTCTTCCATCATGGGCCACCAACTGTTCCCAAAAGCCAAGCCTGATCTCCAAGGAGTGCTCGTGCTACTACACTGGTACTAGCACGGGGGCTACGAAAACCTCAGCAGGTAGTGGAGGTACTGCACCAACGGGTGTTACAACTACGCTTCCTGCCTCTTCTGGAGTGGTTACAAGCGCCACACCAATTACTGTTACTGGCTCACTTGATGGCGGCATGAAGAGATACGATCGCAGCAGTTAGTTTATGAGAAATCCTTTCTACCGATGAGCTACGAGGGGCTAATGGTGTCAACATTAGCCAAGGTTTGCCAAGAGCAAACTGAGACGGGAGAGGATGACACTATTTTCATTCTAGAAGATGGTGCTACACTCTCTAATGTCATTATTGGACCCAATCAAGCAGAGGGAGTTCACTGTCGAGGAACTTGGTGCGTCGCCAAAAATTCTGGAGAAGGCGATGTGATGCTAACTGTTTCATCAAAGTACCTTGAATAACGTTTGGTGGTCTGATGTTTGCGAGGATGCTTTGTGTGTCCCCCCTGCACCACACCTTGAATACTAGCTAACAAGGGCATTTATTAGAACTCTTAAGCAGTCTAGTGGAACCTCATACATCAATGGAGGTGGCGCCTTCCACGCCTCGGATAAGATCATCCAATTCAATGGCCGCGGTACCGTTCAGATAACTAACTTCTATGCAAATGATTATGGCAAGGTGGTTCGAAGCTGTGGCAATTGTTCCGGTAATGGGGGCCCCAGAAATATCATCATGACAAACGTTATTGCGGTCGATGGAGGAGTTTTGTGTGGTATTAACACAAACTACGGAGACACTTGTACTATGACGAACTGTTGCCAAGACGACGGCAAAACTTGCGATCGTTACACGGGCAACTCAAGCGGCTCCGAGCCAACTAAGATTGGCTCCGGCCCTGACGGAACATATTGCGTTGCCTCTGGAGCCAGTACTAACTGCTGAAAACATTGATGCATTGTATCTTACTTAGGTGGCTTGGAGACCCCAGATTCGGGCCTCACCGACCTCTCACCGATGCAAGACTCATGGCTTGACTAGTGAATCAACATGGAAATCTGTTCCTAGATAAATGGATCCATTACGGATTATATCTCCTGCGTTGTTGTGGGGTTTCGTCTCAGAAGTCCACTCATTCTCATATGACTGATCCAGAAAGTTCCGAGTGACTCACTTCGTGTAATGACTTGCCTTTCTCAGTTCACCGAATTTAAAAGAATGTACAAGCAGCACAGAATCCCCTCAGAGTCGTCGTATCAACGCAGATGGTATCTTCAATGGTGTTTAATATTGTCAATCTGTGCCTCCATGCCCAAGACCGTTTAACTTAAGAGAGCGTCCTGAGCATGATGTCACATCACTGCAACCTCTCGTGAATAATCGTTGAATCATAGCCGATTCATTCCAGTGGAACACCTTGTAAGGCGTGGAAAACACTGGCAATTTGACAGATGCCTTATATTCCACAGCCGAGTCGATAGGCACCTTGTTGCATACCATGGTACTTTAATCTGCCACCGGGTCAAGCCAACCGTCTTCGGTGTATTGCTTCCATGTCGTACAAGTGGGAACTGTTGCAGAGGTAATCCAGTTTCTGCGAAGTCCTGCGACCTTCGCTCAAGGCAAGAAAAACTATAGGTGGTAAGGCTAGGAGCTAAACGCTAATGTACATAGCTTCACCGATTTGTATTGAAAGTGGCCATGTAGTTTTCTGGGCTAAGCGAGTGGCTTTAGAAATGCGTGCTTAGTAGTAAAAATAACAAAAAGGCCCTGAGGTTGTATCGATAACATCTCTAATTGTCGCTGAATTTCCAGCGTATCCCATGTCCAATACGTCATCAAGGCTCACTTTTCTTGATTCCGGCTTGTTATCCCAGGTTATGTGACTATAATTTCCGCTGCCCAAGTCAAACTTGCGCGTGTTGGGGTTTGAAGCTTGCCTATAAGCACTGTTAGACACGAAAGTACGGTTCTCTGCTCCAAGGCCTTACCATAATGCCCACATCCGATCCATCATACCATGGTGCACCCAGAACGCGGGGTCACCAGGGGAGGTAAATAGATCAGCTCCAGGGTCTCCACTATAATGATGTTAATTTAAGTATGAAAGAAGATGGAATCAAGACTAACCCGATAGTAAAGTGCATGCCGCCGTGAGGCCCCAAATCTGCGGTGCCTGGCACGCCTTCAGATAGTAGTCGATACTCGTCGAAGTTGGGTTTCTTCAGAAGTTCTGTGACCTTGATTAGCTTTGCATCTATATCGACGTGCTTTTCTGATGTCACCTAATACAGTCGTGTAGTTTCCATAAATCTGGTTCAGGGCGGGGCCAACGTCCCTCTTCAGGCGACGCGGGTTATACCCAAGATTCTCACCTGGTCCAAGGTTGACGGACATGTTGGCAAATGGACCTGTGGTGACGTAACCACCCCCAAGACCTGCGGGCAGCTGAAGCTGGCTACCAGCTATGCCTTCTGGAGGCGAAATAACAGGTCCATTGTGAGGGACGTAATCTCCATTGCCTCCCAAGCTATAGGGATCACCGTTGAATATGGGAGACTTCTCGGGGGCTGAAGCGTATTTGGGCCAGTCCCAGTACTTTTTGCTGTTACTTCGAGACTCTTCGGGGGCGATCGGATTGACATACTGGCTGATAACCCTTGTAACCGCATTCCTCTCGAAGGGCCTTCTCGTAGGTGTACAGAAACCACCGATGCCAGGGCATAAAGTTACCAGTAAAATGAATTGTTCTCGTCTGCTGAATGTGAACCACAACGAAGTCGTCGAACTAAACGAGCGTCAGTCTAGGAGCCATTGATGGGGACATGGTGTAGTGGCTCACTCGAGACTGAGCACCCAGCGAGACGTTGGCTGGCGTCCGAGCAGGCAGGCGCTGCAAGCACTTGACGGCGTTTACGTAGGCCAGCCTTTCTTTCACGGAGAGTGAGCCGCTGTGGGAGAGTCAGTCACTCTGGCAGTGTAACGGGAAAGAGTCGTCGTCATACTATTCACGTCGGAGGACCAAGCTCTTAGCTGTACAAGACGATT
The DNA here is from genome assembly GCF_021365365.1 of Ilyonectria robusta. NCBI lineage: Eukaryota > Fungi > Ascomycota > Sordariomycetes > Hypocreales > Nectriaceae > Ilyonectria > Ilyonectria robusta. The sequence continues at coordinate 925,781 of NW_025764451.1, forward strand.
GAATGCTTCGCCTTTTTACCCTCTCCTCACGGTGGCCTAGAGCATTAGCCACCTTGGCTCTGATATCATTCGTGACTTGCAGGACCTGAGACTTCAAGTCATCTGTGTCATCTGCGAATCGATTCGGGGGCTTGATGGTAAGGATGCCCGACGCAATGGAAGCCAAGAGAGATGAAAGAATGAGAAAATCGAGCCTCATTTTGAACAAGGTTAAATTATGTTGAATTGCGAAAGGACCTAGGTCGTAAGACCGGAATGAACGGTGAATTTAAAGCGTCATAAACAGCCAAGACAACCAGGTCTGACCACAGCACATTCGCCACATTTGCCGTGTATCCATCTCAGTGGGATATTCGCCTCGGTATCTAAACAAGACCTGACGTCTAAGCTCGAGATACGATGGCCCACAAGTAACAGGCTCTGAAAGGCTAGGCTTAAAGCCATATCTAAGGATTGGCTAATTCAGGGCTAGGTCAGACTACTTTGTTCGTGGCATTTTCGATCCGGGTGGAGTGCCACGGAGATGTTTCTCTTTCGTCTCGTCTACAATAAGCCAAGTGTGAGGCAAAATGGGGCCAGTTACACGACAATGCTACTATCGTTTCCTGAAACACACATTACAGTTATACTGGGCTGATCGCCGGGCAGTGCCAACCATTAAAGTTTGAAGTAGAAGGCCGGTTTAAGCTGCCAGTGCGCATCGGTTCGCGGAATATCCATTTCCGTACTCAATTTCTGAAGGGCCAAGCTCATTTGGGAAGTTGTTCCGTTACAGTGCAAGGATACCATGTGCTTAGACAAGCATTACTCTTGCTGAAGGTTTATCTAGAACAGAATTCGCCGTCTCAATTCCACTTTATTAAGTTGAGATCGCTCGCTGCAAGAGATTGTCATAGTCTTGATTACCGCGGCATGTCGATCGGCAATTGAACCCGGGATTCACTGTGGATGATACATAGCCAGGCCTGACCTTTTCTTCTCTAGCAGCTAGCCATTTTCACCAAAGCCAGCTATATGCACAAAATAATAGCGCAATATGTCCTTGAAACAAATCAACTCTACCTCAATCATGGCGCCGACGTCTTGCTATCGGTTTTACACTTCAGGAGAGTGTGAAGTCGGGGACAAAGATTCACTGCAATGAAGCGGGACGAAGGGTTGACAAAGCAAGGCTATGATTCAAAGACCATGCCCTTGTCACAGCACAGTCACCGAGGTAGTGCGCTCCGTGCAAGATGGACTGCAGCTGGTAGAGTTCAGAATACGAGACTAAAGACGACCCATATGAGCAATCCCTTGTCATGGTGAAACGGCCCTCCAAACTACGTTTAATTTCCGAACTCCTTTAGGGTCCAAGTTCGAACTCCGTCAATGCCACGCGATTAGCCCTGGTTGAGACTTTCGGGCCGCGACTAGTGACATGCAACATCCTTCCAGAAGCAATTCTTAAACCACGGTTAACAGATTTAAAACACTCGTGGCATCAACTTGTCAGACTGCCTACGTCTATCTATTGGCGTTGTCTCGTTCTATACTATCAAATTTATTTAACGAATGGAGTACTCCGTCAATTTGACCCTCGATGAGCAATGGTACCAGTCTATGATTATCACCAAGCTTTGAGAAGATCTTCGTTTTACAACAGTGCAAAGATATATACTCAAACACGGATTTCTGCGGCTTTTCTTTCAACAGCGGCCAAAGCAACGAATATAAAATATGTGAGACGGAACAACAGAGCACCTCAGACGGTTGATGTTGCATCTTCAAGTAACCGAGCTACCCTGCACATCGACCTCGAGTATTGATTGGCAATCTTTGGATAGCAGGCCAAGCGTGTGAGAAAACGCCTTGGTAAGGCTCAGGAAATATAGGACATGCAATGAAAATAACAACATATTTGCGCGGCGGCACCTTAACATAGAGCCTTTCTCCGAACTGTGGGACAAGTTCGTCTTTATCAACCCGAGAGGCTGGCCACACAAAATAAACTGATATTTCACTCAAACTATATATCTAGTGGAAATACGGGGACGATGCTAGGACCTGATGAATTGTATGATAATGATGAATAGGCTAGCTATGTGACAGGCGGTGCGCCGCAGGGGCGATCACCTCTGTCCCGTATGCCTAGCATCTCAGGGGTAAAACGGGACGAGTCGGAACAAGAGTCCGACTTTGGGTCCACCAACAAATGGGTAGGTACATATCCCTCCACCTAGACTAATGGTTTTATTTACAATTTGCAAAGTTAGTCAATCGGTCACCCTGCACTTTGCACTCTGGAATAGGCCATAGCTACTGCACAGGAGTTGCAGGGCGGGAACAATATGCCAGCCCCCTCTTTAGTTAGGCCTATCACGCTATCTTGCCCCGTCGGAGGATTGGCGGGACGTTGTGCCCGCATGCTGTTAACAACATCATTTTCATCACCGTACTGCGCGCTAATTTCATTTTTTATTCCTAGAATGTAACGTTCCATGCATTCATAAACCACTTACAAGAAGTGTCTATTCGCCGACGCTAAGAGTAAAAGCCTAGGTGGCGGTGTGAAATCTGGGCGGGCGTGCATGGCTTGACAACAGGTAAGGCTCTGCTCTCCGACCACATATATGACGACAATAGATCGTCATATCTAGCTTTCAGCTGCCCCCGATTGGCCGATCCATGCAAAGGTGGGAAGCGGTTCTCTAAAGTAAGGCTACAGCGCGTTCTGATGCATGATGACTGAGTAAATCACAGCCCGCTGGGCCTGGAAAGGTCTAATACCGCTGTCCTTGCATAGAGCCCCCGCCAGAAAGCCGTCATAGGCTAATTTGAGCTGAGGGGAATTTATTATTGGCAACTAGATAACTACCTATGTATGTATGCGCCTTGCTCACTGTGGGTCGACGCCTCATATGCAGCCGCGTCACAAAACTGGAATTTATCACACTCGATGCCTAATGGAAACAGGATGGGATTGGTCAGAGACTCGTATCTGCAGGCAAATCCATACCAAGTAAGTACATACAGTCCCTTGCCTACTACTAGTTCAGCTTACCGTAGTTGCCAAGCTACCATAGAGACTCATTAAATTGGCCCACAATCTTTCCCGCAAAATGACCTGTACTTAACCATATCCTATCATTGCCCATCAAGGAGAGACATGCGTCGCACTATTTGGCGCCATTTAATCTCAGCCCGAATCCAAGACACCAGCCAACTAACCCATTACCCTGGCCATCTAGCGTTCCTCAAGCTCCAGCCCAGCTAGACCACCCTTATCCTCGTCACCGATAGTTGAGACAATCGACTGAAGATCAGTAGGCTGCATGATTTGGAACAGGGTGGTCTCAATGGCGTTGTAGAGGAAGAACAGGCTACTTCCGGCCTCGAAGACGGCCTCGAAGAGAACTATAGTCTGTCCTGTCCAGGACTGCGTGGCGAAAAGAGGCTTGACGTTTCCTTCAATCCCGTAAGCTAGGGCTCTCGAGGTTGCGTCGCCGGATAGACCCCATTGAATCTCTCCGCCCATCTCGATGTAATCATTCGTCCATCCTTTTGGGGGGTTGACCTGTGTTCAGCTGGTAAGTGGCACCGTCTGGAGAGGGGCAGAATGGGACGAGAAATACATCAGTGACAGTGACTTGTCTACCGTCCACAATCTGCAAGTTGTCGGGCATTTTGGGACGCTTTGACTTTGCCGAGAGACGAATGTGATGAGTCAAAGATTTAAGTTGGGATGGTGACCAGAGAGGACAATGGCTGGCAAGAGAAGGGAATATACACGTGGCCTGCTCAGTGACGTAGGAGAGGGTCTAGAGCCCAGGCAGTGCGACTAGGTACACAAGTACATTGCTTGGCGCAATCTTTGGGGGCCGACCCAATAGCTGACTTCCTGGAGGATGTCGAGGACCATCCCGAAACATTCCATGTCCACGACGCGAAGACCCAGGCGGCATTGAAAGTGATATACGATGAATTCTTGACTTTGGTGTGAGTATCTTGCTAAATGAAATTTGCAACCCATTTGCCAAACTGTGACATAGAACGTCTCCTGACACAATTTCAGCGGATTCGCCTTTACCCTGGGAGGATGCCACCATTCCTTCAGGATCCAGACGGGTGGCCACATCCGCCATGCTTGGTCAGCAGAAGAGTGTAACGGCAGAGGCTGTGGCAGTTGGAGACAACGCTGCTGCGGGCGGGCTGTAGGTTGCACAGCAGACTCCGTTACCGTCCACGGATGGTAGGCCGCGATCTGTCTGTGGTGTGTGCTGGCGCGAGAGGCGTCGTCATCGCGAGTGGTGTTGAAGCAAAGAATTAAAGGGATTTTTGACACTTATCACTGACAACTTATCGATTAGATTAATATCCAGTTTTAAAAGATAAAATAAATAACTAGAAATTATACATTGGATATTATTTGCTATTCAGAAAATACGGCTATAACTTACCCTATACAACTACCACATGAAGGTATATTGCGCGCTCCAAAATTTTCATGTAGATTCAGGTCTGCGACTAGAAGACGAACGTCCCCTTTGGGACTGCATAGTCTCCTTCTTCCGTCCTTGACAACAAGGTACCTGGATTTCAACAGTCACTACCCTTCTGTCTAGTTGCTCCCCCTCCGTCCGGAAGGAGTAGGGGGTTGAGTAAAAGTGAAATAACAAGGCCCCCCAGTGGTCGTTCTCATATTTTCCAGCGCCTACTCAAGCACGCTGATTCAGTGATGCAAAGCAAAGACCCACAGGTATTGGAATCAGTCCCGGTCTACTGGCCCGCGGGGTCTCATCGCTCGTCTGGTAAATGTTGATCAACCTGAGAATCGGCCTCGGTCAACGACTGGTCCGCCGTATTCTCTGCTATAATATGGCGGACGTTACCCTAATAGCTCTAAGAAACCCAAAGAGTCGAATCCAGATCCTGAGGCATCTTGGAAGAGTCCTTAGAGATAGAGAGTATGTTAAGAGAAGCTCCATCAGGATGTCGATAAAACAGCAAATTTTCCACAACATCGGATATAGCACGCCGCTATGGTATCAACCTTGCATAGACAGCTTGGATTTACTTAACAAACCTTACAGTCTTGTAAATACCGATTCGGTTGTACCTGGAATATTAACGACCACCAAGGCTGGTAAAGGGACAGATGCAAACATACTCCCCAGTCGTCGAATATAAGCCTGGCACAATTACTGCGGCGCCCCCCAGCTAAATAACAATTTCTGATATTTAGCTACACTGGTTTTCTAGGGTTATGCCTAGCTAGGAATGTTTTTTTTTTTTAACTAGGTGAGCAAGAAATTTATTCATGAGGGATTTCTTATATCTTCTCTTTTCTGGGGTTCGAACCCAAAGGCTTTAAGATTGTATTACTGTTCGAAATATTGGTTATCAGTAGTCATGTGAGTTCTGTGCGACATATCAGTGGTTCGCATGCGGAATGCTGCCTCGTCATTCCATCAGGCTTTCAGGCAAACTTGAACCGAATTTTAACCAGTGACACAAGAAGCGTTATTTCTTTTCCCAACTTCAACTCACGGAGACGCATTGCTCAACTTCAGGGATATTTGTCTCATTCTTTCTCTCAGCTGACGCCCGCGAAGCTGCATCTCGGTTTCGACGTTTCCAGATGACATCCTCTAGCAGGAGAGCGTACGTCGAAGATGCGGAGAGCTCAGAGGACGCTTTTTCCACATCATCCTCATCTGGATCTGGTGGCAGCTCCAGCCCATCTCAATATCCCAAAAGGGGAAAGACTCGAATTCCGGCCAAGATCGTTTCGAAACGCGCCCTCATTGACCTAGGGTATCCTTTTTTTGAGGAAGGTAATACCGTCATTGTCCAGAAAGCCCTTGGACAAGACAATATCGATGAGCTACTTAAGTTGAGTGAAGAATACAAAAGGATAGAGCAAGACATTGCAAGGGCACCCGGCAGCACCCTCCAAGAGCCCATCGAGATAATTAGTGTCGATGTGGAAAAAGCTCAAGGCGACACATCTGCTCCCACCCCAGCCCCAATGATGCCGCATCCAAATCCAGCAGGGATTCCCGCAGCGAACAACCTCGTTCCCGATCGATTGACCCCTGACAGTCTTGGACATTCACGAAGGTCACGCTGGGGCGACCAGGTTCTACTTTCCGGGGTCCTCACTCTTAATGGCTCCGTGCAGCAATTAGGCACAGAGTTGGGGAGTCCCGAAATGTTGGCCGCCCGTGACGCTTGGCGTGACTCAAAATCATTCATTGAAGACAGCACTATTGCTACGGAGCTGTTCGAAATTCATGCGGCGGAATGTTACGTGGACCAAGCAGGGGCGCACAAGGTCACCCTATCCTGTCCAAAACGGCCTCAGCGCTCGAAGGATGAATCATCTCTAGTGAGGATACGGTGGTTGTAAGTGAGAAACACTCATGACAAGGTCAAGCCCTCTTATGTTAACCACGGCGTCGTTGTTCGGTCACAGGCATTTGAAAGGATCTCCCTCGAAGCTACGGACCTTTGAGGTGAGTTTCTGAAACTCGTCAAATCCGCTCGCAGGCGACCGATGATATCCAACTAACGTTCACTGTTGCTACAGAACCTTGTTACCGACTGCCCTTTCATATCACAACCCCTTAAGTCGGTTGCGCTCAACGTGTTGAAGGAGGTTGACCGACGATGTCTGAGGCGATCCGAATCCGGATCGGAGATTGAGCCAGGAACTGTAATTAGGTATATTGGGAGGTACCGAAGCTACCTTGGGAGATACGCGGGTGACCCAGCCTATGACACGGAACCAGTGGTATTCCTCTCGACACCTTTTCTACTTCTACCAGAGGAACACTCGACAAGGGGACTCAAGCGAGGGGGCCACTCTAGGACCCTTCTAGAGTTTCTGTATGGGTACGAGGCTGGAAGTGTGCGAGAAAAGTCCTTTGGCGCCCCCAGGATCAAAATGGAAGGAGACAAGGCGATGCGGACCCTACGTGTGCCTCAAACATGGTTTTTGACAATCGGCTCTGGTATGTGGAAGTATATGGCATTGCATCACAAGTTCAGCTGGCTAATAGTCCATCAGCTGTTATCATAAGTTTCTCGGAGTTGTCTTCAAAGGAAATGGCATGCAACAACATACAGCTCGACCGAATGGCCCCAGGATCTACGCCCGGAATCTATACCGTCCGCGTGGTAGATAATGCCTCCATGTGCAGGTATCACATTGTAATTGACCGAGATTGCAATTATGTGGTACGTATTACCCTTTTCAACAGAACTTGGCGTAATAACTAGTTATTTGGTAGAACTTTCTAAAACGCGCCACGGCCCTTGCTCGATCTGGGGAAGCTCATCTCAACACATACGAGTTGTTTGACGAACAAGGTGGTCTGGTTGATCCTCGAACCTGGCTCAGCTTGCTTTCTTCGGGAGATGTAGAAAGCCACATCTTCGGATTAAGATCTAAGGATGTGGACGAGACTGAGCAAGAGTCGAATGACTTTCGTGCTCTTTCGATGAAGTTGCTTGAGGCTGGAAGAGGAGAGAGCAATGACTCTGGGTATGTCTTCAGCCACCAATATTTCTTTCGAGTCTAGTCTGATGATTCTGAAAGATTTCACCCGCCCATTCGTTCGAATGATTCACTTCGGAACCAAGGAGAGATGCAGTTGATAAGGCATCCAATGAAAGAATCGAGACCTGCTTTCGGGGTTAGTTCTCGTGAAAAATCTTCAACGATTCGCGGAAGTCTTCCTGGGCCCTTGATTCCAGCCACGAGACGTCTAAGTTTGGCAAAAATACCGGAGCTGTACGAAGTTGGCGCCAGTACTTCGATGGTAAACTATGGGTACCAGAACGAGGTAATTCCGCACTGGTCTACAATGATGACATCTGCTAATTTCATCTTTTCTCAAAGACCCCATACGGCAAGCATATCGCTAGACCAGAGACTGGTCGAGCCGGAATAGTGCCTAGGATTACCAACACCGTCAATGGCAAGCTGCTTCTCGGCCCATCACCCGCCCTGTCTGGAAAAGACTCTCCAGTCCACCAGGAATGGGGCTTTGTGCACTTAACCGCGCCGTCCAGATACAAGTCCGTAAGTTCATTGGAGGTTGAAAACGACCGGCAATCTTGGTCGAGTGGTCCCAAGCCGGCTCCGCCATTGCCCTTTGACGATGAAGATATGGATTCACTCCATGACTTTGGACCTGGACAAGACGCGGACCACGAAGATCCTGGCTTGCCTCCTGAACAATTTCAGAGACATCAGTCCTTGACTCACTCGATGGCCTCAAGTATTGTGGAAGACAGACTTGTGCCATTCCTTACATGGAGACTCAGCCGGGATACCGACGATCGGTCTGCAGAAGAGACAGATAAGACTTTGGTTCAGCTGTTAAATAAGATACACGGGTCTCTTGCTTCCGGTAGCTATGGGAAACTATACCTGGAAGCGTTTCAGTGTACTAGACAAGATGTTGTTGAGAGGTCTCAGACGCTCTGTTCAATTCTTGGCGAACAATCAGCAGCATCCACTTCTCGAGAAGCCGGTACAGCTGAAGATACGAACCCATACCAGCAGCAGATCAATATTTCAGCCGCGCACACAAAATCAACACTCTTTCGAACTCTTTTGGAAGTGTCTGAGGAAATATTTGCAGCCTTTCTTCCTACCTCGGGGAGCTCTTCTGCTCATTCCCTATGTGGGCGTTTTTGGGGCACATTGGATTTAATTCTAAGGGTAGGCAAGGCATCCCCTGTTGTAGGATGATGATTGACCACGGACTTCAAATTAGCAAATCTATCTGTCTTCAACAACCTCCCGGCAGTTTCACGAGCCAAATTGGGTCGAAATCCCACCATTCCTTTCTCCTATCCAGGGCGAGGGCAGGACAGAAAGTTCCACAAAGAAGACGTCATCTCAAGAATGTTCAGCATGCCGCCAAAATACAATGTACTCATCAATAGAATCTGCAATCGGCCACATTCACAGCGAACATATTCAGTGTCAACACGCTTTTCAAGGGACCAAAATCTTCGACGATCCCTGTCTGGGATGGGTTCGCCGCCAAGGGCTAGATGTAGAGGCAGATGGAGAGGTGCTAACAACGGCATCTGCACTTGTCGCTACTCTGGTCAACATTCGAGACAAGACTCGAGACCTCCATTGTTCTGTGAGCGGATCGTCGGAGAGCAACAAAAGCACGGATTGTCGGCCGCATCTCCTAAGCAATCTGGTTTATTCGTTTGAGGAAATCGTGTGGAAGTATGTTCTCACAGCAAAGGAACTCTCATGGGCAAACCGAGCACGCTTACGAAACTCGGAACATGGCTTGGTCCTGCCCATGCCGAAACCGCTAACGATGATCCGTGACTGGAGCAAGTCAACAGAAGGGAAGATTCAGGAGTATCTTGGCTTGGCCAAGCGGGACATCATCATCCTAGGCACCACCCGAGGTGATGTTGACAGGCTCATTATTGCGCCGGTAGGACCTGAATTCATCGTGGCTTCTCTGATTAGCAACATTCAGAACCACACAATCCTGCAAGGGACAGGACAGAAGATGGAGATTGCAAAGCACTATCGAAAGGTCTCTCTCGGACTCCGTTTTGGTGCGACACGGGACCCAAAACGTCGAAGGTTTCTCGAGATTTCCGCTCTCGAAGAAGAACTAGAGGCTTTACGAACTGTGGCTCAGGTACAGACACAGCTAATCAGAGCGTATCGAAAAGTCCTGGAACCCACAGCTTTTCAGTCCGCGACCACTGACTGGGCCTATCTCAAGGACCGACAAGCTATGTATCCACTTGAGAAGAAACGTCTCGACTTACAACATCAGAAGCTTGCCGATGACAGTGATGCTCTGGCTACGTTGGAACGGATTTCTCAGGTTACAAGACACGACATGAAACAGAGCATAGAAGTGCTTGAGGAAGGGCACGGGAAAGCTATCCGGGTGTTCACATTCGTCACCTTATTTTTCCTTCCACTGTAAGTGTTCTTCCTATCCAAACCAATCCGCGCTTCAATCTCTATCTCTTGGTGCAAGGCAGGAGTGGTAGAGTGTTCTTACAGGAAGACTAACAGCTCGCCGTAGATCGTTTGTTACGAGTTTCTTTGGAATGAACACGACAGACGTTAGGGATACCGATTGGGATCAGAGGATATTCTGGTCTTCCGCTGTGCCTGTAACAGTGTTCGTACTAACGCTGGCAATTATCTATGGCTACAAGTGGGACGTGGTTGTGGACGCATTCTCTAATGCGCTCGCCTCACAGAAGTCACCTGAGCTTTGTGACGTTCTGGAGGACAGTGTCACGCCACTAGTAGGAGACAAGCCCTCTGGTAATGAAAAGCCTGCTATCCCTCACTCCGCGCAGATTCCCTTTGCCACACTGGCTAAGGGCTTTGGACAGGCAATGAAGAGGCGTCAGGCGCCTGAGAATAACGAAGCGGTACTGCGGCGACAGACAAACGACAGCCTTTTAGTTTAGGGAGTTTGTCTTAAGGGTATATCAGTATAGCTCTAGATTACGCTGTCACTCTCACATTACTTTCTTACCCTTTCCAGAGCTTCCAACTGTCGTCGCAGTGCATTTCCTCATCAATACAGGAGGGCCGCTTAGGACTTTTGTAGGGATGTTTGACCATATTTCCATCTCCGTTTCGCGCCTCTATCCACATATCTCAAAGCTAACAACCCGACGATCTCGTATTTTGGAACCCATCCATCGCGGAAGATGATCAGTTTTCGAACGAGCTTTGTGGTTGGGTTGATGGCTTGGAGGCCACTGCCTCATTGAGCGGAACCGCAACCGCAACCACAAGCCTTGACTCTGGGTATTCCTGTACACTGGCAACGAGTTATCGTACCATATTCACTTGAAGGAACCTACAGAAGGTTCGTTGTGAGTCTTGTGACCGTTGAATCGCCCTATCGGCCACACCGTTAACCCACAGCTTGACAGCATCGGACTTTGTCGAAACAGTTACTCCCCCTAGCCCTCGTGCGGCTGAAAAAAAATAGAAATGAACCTGGTGGTATGCGCAGAGCGATGACGATACATGTGAAAATATCCTGAAGGCGTGGTATTTTACCTTCGACAAGTTATATACCATGAACCCGTCTGTCGGCCAAGATTGCTCAAAAATGTCACTCGGCACATAGTACTGCCATTCTACCTACGTTGACGGTACATTGGTCCACATAGTAAAACAGTACTGTAGTGTAATTAGGACCATACAACGTTTGGACATCTACTGGCTGCAACCTTGGTCCCCACCTGTTCGGGCGAGTCTCTCACCTCGCTCTCGCATTGGCGTCGGACCTGAGGGTATATGGGGGTTGACACGATTCGGGTCAGTCCAAGATGGGCGATTGGTTTGGGTAGATTGCCATCCTCGTCTGACATGGCGCGAGCTCGTTTCTGGTTTACCATTTTGGATTATGCTGTATCAACTGGCTGAGCTAAACGATAGAGTGTACACCTAACATTGCTTTACACAGGGTTAATTGGATTCATGTTCCAACAGATTGTCGAAATTGCGAATGCCGCCTTTACATGTCACCGAACTGAGAGAGTACTGCGTAAATTAGTAACGTCTCAAGTTGCACTGAGGTGGGCCCCTGTCAAGCGTCCGTCCTATAATAGCACCCTGGTGCATATTTTCACTGGCAGGTTGATTAACCGCTGGTTGTTCCTTGCATTTTCCGGCGGCTACTCAAGCACGCTGATTGAGTGATGCGAGCCAAAGACCCGGACGTGTTTGATTCCCTCACCTCTTCATTCTACCACCTTCAATTCATCACAACTCCACGCAATGACTTCCTCGCCCACAGACCAGCCAGGACCTCTTGTGCGTCTCCCTGCTGAGCTTTTGAATGCGATTCTGTCCCAGCTGCCCAACCGCGATCTGAAGCATCTTCGGTTAACATGCGGGTTCCTCCAGGACAGGGCGCACCTCCGCATCGACCGAGTTTTCATATCAGCCAACTCACGAAATGTTGAAGTGTTCCGCGCCATTGCGGATCACGAGACATTCCGCATGGGTGTCACCGAGGTCATCTGGGACGACGCCCGCCTGAAGACCTGGGAACTGGAGGATCCCGAGCTCGATGACGACTGGGATGAGGATTCGGGTGGATGCCCGGACTGGTTTGAGAGGACATGCGAGGCCAACGCTGAGGGGATGATAGGCCGTGCTATCGATGAGGGAGACCCCATTGGCGATATTGCAAGAGAGAAGCAGCTTGAGGCACAGCTACCATACAAGGCATCATGGGCCTACTACCAGAAGTTGATACAACAGCAGGACGAAGTGTTGGCGTCTGGCGCCGATATTGATGCCTTTCGGTACGGGCTGGAGCGGTTTCCCTCGCTCATAAGAGTCACAATTACACCGGCAACCCATGGTTTCCTATTTTCGCCGCTATATCAGACGCCCATGATTCGGAGCTTCCCCTACGGCTTCAACTACCTTATCCCACGCAACACCTGGCCTACTATAGAACATGACGAGCCGGAGGCACATCTCTGGAATGATGGAGGACCCGGCGACGAGGAGATGAAAAACCAGTGGCGAGGATTTCGCGTCATCACGCGCATACTAGCACAGGAGCCGCACCATAACATTTCGGAATTTGTTGTTAATGTTCACCGTCTCAACACGGGGCTGAACTGTCACATCTTTGACCAACCGAACGAAGAGCATGACAATTTCGTCAAAATCCTTCAACGCCCTGGTTTTCGCCACCTCCATCTCTCTCTTCTTGTCGGCGGGCTGGAGGATCAGGGCTGGTCGTCCTATCGCAACGGTTACTTACAACTTGCCCTGGCCGAGGCAAAAGACCTGGAACATATGAGCCTACACACAAATGTCTGTCGCGACCCAGGCGGCCGCCGTATAGACCGGCTAAGTAGTAGGCCCATTGAGGACTTCATCCCACTGCGCACTATTTTCCCAATCGACAAGTGGCCGCGGCTTCAACATTTGGGTCTCGCGGGCTTCCTGGTAATGCAGTCCGATGTGATGTCCCTACTTTCTGGGCTGCCATCGACTGTGCGGTCAATCGATCTAAGCTTCCTCAAGTTCTTAGATACCGGCGGCCATTACAAGGGTCTACTTTGGGAGATGCGCGACAAGTTGGACTGGCGTTATTGACCTGTCGAGGAGAGGCCCAAGATCACCCTCCGTATTGACTTGTTCGTCCGGAGGCCTGGGAAATGCATATGCCTGAGTCGAGCAGCTGAAGAGGTTATCTACGGCTATGGGCGAAATCCGTTTGGGCAAGAAAACGACGACAGGTCTCCGCATTTGGTCCGGGAAGCGACAGGGATTGAAATAGATGAATTTAATCCTGCCTATCAACGACCCAATTCCGGGATATAGAAGATAAATCAATGTATAGTGTATATACTCTAATCTAACTTCTGTCTGCTCCCTCAAGGTGAGCAAGTTGCCGGCACAAGGTCAAAAAAACACAGTTTTATCCACAATTCAAGCATTTGTTACCCAATGCTGCCACGATGACCAAATATCAAGCTTTTCAGCTTGGAAAAGTTAAACCTGTATGAACATATTAGTAGTCGGCTCAAGAAGCGTATATACTCTAAGTTACAGAACTATATAGGGTGTTGCAATTTCTGTATGATTATACTGGTCTATTTAACTCTGTATATTATCTAGGTTTTATTAGTGATGAAACGATATTTCAGTATTTCTCTTATTATATGCAAGTTTATTTAGCTAGTATAATTAAATATAAGAATGGCATGAGGTATTAAAAGTAGTAAATAAAATAAACCTCTTTACATACATGTAAAAATGAATATTTAGCGTCATGTTGAATATTAAAAGAAATAATAGCTAGGTCATAGAATTGTTATAGAGGCAAACCATACTAGCATTCTGTAACCACTGTTACCAACAGCCGTGGTATCTGAAATAGCCCCTCCCTCGTATTCGAGTTTTATACTTTGCCGCGGTATATTAGAGTTTCCTTCGGATATAGCCATGGGTTAGTCACTTATCTCGCTGAGCAAGAAGTACGCTATAGCAATAAATCCCGCAAGCTGGTTCAAGTTTTCGATCCGAAATATCCTCTGAGTACCATCTTGTCATAACCCAACGCATCAGCACCCTAGCCTATATCAACATGTTCCTCATTCAATCGGCCTGCAGCTTTCTGGTTCTGGCTTCAATAGCTAGTTGTACCTCCGTCTGTCACTACAAACCCTCAATCAATGCCACAGCCTGGAATTACCCCGACTCTGCCGGCAACCCAACAGCGGGGAAATATCCTTACTACCTCAACGCTCTCTCAAATGTGCCCGTGGCCAACATCTGCAACTCTGGCAACGGCACCGAAGAACTAGCCTGCGCTCGAAAATACATCGACGCCATCGACGAACAGCTGGCATTCCTGTACTCCCGCCGTCTCGGATACGCAGCTGTGGCAGGATACTCCAAGTTCAGAGCTGGCAATAGTCTCAACGACCCCAGCAGAAACAAGGTCGTGGCGGACGGCATGGCGCAGCGAGTTCTGAAGTATGGGGGAAGTCAGGACGCGGGGAGAGTCATGGGAGGAGAAGGCTGTCAGATTTATGCCAGCTTGGAGTTTGAGAAGAGCAGCATTCAGCAAGCTTGCGATCCGAACTTCAACGAAGATATTGAGAGACTGTGTAACTGAGTGGACAAGGAGTTCTTTGTGGACGAATATCTAGGTCTAACGAATAAGAGAAATGCAACCTCTTGGAGACGATTATTGTGCCATCTCAAGCGTCTTGCGGTTCATTCCACATATAAAGTCAAACAGCGCGGCACCTCGATTGGACGAGCCATAGCTGCTAGGTCTCGGGATAAGCAGATCTACAGCCACGACACCGGCTGGTTTCAGCCCGATCGATGGCTCAGCTCCGGCTCAGCCAAACGTATGAACATGTTTCACGCCAACAAGATGCTGCTCAATCACGACAAAGTCCAGTGCCTGGCAAAGACGATTATTAAGATGAAACCTGGCAAGACTCTGTTCGAGGTTTACGGAGAGCTTCCACGTCCATTTTCGCTTCAATATTATGTCCGAGATCAGCTACTATAGTAAGTCCAACCAGGCCCTCCGATGTAACTGAATCCTTGACCGTCGCTTCCGCCATAGTGTCCCTGCCTTGTACTCCAAGTGTGAGAACCACCGTTGGAACCGCCGCCTCCCCAACCTCCTCCAGCACCTGGGCGAGCCATTGCTTGTATTCTCAAGTTCCCTAGCGTAATTGGGCTCCCCTCCATTCCATAACTGCCATCGGCATTAAGCCACCACCTCCCCTGTCTCACCCATACTCCCATAGCCTGTAAACCCGCAACGTCTATGGCGTGTATCTCACGTCCATTGATGAAGACTCCTGTGCCCGTGTTTCCAGAGGCATGCGGGTGAAGCTCCCCATTACCGAGAGCCAGCCCGGCGACCATAACACCGGTACATGGACCGCCAGCTGAGCCGTAACCTCCACTGCGACGGTCATACCTATTTTGAACTCGGAGGTTACCAGTTGATTATAATTATCAGGGCCGTGGAGCTTACCAGTAGTTCCCGGGAATCACAGTTCCTAAAACTCCCCGGAGCGTGAGCAGATCTGCTTGCCCGAGCTCCACGCCATTGACTATGACACTGCTAGGGAACGAGGGTGCCGGTGGAGAGGCCATGGGCGCGGCGTTGGTGAAGCTCTGCGCAACCTGTCCAAGCGCAGAACGCCACGAGAAATGCCGGGGAGGCGTGGCTGTAGGTTCTTGGTAGGGGTTCCCCCGTTGATGGGGAGCATATGAGCTCGCTGTTGGAGGAACCGGAGGCTGCAGGAATTGAGGCGGTTGCGAGGCTTGGGGTTGTGAGAACTGAGGCTGTGAGAACTGAGGCTGCGAGAATTGTGGCGTGAACGTGTTCGGACGTGGAGGAAGAGGCGGCGCGCTCTCGTCAATCTCGGCGGTTTCGGGGCTCGTTGGAGATCTTGGCCCAAACTGTGAGCGGTATGGATATGACATGGCGGCAGGTCTAGTCGTAATTATTTGACCTCTTGCAGCTACAATTCTCTTGGCATGGACGAAACCTGGAGGACAGAGGGGTTTGTTTATATTGTCATGTGGTCCAGTCCAGCTCGAAAACGCCATGCCGCTCTTATTTGCCCACTTGACTGGAGAAGTCCTACGCCACTCGAACAAGTCCTACGCCACTTGCGAGTATTATTGGCACACGTTCACCCTGACATCATTTCCGGCAAGTCTCGCGTCCCCTGGGCTGTGTTAAGATCACACGATACGAGCTAGTCTCAGCAAGGCTCAATCTAGTCACGTAACACGTCACACTGACGCCAAGGTCCTAGCTTCGAAAGACGATGTGTATTGATACTACTGAAAACCAAGCATAGATAGTGTGGTTATCCCGATGCATGCAAACTGGTGTGAGACAGGAAGGTCAGCGGTTGGTAAACGTTTCTTGTCCGCCAGAAACTGCATGCGCAGCAGGCCGAACGTATATTCGAGTGTAGGCGGACTCGCAATCGACGGCAGCCCCCAGAAAATCCGACATCTTGCCCTTAGTAGAGTGTAACAGGTAGCGCCTTAACCGCGGTGTTACAGCTTGGCTTATTGAGCAGCGGAGATGTATTACGACCTGAAGGACCATCCATCTCGGTCAGGCTGCGCTGCTCACTGTGGCGGGCTGGGCTTGTGCCATAGCTCTCAAGCCCGGTGGCCCATAATCCAGCTCGACATCATGATTATAATATCTTCCAATTATTATTTGTCTGTGGGCTTTATCCGGTAAGGCATTTGTCATCTATCTGCCGGATCCTCCCAATCCCTGCATCTTCCCTCCTTTTCAGATTGCAAACATAAGGCTGGATAGTATGGCAACGCCGACGAATACTATGGTGACACTAGCGAATGTTTGCCAACTAGCTACGGGGGCCATGCCGAGGCAATTGCAATGAAATTAAGCGCCAGATATCAAAAAGCATTTGGCATGGGGGCAATATCACGACCTAGACAGGCATCCCTGTCTCGAATCTGCCCCAGAGGATACTGGTAAGTCTTAGACGAAAATACCATGGTGTCTTCATTTTCCATCATCCTCTGGAGCGTCTGCCTCTCACTGTGACGAGTCACTTGCTTAGGATCCACCTCGCCACTCCTCATTTTTGGGAAACCGATGCCCAGCCATATTGAAACATCCTCGATTGTTTCAATCACCAGCAGCGGCCGGAACATCAAGGGATTCTCAGTCAAACGCCTCATGCATATCTGCTATTTGCAACTATTCAACACTTGGACATGTAAAAACTAATATACCTAAACACAAGGCGCCTGTTTCTATACGAACATGATAGAGCAGGATAAAAGAAAAAGTATACAAGTAAAATCACAAGGCTGAGACACGGACAACAATCTTCCCTACTGTGCGTCCCGACCTAATCATCGCATATGCCTTCGGCACATCCTCCCACTTGAATATCTGGACAACAGGTTTCACCTTGCCTTCCTCCAGCCATTGCCCAATCCGTGATAGGTCTTCCATCTTGGTCTTGACCCCAACAATAATAAACTGCCTCGATCCACCCCCCAACCATGCTGGCTGTAGCTTCCGTCGAATGGCCAGAAGATTGAAATTGACCTGTACGAATTTCCCGTCGGGTTTGAGGAAGTGGTGGCTGGTCTCGTATAAATCCGGGATTCCAACGTTATCGATTGCAACATCGAAAACCTGCCCCAACTTCTCCAGTTCCGAGATGACGTTGACTTCCTTGTAGTCCAGTACGCTGTCCGCACCCAGCTGACGACACAGACCCGTATTTGCCGTAGAGCAGGTCGTGGTTACATGGGCGCCCATGGCCTTCGCTAGTTGTATACCGAAGGTGCCCGTTCCTCCGCTACCTCCATTAATGAAAACTCTAGATCCCTCCTTTGTTTTTCCCAGTAGTAGGGACTGATAAGCAGTCAAGCCGGCCACACCCACCGCCGCGGCGTGGTTCGGATCGACGCCATCTGGCAGTATGGTGCACTGGGAGGTAGGGGCGACAATGAGTTCGCTGAGGGTGCCGTACTTTAATAATGGCGAGACCGCTCCGAAAACAAGTTGTCCTTCGCGCATGTCCTGGTCGGAATCATGGGTGGCCACAACGCGTCCGCAGAAGTCGAGCCCTGGTGTCGCGGGATTTTGGAGCACGAGCATTCTTATTAGGCCGACCTCCGGGAGCTTGTAGTCGACGGGATTCAGGGCGGCCGAGATGACTTGCACGAGGATTTGGCCCTTCGAGAGCGATGCTTTGGATGGCGCCGGTGCAGATACGTTTATGTGGAGAGAATTTTCGAGGCCGTCACGAATATTCGTATACTGCCATGCCTTGGTTGTTGCCATTGCTAGGATATTGGATGAGATGCGGCTCATTGACCGGCCAAGACGGTTTTTATTATGAATAGCAAATAAAATTGGCTAGAAATTACTGTAACAATCTCAACAGGATGTGGGCGCCGGCCTTAGGGGGTTATATAAACAAACTACTGGCATCTTTTGGCATCGCCTCTGTGACTTCAGGTCCCTGGCTGCGGAGTTTGTTAGAAACAAGCTGCGGGGTTTGGTAGAAACGAGCAGCGGAGTCCGCCAGCACTGCGCCACGCTGATCGAACCGGTGCAACATTACCCCGGCGAACTTGTATGCCATTCGCAAATTACTTATAACGAGGGCCGTGCCATGCGTTAGTGGAGCAGATAAGCATCCCTTTCCTTTAACAAAGACTTACTCTGGCCTTCGGGAAATTCCAGACAATTCGGTCCTTCGTAGGCGTCAAGGATATCTGCCAGAGAGCAGTACTTCGTGTCAAGATAGTACATATAGTCACATGGCGGCGCAATCCAAAGGGTGTTATATAGTTCACCCCTGGTTCTAGTTCGTCCCCCTGCTCGTATTCCTTGCCAACGCGTCACCGCGTTATGTCACGGTACACCACTAACTATTACGCCACAGGGAAAAAGATTGGGCCCTGATTGCAATTGTAGCAATCAATAAGGTGCACTAGTCGCCTTATAACGTGAGAGGATGAGTTTCCTATCGTTGGAAATCCCAAACCTGTTAACAATTAAAAAATATATTAGTTTTTAATAATTTAAAATAGTGGTATTCTTTTTATTTCTCTGTTTCATGTACTAGATGAAATATGATAAATAATAAAAGTAAAAGAAATAAAAAGTAAAGTAATTAATTAACACTAAAAAGTATTACTTGAGATTATATTCTAATTTCCTACAATAATAATCCTTTCAATATTTCCTATAAGAGGCTTAAGAAGGTAAGATAAATAGACTTACAGTTATATAATAGGGCCTAGGAAGTTAAGTATATAACTTATAAATAATAAGCCCGAGGAGCAAGCTTTTACATCTGAAACAAAAGTAAAAGAAAGTGCAACATACACAGGCACACTTGTCTTATAATGGCTAAGAAAAGAAGTCAAAGGATGTGAAGGGACTCAGGGCGGGAACCTGGCGCACTCCCGACGACGATTCGCGATTTGGGCTCTTTCTTCCCAGCGATTTACTCCGATCGCCAAATTGAGACATCACTATAATAGATCGGAGCATGGTTAGTCTAGTACATGTGAAAACGTAGCGATGCAGGAACATAGTCCAATGTAGTAGGGTGTGAGGATTGGAGTATGTCACATACATTACCGATAGATTGCAACCAGTCATGGGTGTGCTCAAACACGACAGCGGCTCTATAGTGTAGATTGACATCATGACCAAGGTTGGCGGGAATGAAGTACGAAAACTTCGAAGCCCGAGGGAAAAGCTCTGTGGACCTGGCAGGAAGTGTTGTTGGGCCTTGTCCACACGCGCCGCGTTCTGTGGAGTTATCGAAGCAGAAAACAGTGTCCTGTTCGCCGGTGACAACAAGCACTGGTCGGGTGAAGTTGCTAGCCACAACGGGGCTCGTTGTCAACATCTCACCAACAGTGAACGTCGTCATTTGAGCCCAATCAACATCCAGGACACTCGTGTCATAAGTCCCTGCCAGTCCGTATAGCGCCTGGGCCCTGCCCGTCTTGGATGAGGTTACCAGATAGCCGTTGGCTAAACCAGAAAGTGCGGCGTGTTGGCGTGACTTTTTCGGTAGAGAGAGAGCCGCAAACCGAGCTGCTGGAATTGGTTGCATTAGAGCGGCTGACCCAAATCCGATTTCCCTCCCATAGCCAGTCAGAACCAGCGAGTCTAGAGTCTTTGGGAACGAGGCCGCCACATGATTTCCGATAATAGAACCCAGAGAATGGCCCACGTAGTGGACTTTGCGGAAACGGCGACCGCCGATTTTGCCAGTCCTCAATTTTGTGGCAATTTTGTCCAAGATGGCAGCTTGGAGAGGAACTTGAACGACATTCACAGGATCAGGGTGCGACGAGCTCCCCATCCCCAGTCTGTCGATGGACAAAGTGGCGTAGCCACGGCGGGAAGCGTAGGAAGCCCAGGAGTATAGCACGCTGTCTTGGCCCAAAGTGTCTAGTGCGGACCAGTACGTCCTGTCGTAGGATAGACCAGAGACGAGCATCTGAACTTCTTCGTGCTGGGGAAAGATGCGGACCTCTGGCTCGCAAAACCTGACTGTGAGATTGTAGTCCCCTGAAACGTCGACAGAAGTGAGTTTTTGGGTAGAAAGCGAGGCGAGGCGATCAAGCACCGAGGTGGCATCAGTCAAATCCGGAAAAGGCGGAACTTTGATGTTGGAAGCCTTGGCGGATATTTCGATGGAGAAGTCGGAGCATTTTGGGCCTGTGGCGATTGCAGAGCCAAACGGTACTAAAAGCAATACAGCCGTGAAGCTTCTCAAGAATGGCTGCATGTTGTAAACAAACTCGGGTGTAGCAGATGAAAGATGGAGTGGGATTGTTTTATTCCGGTACGTACAAGGACAAAGAGGCGTGACAAGACTCCTAAATAATATTCTGCTACCCTCGATACGAAGGGGCCTGCTTTGGTCATTGCTTCTCGGCAGCTTAAATTCAACGCCCCTAAAAACCCATCTAACTATTTTGCTAGTTGGAAAATAAACTTTGACAATTTCAGCAAGGGTTGCATATGCGGAATTGTGAACGTTTCTCCCAGCCGAATGGTAACCTCATCGGAATTATGAGCTTTCCCAAGTAAAGAGAAATCTACATAGTAATACCAGGCCAAAAGTTTTCACACCCCTGTCAGGTACTCTTTTGACCTAAGTGGCGAAGTTAATACGAAAGCCAAAGCGAAGCGCGCGCGATATGAAGGTAGTAGGGGAATACTCCCTCATATCGCGCGCGCTTCGCTTGAGCTTTCGTATTTGTATATGAATATTCGCAAGGGGGGTTGTAGGGAGAAGATGAACTGTTTTGGACCACTACCATCGAAAGAGCCTTAAGTGCTGTGTCCCCCGTCACGGCACGACCGGAAGCTACTAACTCTTTGTCGCCTTACAACGACTATTAAAGCGGTATTAATAAGCGGCCGGACATGGAGAAAACGCTTGACCGAGCGCTAACCCCTGGTATTCGTGGCCAAACTGCGACCCCGGCTTCCCCACGAGCAAACAATCCCTGCCCGTGTACAGTTGTAAAGCTCTATCCTTACTCAGGCTAGCGTTCCGGTTGCGTCACTATGATGGCGTGAAATTGCGAGCCAGGAGCTATGAAAGTGATATCAGCAACGGCGGTCAAAACCACTGCTAGAATGGAAGAACCGCCGACACGGGGCACCGAGAACAGTATCAACTCCGCAAAGTCAGGCGATCCGATATTATACTGCTCAAAGTACGCTATCCGAACTTCTACTAGGGGGGTCTCGTTATTTCACTACAGCTCAACCCCCCGTTCGTCCCTCACGGGGGGTTGAGCTGTAGTGAAATAACGAGACCCCCCTAGTACTACAAGCGTGGTTGCTCGCTCACTCGGCGAGACCTTGTCGCATCGGCTAAGTTAAGCCCTTCTTGATCTGGTTAGTATTCCGGACTGTGCACCGTCTCCACTGATCTATTGCGCAATTCTATTTTTGCTACTCCGTACTGTCATTGTTATCGTTGTGGCTGGCCATTACTACGCTTAAATGTCCATCTGGAACCGCACTTGATGTCAGACGGAGATATGGACCACAATAACGCTACCGGCAAGAGGAGTGATCATAACTGTCGCAATCCCGCTACGGCAAAAGGGAATGATCACTCCTCTTGCCGGCAGCGTTATTGTAGTCCATATCTCCGTCTGACACTTGAAATTTCAACAAGTCCCATGCGACACAACATGAGGTACCTAATAATTGACGAGTCTAGCACCTATTTGGAGGCATCTAGATGTTTGATATCACCTTAGCAGCTAGGTCGGTTAGCTATTGTCAAATTGACGGCGGAGGCTGTAGCAGGCAGTATATTCGGTACTGGTACCTAGTATCTAAACTAACGTGAGAGGTCACCACAATACATTTTGAACAGAATCAATTCAATTTGACAAATACGCAAGTACTTCAGCTAAACAGAGGAAAACAGTCCAACGAAATCAAAACCTCTCTTGCTACTAGTAGAAACACACCCGCAAACTCCCCCACCAAGAACCATCATTGACCTGCTCCCCGAGCTCGCACATAATCCTCAAAACTCGTTGCTTTGCGTCCAGTGTACTGCTCGACATTTGCTACGCATTGACTGAAGAAGGGCTCCGGATAGTAGATGGAGCGGTCGGCGTTCTTCTTCAGGTCATCGGCAAGAAAGTCGGCGAGGAATGCAGGGACACCCCGCTTCTTGAGAGACTCGCCGTACTCGTCGGCGGAATACTCAGTAACCTTAATCTCCCTGCCCAGGACCCTCCCCATGATCTCATACATCTCCGGGTGCGACAGGAACTTGGGTCCAGTCAGATACACAACGTTCTTCTGTACCGAGCGAACTGGGTTGACTAGAATAGCACCTGCGACCTCGCCAATGTCGATAGGGGAGATACAGTCGCCACCGCCAACGTTTGGGACATGGGCTTCCCAGGGTGTCTGGGATTGGTCGAGATTCAGCTTGAAGGCGTTGCTAGCAAACATGGCAGGCCGCAAGGCCGTGAACGGCAGTCCGATATCCTCCAATGAGTTTTCGGCTTGGGCATGTGGGTAGGAGATGAAATGCTCGGGTTTGATTTCCCGCGTATTCTCGCCTGGTAGAATGCTGTACACAGAAAGGAACACGACATACTCGATGCCAGCATCCTTGATGGCTTCGAATGTGCCCCTCATGAAATCCTGGGTTTGAACGTTGTAAACAGATGCCGCTTTGGCCCCTGATTTCGCAACTGCCTCCTTGACAGACGCGGCGTCCGAGAGATCAGCTCGGATACGGCTGAAGGAGTCACGGTGCTGCTGCTCCGCTCTGGTGATGGCGGGAATCTCCTTGCTGGGATCTCTGAGGGCGAGCCAGACCTTAGCCCCTCGCTTGGCCGCTCTAATGGCCGCCGCCGAACCGACATCGCCAGAGGCTCCAAAGATGATTACTGTTGCCATGCTGTGTTGAATTTTGTCGGAAATTTGCTTTCCCGTCTTCTCAAGCATGACATCTGTGGTTATATTAGGCTGCTCTACACAATCCGCGTAGATGCATTACTCAGCTCGACACGGTGCGGCTCAACCCCATTGCCGTCAGTGGAGAAGACATGCATCGTGAAAAGGCATTTGTCCGAGGTCTATGTGCAGTCTCGGCAAGATATCACGGACACCCTTGAAACAGGGAAATAAGTGGGATTACAAGCCCATGCAATGAACTGGTGACGGATCAGCGCATCAAACTCCGCAACCGCGAGGGTCGCGGGCGGAACCCCCGAGAAAGCGGACAGCTCTCTAACGTAACGGGCCCAGCGGCTTACTACCTTCGTTCGAGTCAACTGGAACTTGCCCATCCGGCGAACTCTTGCCCTTTTGAGGTTATCCACCTTCGGCACTTCCGGCGAGTTTTTGCCTTTTTGAGAATGCCTGAATTTCCCCAGTCAAGCTCGAAGTACAGAGTATGTGATATCTCTGAAAAGTGATCCAGTCCGACCAGGACAAACTTGGTTAAGACCTCAGTAGTACAGTGTCATGCGATAATTAGCTGTTAGGCTTATAAATCAAGAAAAGCATCGCCAACATGCAGCTTTCGAAACCATCCGGGTTCACATACCGGCATTGGCACCGAACACCCAGTCACTGACCCGCAAACCGAGTCTGAATGTGTCGAACGGCCCGACTGTTGAGCTTCAGAGCCTGGAACATTCTCAGACATGTGCAGGCAGGGATGATTTGTCAAGCGGCATAAGCTGTGGCGCTTTCGGCGTTAAACAACTAAGTCGCGCCGTGATGATTTGGACTTGGATCCATCAGAGGAAGCAATCAAGGGGTTGGGATACAAAGAAAGCTGAGCATACGTCGAGGCAGGCCAAGAAATCGTGTTCACAATCGAATCCAATCAGTTCAACTCTCTTCAGGCCATCATTCACTCTACTAAAATGTCACGAAAGCTCTTGGTTGTCTTTGGTGCCACTGGCTCCTAGGGCGGCTCGGTCGCCAACATTGTCCTTGACACCCCCGATCTCTCCAGACAATATGCTGTTCGAGCAATTACTCGCTCCGCTTTGAGCCACAAAGCCCAAGCCCTTTTGCAGAGAGGTGCTGAAGTCGTGGAGGCCGACTTAGATAACCCTTCCTCGCTAAAGGCCGCTCTCGCCGGTGCACATACTGTCTTCGCCATGACAAACACTCAACAGGGTGGCAACACGGTTGAGATCGAGACCCGGCAGGCGGGTGCGCTATGTGAAGAATTGGTCAATGCTGGAGCGAAATATGTCATCTGGAGCTCTCTCCCGTTTGTCCGCGAGTTTTCGAACGGCAAGCTCAAGGTCAACCACTTCGACGTGAAGGCGGAAATCGAGCAGCGCATCCGCGCCCTGCCGATCAAATCGTCCTTCTTTGTTCCAGCATTTTTCATGCAAAACTTCTCCAACGTCATGGCACCAACTCCGGCAAACGACGGGACGTATGTGTTCGCAAACTCCTGCACTGAGAGGACTCTGATGCCACTCATTGACCCTACTGATACTGGAAAATGGGTCGCGGCTATCCTCGCAGAGCCGGACAAGTACGAAGGGAAATCCATTGCTGCCGCCCAAGGCCTTTACACCTGGAGCGAGATTGCCGAGGCAGTTTCTGCCGCTTCCGGAAAAGTTGTCAAGTTTCAGGCGGTGCCGGAGGAGACATTCAGGGGTTGGCTGCCGGAAGGACTGAGAGACGATTTGCTTGATATGTATTCACTGTTCAGGGACTATGGATACTACGGGCCGACGATGAAGGAGGACATTGAGTGGGGAGTGAAGCAGGCAAAGGGCAATCTTACGTCGTTGGAGGAGTTTTTGAGGCGGGAACACTTTCAACTGAAATAGCAGGACAATAGCAGAGTAGATCTACGCATACACCTATGGTTTTTATATGTTTTTGATCTTTACTTGTGGCGACGGATCCTTAAACACACGAGTAGACTTTCCAGCTATCCAGCTAATATGTAGACTACGGTAGAGCCTGCTAGGAAGACGTGAGGGAGCTGAAATCAGAGTCGCAAGACGGCTAAAGCATCATCACAATGCTACGGGCCGACATTCCGCAACCATGAATGATTGACCTTCAACCGTTTCCAAATACGGCGGAGTTCAGTGCGGTATCTGGTTTTTCTGACTCCGCCCTTGTTCTCAAGCTCGCCGAGCTCGACCGATTTATCCACTCTGTGAAGCCCACCAAGGCAGCCAAGCTTACGCACATCTGGCCACTGATCTACATGCAGGATAGATACCTTGCCGGCCACTAAGTAAGTTACGTTCTCCGGAAAGGTTTCCTATTGTAGATTAGCGTTGGAGTCCCAATGACAACACAGCGGCCAAGACAACCCAGCAAGGTTGATTGCATACGGGAGAGAAATGCACAAATCATACGACATCGAACATTGATAACAAATTTGGCAAGACGCCCAGGTGCGTACCACTAAAGCGTGCAACTAACGCGTGGACTTGGTATGTTCGTGCCTGCATGACAAATGAGGATTGCTTCACATGAATCCGCGCCTGGCAGGGTTAGAACCGAGCGGTGCACACAACTCGAAATGGCCCACTCTTACTGATAAAGGCAATACAATGCGAGTCAGGGATTGCGGTCCATGGGTCTTATCAGGCGGAAAGGTTATCGGGAGAAATCGGTTTATATATATTAACTCAATATACCGTCCCGAAAGATGTGATATCTTGTCTTCCTCGCCGCCAGACAAACGTGGCATCTTCATCACATCACCCTGAAGCCCCACTCAACAAGACGAAGGAGAAACGATACAACCTCGCACGGCAACAGTCAACATGGCATTTGCACCAATCCAAGAGCCCAAAACTGAGCTTGGCCACTATCGCATCCTCTCGAGCAATGCCGGAGTTCGTGTCTCTCCGCTGGCCCTGGGAGCCATGTCTCTGGGGACAGCATGGTCCGCATTTCTAGGGTCTGTCGACGAAGAGAAATCATTCGAAGTCTTGGATTACTATGTGGATGCTGGTGGCAATTTTGTTGACACTGCGAACAATTATCAGAATGAGGAGTCTGAGATTTTTATCGGCAAATGGATGGCTTCCCGGGAAAACCGTGATATAATGTTCGTTGCAACCAAGTTCAGCAACTCGTTTCGGACACATGATCTTGGTACGGGCAAGATAGTTAATTATGGTGGTAACAACAAAAAGTCCCTCATGCTCTCGGTCAACGCTTCACTTCAAAAGCTGCAGACGACATATATCGACCTACTCTATGTTCACTGGTGGGATTGATCTACCTCGATCGAGGAGCTGATGGACTCGCTTCACATTCTGGTTGAGCAGGGAAAAGTCCTTTACTTGGGAATTTCCGACACACCTGCCTGGGTGGTTGCGGCTGCCAATACCTATGCCAAAGCGCATGCGAAGACCCCCTTCTCCGTCTACCAAGGCCGCTGGAATGTTATGGACCGTGATTTCGAAAGAGAAATCATCCCAATGGCCCGCCACTTTGGCATGGCTTTGTGTCCCTGGATGGTGCTCGGAGGAGGAGAACTGCAGAGCAAGAAGCAGCTTGAAGCTCGCAAAGGTACAAACGAGAGTAGCCGGTTCAGCGAGCAGAGCGAGGATGCGGCCAAGGTCAGCGAGGCGTTGGAAAAGGTGGTTGCGGAGCACGGCACCGACAGCATCCAGCAGATTGCCTTGGCCTACGTGATGAAGAAGGCTCGAAACGTCTTCCCGTTGATAGGATGTCGCAAACCTTCTCACTTGGAAGATAACATCAAGGCGTTGAGCATTCGCTTGACAGACAGCCAAGTCAAGTACATCGAAAGTGTCAAGTCGTTTGATATTGGCTTCCCGTTGAACTTTATTGGCGACGACCCCAAGGAAACCGGCGGCTATGCGCATATGATGGAGCTTCTTGTCAGGGCCAAGATCGCTTTCCCAAGTCCGCCTAAGCCAGTCGGCTATGAGTAAGAAATAGAAGGTCGACGAAGACACTTACAATGCGGTGTATTCAAAGATATACTCAAGTTACGAATATAGCGACGATTGGGATAGACCTTACTTATCGGTCTGTCCTGTAAGACGGAAAGGAAAAGCAGACATCTCAATAAGCTGCAGTAACATCTGCGTCTTGAAAAAGCTGCATCTATTGAACGTTATATATTGAATGTCATCTAGGCCGAACACTGGTAAACCTTCTCTATTACTCCCTGAAACGTCCCCTGCGCCGTCGACGTAATGAATGATGTTAGAGTCCAACTGCCTCTATTCAGGGCCCTCTATGATCCGCCACCCATGCGTGAAGCATGTCGAGCGCCACTTCTGGCTGATCGCCCAGTGTCATATGGCCCGCCTGTGTTATTTCAATGAAGCTGGAGTTCTCATAGGCCTTTTGATATCCTACAACGCACCGTCGAGCACGGTAGGAAACGGACCGGCCCCGCCAGCAGGGTTCCAGAACCTCATGATATGACAGAGATATGAAGACGGCACTGCCAGTCCATGCCAGATTGTCCACGAAGTACCGCATTCCCCGTGAAGTACATAGCCAGTCGGTGTCGCCGGCGTAAATGAGCACCTCGACTCCGTGCTCTAGAAGCTCCGTTACCCACTGATGTGAGGGTTTCCCAATCTCCCCACTCTCCTGGATATCGGCACTCAGGTCCCAATTAAGAGATTTGAACGGGAGCGCAGCGTCGTCAATGCCCAGGCCGGCGACGACCTCGGGGCTATTGAACCACTCAAGATGACCCTCGGGTGGATCTAAGCACCTGTCCGGGTCCTCAACACAAACAATGCGAACGTCGTACCCCAAGACTGACTGCTATCGTTTCCTATCAATCTTTGCAGACAGCAAGTGGCAACGCACTATCAAACGCCTCCAAGTGGAATATCTCCTCAACACAGCACACACGAGATTAGGAGATAAGGCGATGATAGCCCGCGCTAAGCAGGGGCCGAGATCCTGGTCTAGGAATGACTTGCCTAAATAGTTGGGAGATTCCGGTGTGGACCAGGATCAAGCGGCCGAAGCTTAATCCGGCTGTTGGCTGTTGGCTGTTTGCCCAGTACTTTCCAGTATATGTATCCAGACTTTGTTTCCAGCGTTGTAATGGGGGCAAGCCTTGATAACATTGCTCCCACACAATTGGACAACTGTTGCCAGGAAAGTCGATTCACCTGACCTTGACCGATGCGGGAGCAAAGCCAATGGGCAGCCAGGCCTGTTTCACCAGAAGCGGACAAGGCCAGCCCTTCAGGTCAGTATCCTGAACTATCGCCGTCATGCGAAGCGAACAAGGCAATGCGCATCTCGCCCGACCGCGACCAACATAGACAGTTGCTGCCGCTCAATATTCCCTCCCGATGGCGGTTTCTTGCACTATGCCTCGCATCCATCGCTATCTGGTGGCTCTTCCGACATAAAGATGTCGTGGGTGGTACCTCGGAAGGCTCGGATGTCAGAGTGCAGCTCGCCTGGAAGCGGTTCGAAGAGTCTCTCCATCAGTGCTCGGCTATCAAACAATTCCCCACGAAACTTGATCCTCAGAATCGGACGGCGAATCCACGATGGAACGATATCAGTGGTCAGCGAAGACCCATCATCTTGCGCAATGCAACACTCTTCGATGGCGAGTCCATACATCCTGGGCCAATGGACATCATGTTGGACAAAGGTCTGATAACCAAAGTCTCTTCGACTGCGTCTGCGTCACTAGCCAGGGGACCATACCAACAAGTCGAAGAATACAATGTTCATCTCCGCTTTGTCACCCCAGGCTTGGTGGACATGCATTCCCATCATTCCATCGGAGCGTGGCCATCGGCTGGGGGAACCAACGACGACACCAATGAGATGTTGACGGAATGGGGCCCAATGACCCCATTCCTGAGGTCATTGGACGGACTGAAAGCTTCCGACGAGGCGTTCAAGTTGGTAGCTTCTGGCGGTATCACCTCGTCCCTCATACTGCCAGGTTCGGCCAACATCATGGGCGGAGAAGGTTTCTCGGTAAAGAACGCTCGCAACTCTGGCAGATACAAAGAGTACGTTGTCGAGGAGACTCTGCTCGAGTACGGCATTCCCGAGGAGCAGCGTGTTCGCTACATGAAGCTGGCATGCGGCGAAAACCCAAAGCAGATATACCACCACAATCGCATGGGTAATGCCTGGATTCTCCGCGAACACCTAGCCAAAGCCAGAGACCTACTCACTGCGCAGGACGAGTATTGCATGCTGGCAAATGCTGTCTCCGCCTCTACAGACAAGGCAAAACAAGACTTCATCAAAGCAGAAGGGAGTATGCCTGTCAAACGTGAGCTTGAGTCTACCGTCGGGCTACTGCGGGGCCGAGTTGCCTTTCACAACCACTGTTATCTTCCAGAGGACATGGAGACCATGATGCGACTCACGGCGGAACACGATATTCGGATCAAAGCTTTCCACCACGCCATTGAAGCATGGCAGGTACCTCATATGTTGAAGTCCAGGACAGAGTGAGTTGTCCTCTCTCTTTTCTTATTGCTGGTATTTGTCCTGTGGCAGTTGTAACGCCCTTGACTCAACATCTTTTTCCAGTCAGACCTTCCATCTAACCCTGATAGAAACATCACGATTGCTACATTTGCCGAGTTCAGCCTGTACAAGTGGGAGTCATACTTTCCTAGTCTCGCTGCCGGCAAGATACTCAACGATCATGGCATTGCAGTCGCATACAAGTCCGACCATGGGCTGGCGGAGACAAACGCCAAGTATCTTGCCTACCAGGCGGGGGTCGCCCATGCCTTTTGTCTCCCCGAAGAGAAGTCACTACAGGCCATCACATCTGTCCCAGCGAAAGCCCTAGACCTGGATAATCGAATTGGATATGTTCGAGCTGGCTACGACGCCGATATCGTGATCTGGGACTCCCACCCACTGGCGATTGGCGCAACCCCTCTTCAGGTCTTCATCGACGGAAACCCTCAACTGGAATCATCTGATGTCAAACTTAGCATGGGCTTGACTTTTCAGGACCCTCTGCCCGACGATACTCACATACCTGTCGCGCCGCCAATGCGGAGTGAGCCTGCGGCTGCTGATCGAATCTCATTCTGTGCGAGGGCTCACCGGGCAAACTCGAGCTATGTTATCACGGGCATCACGAGGTCATTTCTTGATGGACATCCAGCAATGAGACATGTCACCGTGGGCATCCAAAGTAATAACATGACGCTGGTGATTGAAAACGGCAGGATAACATGTCTGAGTGGTGGTGATGATTGCGACCAAAGATTAATACAGCAAGACCAGGAGCAGGTGACTACTCTCCACCTTCGCTCGGGACATGTCCTACCTGGTCTGACAGCCGTTACGGCATCACTCGGTCTGACAGAGATCACCTTGAATTTCGACAGTGGAAACGGCATGGCTGATCCACGCCGTGACGTGTCGAGACCGGACAACATCGACTTTGCAAAGTACGGTGTCCAACTTGAGGGAAAAGCTTTTGCTCGTGCCCGCATGGGCGGAATTACAAGAGCAATCTCGCCGCCGCTAAGTCTAGGGGGGTTCCTGCATGGTGTGAGTGTTGGAATCAGTACAGACACCAGCCTGTCGCTGCACAATGGCGGTATTTTCCAGCCAGACGTCGGCCTCCATGTCACATTGGACAGCTCAGCTATGTTGACCTACGGCACCATCAGTAACTCTGTTGCCAAGATTCGGAGATTGATCATGGATGGGTTGGGTTCGTTTAACGCAACAGTGTTTGGGGATGTTGCTTCTGGAAGACTACCTCTCATTATCCACGCAAATAACCATGTGAGTAGATGAACACGATCTGCAACTCATTCCCAGATACCTGTTGCCAGATACTTGTTGAATAACGCTGACTCTGAGACAAGTGGGATATTCAACAAATTATTTCCATCAAACGGGACTTTCCGACGACAGGTATTGTCATTCTCGGTGGCGCTGAGGCACCATTGGTACGTTTCAACCTCCCCCGACAGCAATAGCCGTTGACTTGACAATCTTTTTTCAGGTTGCCTCAGAGATTAGTCAAGCAAACATCTCCATAATCCTTACTGAGAATCGTCCCGCGCCCGCCGAATTCCGCCATCGAGACGCCGTTGTCGGACCTCCTCTGACGCCCTGCATTGCCCGTTTGCTCAAAGAGGCAGGCGTGACTTTCGCGATATCTCTAGTTCCTACAAGTAAGTATAAGGTTTCTTGTGTCACTATCTCACGCGTTATAGAGGACTGACTTGTTTTCTACAGCTTTGCCGGGTGACTATCGCCTGCATGCACTGGCACTAGAAGCAGGGTGGACAGCTAAGTGTGCTGCACTTGGGAGCACAGAAGCAGTTAAGCTTGTGTCATCCAATGTGGAGGATATTCTTGGTTTGGAGCGGAGTAGCGATATTGTCATTTGGGAAGGTAACCCGTTGGAATTTGGTGCATCAGTCGTCTTTGCTTTTGCAGCTCAAGCTAGTGCTTTAGCAGGTGAGAACTATAGAGAAAGGGACTTAAGTACTAGTAAGCTACAACTTGCATCTTGCTGGCCGCAGGAAGGTAATTAGTATAAGAGACGGACTTTTGTGGTTCCTGCAGGGTCTGCGCCGTCCTCATGCCAGAGCTAACCAAGTTAGTGTCGTTGGTTGTTGAGATGTTTCTCTTTTCTTTAGCTAGGTCTCCTCTAGGGTGACTGGTATATAAAACTACGATATCTAGCCCTACTACTCGGTACACACACACACAGTGTATTTCCTTGCTGGCTTATAACCAATAGGGCACTAGTTGCTATTGTACACATCGATTTCCCAATTTTTGGCATAATCTCGTAAAGCCCTGTACAAAGATACTTGTAAGTATACATCCAGCTAAGCTGGAAAGTAATAATAATATCATATTCTGCCGTCCCCAACCAGTCAGTCAGATTTCGGCTGCTTTATATAGGTCGCGACACTTCTTCCGTGGCGAAAGACGCGATCTCGGTGAGGGTGTAGAAGTCTCTTTCCCGCGCCTCTACGTCGACAGAGGAGACACTCATTGCTAGGCTGACCACCACTTTCAAGACACGATGCAGTAGAAGACAGAAGGCCGTCCCAAAACGCCCTTTGGCGGCAGATATTCCCTCCATACCCTCGCGAACGGTTTGAGAATACATTTTCTCCCAGGACTCCAGGCAACTGAGGATCTGAGCCTTCGTCAACTTCAGCTCGGCTACTTGGCCATGGCCCTGTAAGTCTGTCACCCGACTCAGAAATTCCAGTGCGTGTACGGAGAGCACACACAGGTCGCTGCGCGCCTGGTCACATAGACGGGCCTTCGCGGCGGTCGTCATGGGGCCCATGTGCGCTCTTTCACCGGTAAACTTGTGCCTAGGACCCGGGTACCCCGAAGCAAAGAGCTTAATGGCGAATGCGTCTAGATGAGGAAAGTTGGGGTTGTGACAGGGAACGATGCGGTCGTCGTCGCTCACTCCTGGGCGGTTCCGATATTGGTACATGATGCGTAGCCCTTGGAGGAAGTGCTGGAAAGCAGTGCTGTAGTCGCCGAGCATAACCTCTATGCTGATGAATATCTGGCAGCACACAAGCGCAGCCTGGGCAGACTCTCGGCCAGGCTGCTCTCTTAACCGGGACGCCAGGCCGGAAACTGCCGCGTTGTATGCGTCCAAGCTGCGTTCGACGTTGATGAATGTTCTTCGGCCTTCAATAACGGCCGTGTATCTTGTATCCCCGAGACCGTGATGCAGATCTCTCAGAGAATTGAGCGCGTGGCGGATGGCTGGGTCTGGCAGATTGGCCAGTATTGCCCGGGCCTCTTTCTTGTAGCACACGCCGACTTGGCGCTTGCGGTGGAAGTAATGGGCCAGTTTGTTGATCTCATCGGCGGTTACTATGGAAGACCTCGGCTGGTACAGAGAGAGAGATGGCTCATAATTGGCGACAGGCGCTGGAGCAGACGGTTGAGAAGCCCCGGGGGCGAAGACTCGGAATACGGATGGATACCCGTCGCATACCCTGTCGGTGGAAATGCAACGATGGCAAGCCGGCCGCCCTTCATCGCACTTGACTCTGCGGATCCTGTTTTAATTGAAGCTGGGTCAGCATCGAGCCGGTACGATCTGGTAGGGGAACTTGGATCGACTCTCGCCATCGCCTCTTACCTGCAAGTGTGGCAGCCAGTCTTGGCCTTTGGCTTGAATTTGCGCCTGAACGGCGGTGGCTTGCAGTGTTTTTGTCCCTGTTGGTCATCTTGGCCAGCTAACAGCGCCATGTGTTCGAGTCTTGTAGCTCCGCGAATGGGATGGATCGGGTTGTTGTGCTCCCCAAGAGCCATAGCGAGCCCTATAGGGCTTAAATAGGAAACAGGAACGAACAGATCGACTTGGCCGCCGGGATAATCGCCAGCCGGTAATGCTGCGGCGTCTTGGCTGCGGGGAAACGGTCTACGGTGGGACCTTTATGCAGCTGTTATTGGGCACCGGTACATAGAAGGATTGACATCGACATGGTTGATATTTAATGACAAGGTCCGACTGGCCAGTCTATGCCCGCTTATGCCGCCTTTCCTGATTCAACTTCTGCGGAACCCCGAAATGTAACTCTGAGCCGCAACCTCACAGCTGTAGCAACTAGTCCAATACGGGGAATTTGTACGACATGCCCAATCGCCTCGGCTTACACGGCCGCTGCCTTCATCTCCATCCCGTTTACCATGGCGTGTCTTGCTGTCAGATGTGCTGCCGCCGCATCTACGCGTCGTTCGTTCAATCGGCGTAAACATGGTGTCGATGGCTATTTGAACAGAGCCGTCTCCGTCCAGCTCCCCAGAACTGCTACACCACCAAGCCCGACGTGCTCCCAGTCTCTTTGTTTCCTGAA
Organism: Ilyonectria robusta; assembly: GCF_021365365.1. Lineage (NCBI taxonomy): Eukaryota > Fungi > Ascomycota > Sordariomycetes > Hypocreales > Nectriaceae > Ilyonectria > Ilyonectria robusta. The sequence continues at coordinate 960,201 of NW_025764451.1, forward strand.
TCCCGCTCCTTCATCACGCGCTTCACTATGCGCCTCACGTTGATCCTGACGGCTCTGTTGACATGGCCGCACTCACTAGTACATGCAGCCAGCGCTGCGTCACAACCGAAGCTGCTCACTCAGTTCCCACCTTCAGTCCGGATTGAAAACCTTACTATTCTTCCAAATGGCACCGTCGTCGTGTGCAACGCGTACACTGGCGATCTCTACAGCATCAACCATCTCCATGGTCCATCAGGTGCCGTTCCCCATCGCTTCGCCTCGTTCGCGCCGTACTCGTCGGCCGTCTTTGGGCTTGCATCCCCGTCGCCACACACCATCGTTGCTACTGCGAGCAACTTCTCGTGGGATCAGGGGCTGGTAGAGCCGGGTTCCAACGCTGTCCAGCACGTCACGCTCACCAAGACTGGGGTCAAGACGAAGGCGTTCCCCATACCGTCGGCGGGATGGCTGAACGGCCTGACGCCTGTCCCTCGCTCGCCGCACTATCTGTTAGTTGCGGATTGTGTCGCCGGCTCTCTACTCCGGCTAGACACGCGCACAGGATCCGTTAAAACCGTCATCTCGGACCCTCTCTTTGCCCCTGTCCCCGAACCTGGGTCGAACCTACTTCTCGGCATCAACGGAGTTCATGCCCTGGGCGGATGGCTCTACTTCACCAACACTAATCAGGGATTGTACGGTCGCATTGCCATTACGCATGACGGTCTTGCCGTCGGGACCCCGGCAGAGGTCATCGCGCGGGGACTCAACGGGTCGACATTCGATGACTTTGCCCTGAGGCGTGACGGCGTTGCATTCCTTGCCACTGGCTTGGGAGGGCCCAACGGCATTGAGAAGATCACGGCCGCAGGCAAGGGGCGCCTAGTAGCTTCATGGGAGTATGGCTCCCCAGACATCAGCCAGCCAGTGTCGGCCGTATTTGGTCGAACGAAGCGGGATCAGGGCATTCTGTACTTTGCAACCGCGGGATCGTACCTGGGTCCCAACCCGAAGTCTACGGGGGGGCAACTGTTTTCGCTCAAGGTTGAGTGTTAGCGAAGGATGAAAGAAGGTGTCTCCCCGAGAATTCCTGTAACCGGCAAGACTCAACGGTATCAATCAGTAAATCTGCGTGTGGTCGTCGAATATACGGTGTTGTGTTTCTCGAGGTACCCTAGGATGAGTTGGTAGATACAAATGCTGCAGAGATGAGCAAGAGCAAAGTGCTTCAGCACCCGTAACACTTGGACAATAAAATCTTACCCGAATCATACATGCTGGCAGGTCCAAAATACGGTAGCCTAGATTGGTGTTTTGTGTCATTCATTGTAGGGTCGCTGCAGATGGCAATTCGCACCTCTTTGTCTGCTTGACTGTATGGGAAAATGTAGGATTAACCTTGATGCAGCGTCCTGCGTTGAACCAGCCCTGGAGATCACTCCCTCACACCCATCATTACTTGCTAGGTCTTAATCTAAGGCTGGGTCGGATGCATCTTCCACAATGTCAACGAATAGAGCTCTTCAGACTGACAACCGCTTGGAAAAGCTTCCAATCTCTTGTCGGCGATGCCGACAAAGCGGACAATATACGTTTTAGGTCACTTGCATGACTCGTGTGAGTAGTTTAGTGCATGCTGTCACAACCGTGAATGACTCTTATCGCAGCGCCTTATCTTGGGTAGGTCAAAAGCTGCAAATCAGACGGCTAGGATGACTCCTTATTGTGGCTCATATCACAGTGATCTCTTATCTTATCTGTGAATGCTGTATAATGGCGATATCTACTAATCTGCGGGGAAATGGATGATCGGATGCACCGACGGCACCTTGGAACATCAAATAACACATGAAGGCATTTTGTGGAAGTACATACAAGACTACAATTCTAACCATCTAACAATCACCAATTCACCAATTAATTTTGTTGACAATCCAAAAGAGCATGGTATTATCAGATAAAATCCCCGACTGGCCGTTCAGTCTGTGGCTGACCGTTGGAGTTCTGGCCACGGCTGGCTGGCTCGCCAAATGCATCTATCGCCTCTACATCCATCCCCTATCCGGGATCCCTGGCCCCCGTCTCGCCGCCTGCTCTTCGCTATGGCTCGCCTGGCATACCATGATCGGGGACGAGTGCACCACCATCTTCCAGCTGCATAAGCAGTACGGACCGGTGTTACGCGTCGGGCCGAACGACGTCGATATCGCCGACGGTGATGCTGTCGACCCCATCTACTTGGAACGCGGAGGATTCCAGAAGACCCAGGCATACTCCAAGTTCGATATTGACGGCCATCCGACCATCTTCTCGACACAGACGCTCGCTGAACGCGCCAACCGCGCCAAAGCAGTAGTGCCGCTCTTCTCAACTGCTTCGATCCGTAACTCGCAACATGTGCTCGGACGGGTCGTGGACGAGTTTGTGGCCCGGTTGCAGAGCGAGGCGCGCAAGGGGAAACCAGTCAACGTTCTGAACCTCTCGCGGGCCATGGCCATCGATGCAGTAACTGCGTACCTGTTCCATGAGCAGTATGGAGGTATCGGCGAAGACACATCCCACATGTCGGCATCGCCGTTCGTCGATGCCTACGTCGGCGTGGGTGCTTTTTTCAACTTCCTCCCCGGTCGTCTCGGAGACTTGTTGATGCCACTTATCGATATGATCATGTCAGACCCCGAGACAACCCGCTCTATGAGCCTCGTCGATCAGTATACTGGCCACATTTCCAAAACTGCATCTCCGGCTAGCGGAAGTTATGCGAGTCGCCTTCTGGCACGATCAGTGCCCCAGGACCAAGTCCAGGTTGAGTTGAAGGATGTGTGCTTCGCTGGTACCGACTCAACGAGTATCAACATGGCCACCATCTTGTGGAATTTGTCCAAGTATCCCGAAATGTTTGTCTCTTCTATTCCTATGCAATACGGCTACGGTACTAACGTTATTCTCCTGCCAGATATTCCAACCTTCGAGAGGAAGTACTCGACCGGACAGCCAAAGACGAGGATCCCATGGCTGGTCCATACCTCCGCGGTGTCGTTCGGGAGGGCTTGAGGCTATCCATGGCCAACCCAATCCGCCTCCCGCGCCTCGTCCCCGAGGGTGGCTGGCGATACCGCGACTACTTCTTTCCAGCTGGTACCAGTGTTGGCGTTGCATCCTTCCAACTACATCAGGATGAGGACGTCTTCCCCGATGCTCAGCGGTTCTCGCCGGAGCGGTGGCTGGAGCCGACGGACCGGATGCTAACCCATTTCTTTGCCTTTGGTAAAGGAAATCGCGCCTGTATCGCGCAGAATCTTGGCACCACTGAGTTGACACTCGCCACCACCAAGGTAGTACAGGCAGACTTGCTCAAGGGAGCTAGTGCTGTTCAGGATCGAGTTGAGATCTTGGAATGGTTCAATTCTCGAGTCAAGGGAGAGCAGATACTTGTTCAGTTTGACGCAAAAGCGCAATAAAAAAGGCTTAGATAGATAGTTGATAACCATTTTGAAGACATCCAATAATTTGCCCCCTATTCGTGCTTCGAACGTGGCCTGTTAGAAACTTAATGTGAAAAGCATGCTTCAGCTCGCATTAATAAGCTAATATACCGTTGAATCATACGTGTGGTGATCTTGATAATTATTCCTTTGTGGTACTAATTGGATATATGAACCTCTAGTCTAGACTAGGAAGCGTTATTTAATCACACTTAGACTCAGGAAAGTGCTTTTTATAACAAGAGATTTGTGTAATATTTAGGTCAGACTAAATGTACTTAGATGTATTGAACTACATCTCCTATGGCCATTTCAAGTCCATCGTCACCAGGTTGACTTAACGAACCAGACCAAAGCCCATTGCGCTTCTTCCAGCCTCTCCAATGATACCCTTTTCTCCAGTAAAGAGATTGAACTCGTGCTCCTTTGGACCTGCTCTGAAATCCTCCGGAGGGAGACCGTTGAGAAAATCCTCCAACTGCCCTTTGACGTAGCTGATGTTCTCCGCCGTCCGAGGCGTCGCCGCAATGTAAGCCACGCTGGAATCGTGGTCTCCCGTGTGTTCGACTTCAACGGCGTGACACATGTCGGCATGCCACCAGATGGTATCTCCCGCGTTCATGTGCGGGATACTGACGAGGCATTCCCGCATACGGAGGTGAGGATGCGAATATGGGCTCAGGAGCTGGCTATTATCTCGGAACGTCCCCGGAAACCAGGGCGTAGTGTCGTCAAACTCCCACTTTGTAGCATCCATAATGTCTTCTTCGGACTCGGGTTGTTTGAAGAAAGGCCGTAGAAGAACGTACGCGATTGTCCACTTCACGTGAGGGTAAAGCATCAGGCTACCTTCCCGGGGGCCCGTTGAGGTTAACGCCGTCCATCCCTGGAAGCTCCGGAAGACGCGAGAGTGAGCTGATCCTGGGAAAAGCGCCTGGTTCGCGCTCTTGCGATGGGTCAGGTCATAGTTGTCTAGCAGCTCCGGGTTACCAGAAAACACGGCCCCATATGCTAACTGATATGTAGCATCGGCCCAGCGGGACAACGACCCGGCGTCAATGTGCGGGCCAAGGCCGTAGAACTGGACACCTGGAGGTCGAATTCGAACCCCGTCGGCGTACGAAAGAGGCTCTGGGGAGCTCACTCCCGCATCGTCGTGCCACCACGTATTGAGCTGTTCGCTGAGCTTGAGTTGGTGCGGGTGCGAGCGAGCGGCAATCTGGGTGGGTGAGTAGTACAGATTGAGAATGAAGGGCGTTTCGACGGGCCAGCCTAAGACTCATTTTAGTCTTCGTTATTAGGTGCTATGTTTGGAAAGCTCTACCTCGGATGGATGGTCGGTTTGCCGCCACGTAGTCCTTCAAGTTCTTGAACCATTCATCAGCTTGCTCACGGGTATACACGTTCCGGACAATGAAACATCCCGTGTCTTTCAGCTTCTGTTTCTCCTCCGGGTCCAGGGTAAACATGTCACCGTACTGGACTTCGGGGATGATGCTGTTTCCGGCTGCCGAAATCTTGGCTGTGACCGACGCAAGTTCCTTGCACACCTTCAGCCAGCTCTTGACTAGGGACTCTTTGCCATATTTTTCGACGATAGCTGTCTTGTAACCAACGAGATCGTCCCCGCTTTCGGCAGTAGTTTTGACGAACTCTGGCCAATCGGGCCAAGTTGCCGCTTTTCCGGCCATTGTGAGAGTAGCTCGGTTGCAACTATGTTATCTCGACCATGCCGTTCAAGGACGCCAAAGCGAGCTATTTATCAGCGGCGTCACTTGAAAGACATACCAATCGTCGGACGGCCCGACACCTTATCATCGGCGATAACTAGCGCCTAGCGGAGCAACCTCTTATCACGAAATGATCGCCTATCTGCCGTGCAGCGAGATAACTTGGAGGTGAGCTACACCGAGGCCGTGATAGAGTCGGAGTGAGGCTGTTGCTCATTGAAGACCGAGGTTGATATAAGGGGCGCGCTGGGCTACTCTCCGACGACTTATACGAGTCTGCCAAGTTTCAATTTCGCACCACTCTCACAATTCAAACGTCTGCGATATCATGGCTCCCCTTCCCTGGGATCTTCCCGCATGGGTCCCCTCTCGCTCCGCGTTTGCCTGCGCCTTGATAGTAGCATCATCATGTGTGACTTCCACCGTATGTACTGTGTCCATATCCTCTAAGAGCACCAACTAACCCCATTTAGACACTCGGCTTCGATGGTTCGATGATGAATGCATTGAACATCCTGCCCTCTTACACTGATTACTTTGACCTGACCACTACCACTCTTGCTCTGAACACGGCTTCGGTCTGGATGGGAAGCACTCTAGCCGGTATCTTCTTCGCAAAGGTACCGGACCTGATCGGTCGTAAATGGGCGCTGCTTGTCGGCGCCATAATCACGGTGATCGGAGTTGTGCTTCAGGCAGCGGCTCAGGACATTGGCATGTTTGTTGCCTCTCGAATCATTATCGGTTTCGGAACGGGAGGCTCAACTGTTGCCGGACCAGTCTACCTTGCTGAGACACTCCCCGTTCACTACCGCTCCTGGGGCTTAGGTCTATTTGTGAGAAACCCCGGAATCCCGCCTCTTTCCACGGTCTACCTTGCTAATGATGATTTAGTATGACTTCTGGTACGTTGGTGGTCTCATCGCTGCCGGTGTCACCTACGGAACAGCCAAAATGGAGTCTACCTGGGCATGGCGCCTACCATCTGCCCTGCAGGGCCTGTTCAGCGTGATGTGCATCGCGTTACTGCCCTTTACGCCCGAGAGTCCTCGATGGTTGATCTCCCAGGGCCGGGACGCAGAGGCTCTACACGTACTGGCACAGACGCATTCAGATGGCAACATCGATGATGCAAGCGTCCAGGAACAATTCAGCCAAATGGCGGATGCGCTGAACTTTGAACGAACTCATGAAGCGCCACGATTCGTGAAAAAATTCATGAGCAGCGCCTCAACCCGAAAGCGAATCTTTCTTGCCAGCTCGGTCGCTGTCTTTTGCATGTTGTCTGGAAATAATGTGAGTACAAATATGGACAGGCAAACACGTCGAAATCATGAAGGGTGCAAAAAAAAAACCAGAATAAACGGAGAGGAACGTTTTAACTAAAGAATCAGACCTGCTGACGCTACGCAATCGATAGATCATTTCGTATTATTTCGGATCAATGCTTACTCAAGCCGGTGTCACCAACACAACCACGCAGCTAGAGATCAACATTATATTGAATGCTTGGTGCTTGGTCATCTCAATCATCGGTACTTCGATGGCCAACAAACTCGGTCGCAAGAAGCTCGCTGCCTTTTCTACTGCCCTTTTGACTATCTTCATCTTCCTTATCGGTGCCCTCACAAAGGTCTACGGGGACTCAGACAACAAATCAGGAATCTATGCCACAGTAGCTATGATCTTCCTTTTCCAAGGCTCGTATAGTTTTGGCTGGACACCCCTCACCGTCCTTTATCCGCCAGAAGTTCTCAACTACTCTATCCGAAGTGTGGGAATGGGAATTTACACATTCCTTGTTAATGGTGTGGGTCTGATGGTTACTTTCGCTTTCCCTTTCGCTCTGGAGAAGATCGGATGGAAGACTTACATGATCAATGGCGCCTGGGATGTTTTGGAGCTGCTTTTTGTGATTCTCTACTGGGTTGAAACTAATGGGCGAACGCTGGAGGATATCGATAATAATCTGGAACCCGATAGCTTCCCGGTTGTTGTCGGTGTTGGGGGTAAAGATGACGAGGTTACAGTTCAAGACCCTGATTCTAAAGGGAAGCAAGACATTTAAGTAGATAGTTAAGAGGAGGCAACTAGAACAGATACCGATATTGGGGTATCAAGAGTTGTTGTCGTTGAGCTATACCTCGGATTTTACCATGGCCTTTAAGCATACTGTTGTAGCCTACTTACTCGTTCATTAAAGTAAGGTTAAACCTCTGCTTGCTATCACTCACCTCTAAGCTGTGTCAAGTGACTGCAATATTTTAAGACTTTACCTGTGGCCACACATAATGCCATACTCGGCCATGCCTCCCTATCTCCAGGGCTGCAACCAGGAAGTGGGCAAACACGTCAAGCAGGCTTGGGCTGAGGCTGGCGAAACTGCTTGAAGGCATTTGCAATGGAGTCTTGGGGGCAAACAGCAGGACTCTATGGATATGTACCCGGGAACAGGAACACGGAAGGATGATATCGCTTGGGTGACTCTGGACCAATTAGACATGCGTTGTGACATAAAAACTGACAAATGAGAGACTACCGTATCAATTGGCCAAAAACACTATTAATTGAACAATTTGCTGAAAGTGGCTAATGATGATTGATCAATCCGATGACCCGAAATCTTGCCTTGAAGACCAAAAAACTGACTCATGGCGCCGAGCCAAGAGCCCTAGGTAACTCGGGATATCCTAAATGAAACAGCCGGCTATGGACCCCTTCCCAAAAATGCGGAAAAGCTTCAATTTCCCCCGGTTTCACCCAAAGACCTTGAGTCCCTAACACAAGGGCTTTTTATTCCGTCGCTAACAAGCAATGACAGTCTGCAAGGCCACTCTAGCTCAGATGGATATTATCATGCTTTCGGGAGACCCTAAAGCAAACTCGCTCACAGTTATAGACGAGCGCCTCACTAAGTCTGGCCTCAGTCGGCCTTGTCTAGTTCGGCCGATGGCTTGACTCAGCCAGACCAAGTTGCTGTTCTGGTGGATAGGAGCAGCTGCGTCACGCGTTTGAATCACGGAACGTGGGCGCATTAGCATAGATACAGACGCCACTTCCGGGAGTTTTGGTTGTGCAACACAAAAGCTACGAACTGTTGAGTTTGCAAGGGCTATCTCGGCGAAAGAACCATGCGTGAGTTAATGAGGGAGCGATCGACGAAAGGCAGTAGCAGGAGATTGAGCCGGTAATAGGCTAGTTGTCGGTGTTCTTCTGCTCATCTGAGGCTTTTCCGGCCTCGGAATGGTTTCGGATTTCTTCCCAGTTTCAACCCCTGCTGCGGTCGTTCGCAGCCACCCAAATTCGAAACGCCTCGCCGGTTTCACCTTTCCCCTTTTCATAAAATTTCTACCAAATATTATGACATAGATACGCGGACGTCGCGTATCTGGGTACCGGGTGCACAACTTAACTGCCGGATGTTGGGATGCAGCCCAAACGCTCTTGCGACGAGACCCGGGGTGGTTGGATTGCTTGGCAAAGAGGCGTCAACGGTGTAAAATCCACCGTCGCCGCAGTTTCTGTTTGGAATTCCTCGTTTTAGCCCGTTGCTGCGTTCAAACTTTTCCAATTATTGATCTATTCTCTTTCCGAATCGTGAACACGAAGCCTGGTCAAAATTATTCTGTACGTGTATTCAATTATGCTCAAAGGTGACACCATCATCCAGCAGAAATTAACCACTGTTACAGACGAGCAATGCGACTGCCAGAACTTAAGTTTTATAAACCTCGTCAAGAGGAACCAGATGACGATGAAGAGGAGGATGATCTTGAGGATGATCTTGATGATGAGGGCGAAGAATTGGATGACGACGATGATGACGGTGAGGACGAAGGCAGCAATGGGAACGGAAATGCCCCAGGACCTGGAGGTAATAGAAATGGGCCACCGGGACCCGAAGGAAACCCAAGACGTCCTTCCAGGCGTCCCGGCCCTCCCAACACGGTGACCAGTACAGAATTGTCACCATCTCCAAGCACTTCGGCCCTGCCACTCGAGACGGCACCGAGCGACATTCCTCCACCGAATACCAGCACCACTTCGTCCTCCAGCACAGCCATACCGAGTTCCACTTCACCGGCATCTACGTTTTCAACATCGATTGCTCTTCCTCCCTCAGAGACAACCTCATCGCCGGTTGTCTCGCAATCAGAGGATGCATCCTCGGCAAGTCCATCTACTTCTCCTCCCCCAGAGACAACCCCATCGCTTGTTGTCTCGCAATCAGAGGGCGCATCCTCGGCAAGTCCTTCTACTTCTACTTCCCCGGAGACAACCTCATCGCCTATCGTCTCGCAACCAGAGGACGCATCCTCCACAAGCCCTACTGCTTCGTCTCCTCCGACATCGTCAGGAACGACTGAGGCGTCACTTGGAGATACAACTATACCTGCAATTCGTACTGCTACCGGTTCTACTCCTTTCAGCAGCACCACTTTGCCACTGGCTATTGGCTTTGCCACACCGAATAATACCGCGATGGCGGAGAATGTCGGACCGAGACCCAGGACGCCAAGCCATATCGCAGGAATTGCGGTAGGGTCAATTGGTGAGCGTCAAGTCACCCAACTGGGGGATAAATAAACTAACGACCGATCAGCCGGATTTGCTTTCCTTTTGACATTTGTGGTATTATTCTACAAGTGGCACAAACGAAACTTGTTAAAAGCACCCTCGAGCTCTACCCGGCGTCTGACAGACAAATGGCGAGTCTCTACATGGACTCCTCGCCCCCGAAGCACCGACGCTATGGAGAATTCGCTCTTGGTATCGGAAGAGCGCTCAGGTGAGGGTATAGTCTCGAACTCTCAGCCAATATTCGAAAAACCTCCAGTCCCTCAGACACTGAGGCAATCCTTCCACAACTCTATCACACGACTTGTCCGTATGAACCCACTGGCTCTACACCCAGCAATGGCAGGCGCCCCAGGTTCGGCGTCACCGAGGCCAAGATCTTTCGTCTCCTCAATTTTCCGTCGGCATTCGGCTGCTTCAAGTTATACTGCCAGATCTCAGCATTCAATATTGCCAGACCAGCCGCAAGCAGATCCTTTACCCCCAATCCCATCCGCATATCTGAAACAAGGCCAGCATGAAGGATATACTTCTGTGCAGCATTAATTCCGCCAGAGGCTGTGGTTTGAAAACACTGATTCGTTGACTTTTTCTTTACTCGCATTACGGCTGAATTGCCATACAAGGCAATATTTCATTAGATCACAGATATATAATAGATGTCTGAAGACGTTCATGATTTTGCTAAAACCTTTACAGAGGTTTATAGTTATGCAAATAAATTGACTTCTTCGAGACTCCTAGAGTTGGCAAAAAGCTTTTGGTCGTAGATATTATATGAGAATGTGAATCAGCCAGTTCAATTGGTGTCGTTTATTAGCTAGGTTGAAGCTTGGGTAATATGGTCTTGGTTGACCTTTGTTAATTACTCTCACTGGCATCCTCTACAGCTATTCTCTTCATTAATGCTCAATTCAGAGAAATAGGATTGACCTACTAGAATCTAATAGCATCCTCTGATGATTATATAAGTTCTCAAGCCAGGTGTCTTCCGTACTATACCCTCCCGCGATAGATTTGGGTTGTTGAAACGTCACCAGCCCCCACAGACCATAATACCTATATATCCCGCATGCTGGCAAAGGAAACTTCTACCTCTTTCTAAGTAGGCGCCATTGGGGCTTTGCTTGCTAGGGTTATACCGCAGCTGCCGATCTTCGTTCGTAGCTAGTAACATATTCGGCTTAGTAGGCTTCATCTTGACCACGTCTTGACGAGGTCTAACTTGCGCTGACATAAAGAGCTGCCTGCAGCTACCTTCTGAATCGCCTCATTTCACTGTCATCAACAAAGTGGCATGATAACCCAAGCTAGATTAGCATTAGCTGTGCTCGCTTCCGATGTCGCATGCCTGGAACCACCCACAGCCTCGGCTATCAAAAGTCCTTCTGGTTACCACCTTATTCTTTTCCCATTTCCATGCGGTGTGGTCGCTGAAGCTACTGCAGTAGTCAATACCACAAAACTTCAAGTCGCGTACTATGAGATGGTCCTGCAGATGGCCAGGCGGTCCTGATCCTCCATAGGTAGCCATATGACATTCACAGCTACACTTGTATCGCGCCAGCCCTTGTTCAAAAAGGCGATGGCGATATCACCCCATACCCGCGTGGCCATGAACCAACAACTCTACTCCATACAGATTCTTTCCGAACTGATGAGCAGGCAGCTCTAGGTTATGACAATATCGATCTCTTGGATGCACTTGATATCGAACAGGCCATCTTTGCCGCTTACGACTGGGGCGGTCAGAGTGCGTGTGTGGTAATACTAGAGGACAGCAATCTTGCCCGAAGTTACGGCTTACTTGAAATATGGTTCGCTTTTTGTAGTCTAGGGTTAATCTGAGCCCTTGCCGTTGATCCGAACATTCTCGGGATCCACAGATATTAGGGGGCGGCTTGTTTCTAGGCTATGTCTGGTATAGAGCATCAATCGGAATATATATTCGCCGTGTACTTTTGCAATCTACCAATCATGATGGGCTTATTTGTTCCTTGCAGATTAGCCTACTACGTAACAGATGACATCTGTCTGCAATAAGAATACTTCAAGCTCCATTTTCGGGCGTGTACTTTTGTTCTTCACCAATCCTGCTCCCCAAGGTGCTTGGAAAGGAACTCCCTATCGTGGGTCACGGGGTTGAGCCGTGACAGACTCAAGACGTCTGATTCGTCGACAGATTCCCAACCAAGGGTTGCCGCCCTTCGGTCATCTCATGGAGCACCAACCAGCCATTGCAACGCTCCAGCAGATCAATTATGCCTCCCACGATCCATACAGAGAATGAATGGGCCCGTGTCCAGCCCTATATCACTAAGCTCTATTCGGATGAGGGGAAATCACTCAAAGAACTGATAGAGAGAATGAACCAGGACTATGATTTCCATGCCACGTGAGTGATGATCCAAACACTGTTTTAGAACGGGACAGGGGTGGGTGCTAAAGTACTTACAGAGCAAGAATGTACAAGCACCGCCTTCAAAAATGGGGCTTGGATAAAAACTTCAAAGAAAAGGAAGTGGTTCACATGTCTCTTGTCAAACGACAACGAGATACCCTCGGGAAACAATCCCTCTTCTATGTACGAGGCAAACAGGTCGACTGGGATCAGGTCGAAAAGTATCTCCATCGCAGGCCGGATCTGCAGACCAAGATCAATGCGGGCATGCTCAAGATGAGCAGCTCTAGCTCTAATGTCGTCTGCCGCTCTCCATCACCAGATCCGATCCTGCATGCATCTAGCACTCTTCAACATATGGATGAACTGCTGAGGTCGCTTGATGGCTACTATATTTCAAAGTTTGATGGAGTCACGAGCTCAGATCGTGCTGATCTAGTCAGCGATGATTATGTCACGATCCGATGCCTCAGAAAACTAGATCAAGCTCGCACCATGATATACGCGGACATGCTGGACTTTGGCTTTCGCATCCTAAACGAGGCTCTTGATGATCTGAGATTTGTGGTGAGGGGCGAATACGCCTCCCTCATGTTCCATCTCTTCGATGTGGTCACATTATTTGACCGGCGACACACATCCTTGATAACCGAATTACTACGTCACACGTATGGAATCCTGTTGATCACGTTTGGAGAGAGTCACCCTTTAGTGCGGCTACTGCGTCTATTTATTACTCTGTCGCAACAAGATCGATACGAGATTATTTCGAGCCTCATGAAAGCTGTTGTTGAGAGGTTCGAACGTCTCAACGTCGATGGCCGCATGCTTGAAAGGCTCAAATGTCACCAGTTTTTGCTATTGGACCACATGGGGATCAACGGGATCCAGGCAACGACTACGTTCCCAGAGATCGATGCGTCTTCTACGGATGCAGTCAGCACTGGCTATTTTGGCAGGTTTGCTGGTCGGTTGATCTTCAACGAGCAGTTCGAGGAAGCGGATCGCCATGTGGATTTCATGATCCCTTGGCTCGAGAACCCGGAAAATAAGCAAAACCCTGCATGGTCAGATATCCAAATGTTTTACTATCACGTCAAAGCACATGGCTCATTTTCGAGGGGCAATGATGCTTTAGGCGAGGTGTGGCTAGGAAAGGTCAAGGAGCATTCAAAACAGTATTTCTCGGAAATGTAACAAGTATTATTTGGCATAGCCCCGAGCGGAACCTGTTCTGCAGGTCAACAAGTCGGTTGGTCGTTTCTCAAATCCCATTACTTTTCCAAGGATTAGCCCGCGTCTCTTCATTTTATTCTATTTAAACCCACATGTAAGAGCACGAATCATGCACGCATAGTGGCAGAGTGACGGAGAAAGCGTCTCAGGGTTGTGCAAATGATGAAACCATGACTTCGAGTGCCCAGAGTGTCCTCTCTTACCTAGGCGAAAAAGCTTGGTTATGATTCTGAACATTTGAAGAGGTGACCACGTCATCCGGATATCCTGCCTCATTAAACTTTTCCCTTTCGTACTCCCTCTTTCGCATTCGACAAACCCTTCGTGTGAATTCTCCTGTGGCAAGTCCAATTAATCCCTCAACATCAAGGGAGCGGTAGCTAAGAAATACTGTCCAGAAATTTTCTAGTCATACGGCAATGCAAAGTGGAAGCTCGAGTCATGCCTGGGTGTGGGCTACGTGATTGCTTCATGCTCGCTCAATCCGAGCTTGTGGGGGGGCAATTTTGAGGGTCAGGTGTTAACTATGCTGACTTTGGGCTAGGACTGTGAGCACAATTGCCAAGGCAATCTACAATCGTCTTTGACATGTATCGCTCTCTTTGGGGGAGGCAATCCACTTTTCCTTGTGTATTAGAAGCTTTCTTCCTATTTCCACGTGTGCGAAGGCTCTCTTGCTTGTTCTTAGTGGCTTAGCATCTGGACTAGACGGAACATTTTTCTTAGTTGGTATTAATTGGCAACATTATCGAGGCTTCCATAGCCTCCTCTATGCTTTCTGCGAGGGGAACAGGGATCTTCGTGGCTTTGAAATGCGTTACCTAACTGCTTGACTCTCCTCTAGCGAAATCCTTGGGGCGGGGTGTTACAACGAAGCGTGATGAAGCCACATCCCATTTCAGTCTGCTAACACATAGCCCAGATAGGCTTTAATACCATAGTTCTCTCGCAGGTATCCCATACTCTTTGAGCATTTCGGTAGTTACCTTCCAATAGGGCTTGCAAAATTCGCCGCACCGACCCTACCCTACAGCCTAATATTTTTCTGGGGCTGCGGAGGGGTCTCAAGATGGAAAATAAAAAAAAAACCCTGACAGGAACTCATGCTTCTTGAGTCATGCCAAAACATCAGTCCCGTTGAGACTAGGTCTGAGTCTGAGTCGCCAATTTAACCATGGTAAACTACGCTTTTTGCAGAGCGAGGAATGGCCACCACACATGAGGAGACACTCAAATATAAGAGAACGCCACACCCAACAACCTGCCCCAGTCTACCATCTTGTCCAAACATCCTATCTTAAAAGATGGCGGCGACATGGTTCTCAAGTTTCCCCCTGCGTAGACCTGCTCGATCCTACATCTAAAGCCTCTATTACGAAGAGGAGTTCGCGGCGGTGGAACTCGATTAGTGCCATCAAAGACATCGGAGTGGCTTGGCTAATTAAGCGGAAAATTGCACGTACAGGGGGCGCACAGACAACTTCAGGGGGTTGAAGCAGCTGAAAGTCGTCATGCACTACTATGTTTTGGACTTAGCGTTCGGCTTCATCCGCGTCCCAAAACTCCGAGGCTTGATTGATCTGGAAATCTGGGAATGTCCCTTGGTACTCCCCGGTACCTGTCTCGAAAGAGTGATAGTTGGCAGCCCTACCAACCGTCTTGCGGAGGATCTAAAAAGCTTATCGCCAAATTTCAGACTGAGTACTGTGTGACTGTGATTGGAAGGCGAAACCGAGTGGAACAAATACAAGAGCAGAAGATCGATTGGATGTAGCCAAGACACGACATTTAGCCCAAAACCCCGATGACTTTACCGACATCAGCTCACTCAACCGAGCAACATGCGACTGGTGAACCGATCTGCTACACCGGCCAACTACCGACTGAGTGACATGCTTTTGGAACAGGGGCAGAAAGATGAGGGCGCTAATCTGGCTAATGAGTCGTGATAGTCTGACAGGCACTGGGTCGACAGGGGTTTTAGCGACTTAACTTACTTGTTATGAACGTCTATTTCCGGTGCTCTCTAATCATGCCCAGCTGAGAGGCAGCCGTTTCGCTTAGGATGACCAGTTCAGTCACTTAACCCCCACGTCAACTCCCAGCGATTTCCAAGCAAGTATGCGTTGGTGAAACAGGGGCACACTTAAGAGACACTGGTGGTGTGCGATGGGTGGAACGGCCGTGACATGCGGATGAGAGCAATGTCCATCTGGGGAGGTCAAGACTCATTCCAACGAGCCACGACACATCACTTCATCTGTTTCTAGGTCCGCCTTGAACCAGGAAACAGTGTGACAGCCATCATCTTGTCACGTCACTCGCCACGAGGAGTCGGGTCTACGCCCGCACCTTATTTGATCCTCAGGTAGTATCGGCCCCGCGAGACTTCACTGCTTGCTGTTTAGTGCTGTGTTTAGTACTGCTAGGTTTCCCCACACTTGTCTTAGCCGAAGAGATGGTGGCTGGCATTGGCTCCCTTTGGCTTTTGGGGGCACATTGTGGTGCACAGTTGTGATGAGTGGCCATCAAAAGTCCACTCACATGGCACAAGTGTGGCAACGATGGGGCTCAACGTGGCTATCTAACCGGATGAGCCTTAATCAACACTCTCTGTAGCGCAGTGGTACACAAATACAGCTCGCAGGCATTACGAATGGGAGTTTGTGTACAGCATCTTGTGGGCCTAGAAGGTAAAGATGAGCGGTCAAGTTAAGGAGGGATTCCGATTGGTATCTTATTTACAATACCGTGGGCGGTAGCTGTGCGGGCAGTCGAAATTTGCTCAGATAGCAAGTCTCAGCGCACCGATAGTTTCGGCCGCTCCGAAACGAACTCCATACCGACACAGGTATAGCTTTTGGTGGAGTTTCTCGGCTGTTTGCATCTCGGTGCGTGAAGCTAGGCACGTTTGCGCATTTTGACTATAAACAAGAAACGTCCAGTAGGGGGTTGCTGTTCTTCTGAGCTAGGGAATCCGACATGAGACCCTGGTTCGAGCCTGGAAGCAATTTACTGGTTGTCAAAATCTTTGTCGGCTATCCCGGATGATCTTCTTCATCACCTTAGTCATGATTATGCTAGCATGGGTTCATGGAGACAACGGTTTATGTATCAGGTTCACGCCATGAACTCGTCGAAAATTACCATCTCGTACATACTCTGCTTATTCTGCAACTGAAGTAAGTACAACGCCGCCAGTCCTTCCAATTCTCCGGGGCAGAGTGTTGACAAGTTGACAAAAAAAGAGAATCATGGCGCCAAACTCAGCGAATCCTGCCCCGCAACGACAATGCGAGACCGAACCCGAGGATTCAGCCACAGCGGACGATTACGTGATGGCGTTGGAGGCAGAGGTTAAGAGGCTCAGAGAAGAACAAAGCTGCGATCCCACCATCAAGGCGTTGACATTACGCAACAAAACACTCAAAGAACAACTGCATCGTCTGAAAAGGGACCTCGAATTTGATGAGTTATCACGAAGTAAATAGCACATCGAGTAGATTTCGAATATTGCCATAATATAGGCTTATGTCTTTTTTTTTTTTGCCCATTGTGAAAGTATTGAGAAGGAAATGACGTTGCGTGTTTTGCAGACGGAGCAAGCTCGTTCCACCCCCGTAGCCTAGTCCATACTGATTCATATTCTTCTTCACTATCGGATAAGATCGGAATATCAAAAGTGTCATGCACGGAGCACATGCTGTTCCGACGACGCCATTTGAGTGGCAAATGATCTACTACGTAGTACGCAACTGCCTAAACGGTATCAATGAGTGGAGCGCAGGTCCGCAGCAGGTCGTCAATGGCCTACTAACGGCCAACCTGAGGGACATTCTTAGCAAGTAAAGCTAACAATGGGACAAACTAAACGCAGTATGTAAGTGGTATAGTAGATACCTATTGCATATTTAAAAAATATTAATAGATTTTAATAGCCTTTAATAGTAGCACAGTAGCTGTAGAAGCCGTATCTGCTAAAATACATTAGAGGTGAAAGGGTCTTAGTACAAAGACTTCAAGAGGGAACCAGAGGCTCAACATTAAAAAGGTACCTTGAAAATAGTATTAGAGTATTGCTATTCGCACACATTCAAAATGCTAATCGCACACAAGTACGACCTTTACGCCTAAGCTTAGTGCCAGGCTTAAGGTATCTTATTCTGAAGATTGTCCAGTTTCTCCTTTAAAATAAATTAAAAGATAAAATTTAAATAGTAAAACTTAGAGGATAAATACTTAGAATAAAATCTATTTAGTTTTTTTTAGATTTAACTTACTAATAGGTATATTATTAAGGCTTCTTAGTGAAATTAGCTTATATACTTAAGTATACGAGTAATATTTTGAGTGTGTGCGAATAGTAATATTCTAGTATTATTAGCGCAGATTAATTACCCAGTTAAGATAGAAATCTAGGGGTTTACTTAAACAGAGTAAGGTTTCTAGCCAAACTCAAGATGATTTGGAACAGCGTTCAGAATAGTGATTTCAATAATACTGCTAAGAATAATGTAAAATAAATTAGTTAATAAATATTAGAGCTTTGGAAATACATGTTGATCAAGCTTTTCATTCATGGCTTGCTTTAAAACTACACACAATACTTTAAGTAGTAGGTTTATGTAGAAATTAGTAACGAAGTATATGGCATAACCTGCGTTAAACTGCCACTAGTGTAGATCTTAGTAGTAGCAGTACACATTTTGATAAGAACTTGAAGGATGGAAGCAGAGAAACACTCGGGAATATATGTATAGCGGTTTATCTCGTAGAGAGTTGTAGGGCGGGATGATACTATTCCGACGGCCGAGAGCCATAAGGCGATCTCTGCAAGTACTAAAAATATTTAGAGATGGGGCCGTTGAGATACGGCTATGTGCCCACCCGTCTAAACTAGGAGGGTAGGATTTTCAGCTGTCGTCAGGGGTGGAGGTACCCTGCTGCGAATCTGGGAACAGAGGCAACCCCCTCTAGCTTGTCTCGACATGGTATGACCACATGTAAGCCAAGAAATTGAGATCTACAATACAACATACAACGAATCCATCCTTCCATAAAGCTCCTATACCTACCTGTTTTGTAGGATTTATGGTCTCGGTCCACTGATGCAAAGCGGAGTGAATAACAAGGGCACATTATAAGTAGCCCTCTCCACCCAGACCATGTAAGCGCGGGAATTCCAGCTCCCCGATCGAACCAGAGATGACACAGGCCTCGCTTCTCACGCGCTATGAGCCTACACTTCATGGCTTTATCGACAGTGCCGGCGACGCCATGTTGGTGTTAGAAGCCTGTCTCCGGGGACATCTTCTCCACGTTCCAAGAACATTGCATCCCGATGAAGCCCAATCTGTTATCCAAAGCGGTTCAATCTTTGTCTTCGAGTCCCAGTGCTCAGGGATGAGAGAATGGAACGATTTCCACAGCTGGAGTAGTGGAACGCAAGTGGGCGATTTCCGTTTATGGCATACGGCGCGCCACAATCTCGCCACGGACGCAGACGCAACTCACGCGGAATCCCAAAACGCACAAGGTTTCCTGGTGAAACAAGCCATCGCTCTTGGCTGGAACGGAATTCAGCATCATGTCATTTCATATTGGACGTTGGGTGGTGTACAAGAAAACTCGCGGCGAGGTTCTGATGTGCTCAACAGACTCAGACAGGCCGGCCTGAGTGTACGCGAGGGGCTGGTTCAACAACAGAATCTACTCTACCCGATCCATCATGAACCTTGGGTCGAATATATGCTTAGAGCAAATGGACAGGTGATTGTGGACGCAGCACCACTTTGGACAGACTCATTGTCAGACTTTGAAGAGCGAGGTTGGAGGATGATCGATGAAGTACCTGTACTTTTACCCGATTATGCTAGAGAGGCAGCGGATGCTCTCCTCCACATTGCTAATGGAGAGGGTGATTATGTAGAGTAGGCTATGGCTGTTGGTCGTTGCACTACGGCATGTTTGCACTCGATATTTGTCATGTCTCATCAAATCCCTCCACACCGTTCGGCTTCTTCAATTAGTTCTTTCATCCCCTCACAGCAAACCGCCTAGGCCCAAGTCACCGGACAATAAAGATGTCCGTGCCATGACGTGGCCGTTAGACCCGCCATGCGAGCATACCCTCTTCAGGTTAGAATGAGATCCGTAATTTGGGCGTAACGGCCAGCAGTAAACTATGCCTGTTTAATCCTAGAAACAGATGGTAAACCGCGCAATCACGCATAATTAATCACCAACAGTGGGCTGCCAATACCTTAGTGTGCATTAGTTGCCAACTAAAGCGTAGATGGCAATCGCACTCGGATAAGAAAAAGTGAGCTGTTTCCCCTGGTCAAGTGGACCGCAACACCCTAGCTCATTTTAACTTCAAAGAAACATACACGAGGGCTCTTACGGAGTAGAAGTCAGAGAATCATTTTAGGCTATGCTACGCAATATGTTAGTGGCGTTATGTGGCGGAGTAGCGGGTTTGTAACTTTGGTTGGGAAGCTAAGTCTAGCTGGGCAGTGTATCCAACAGGCCATTAGCTTCGTGGCGTTTACACAGGCGTAAATTGATTCCAGCGGGATTTTCAAGAGATTTCATAAGACCTGTCAGAGACCTGTGCCACAATGAAACATTGAACATGACTCGTAGGCTATTCGTTCGCTCAACATGGAAGAAACCCCTGCCTCCCTGTATACCTCTCCGCCTTTTCTTGTCCGTACGCGCTATTCCTTTCGGCCAGAACAAGTCCACCAAACCAGTAACATCATCTCGTTCAAGCAAGGTCAACTGGGATTAATACACGCCGTGGATGCTTCAGGATGGGGATACTGCAGTTTGTTGGAGTCTGGTGCCTGCGGATGGATCCCAACCAACTTTTGTGCAGAGTACCAGTCACGAGCGATGAGAACTCTGCTGAAGGCCACGATAGCATTTGAGAATGCTCTTCGCCCGAATAACAGCCTAAAATCACAAAAAACCTTCAGAAATGTCTCTACGGCTTCAATCATCCGTAGCATCAAGCAAATCCTGGTGTGCATCATCGTTTTCATCATTTTCGGTTGTTAGAGCTAATTATCTCCATAGGACCTAGAGCACCCTACAACCTCCGGTCGACCATCACGGACGAATGCTTTGCTTCGATCGCACCGCATGCTGTTGATGAAACAGACTTACCTTTTGGGAGAGTACGTTTGGGACATAAGAGACGAAACTCTCCAAACCTCATCTCAATGGACTCCCCTCCACGAAAGCCAAATACAGTCTCTTGTTCGGGCTACTCGGGACGTCTTAATGAGGGCCGCTACCTTAATAGACCTTCTCGAAGGAGCTTCAAGTCCAGCATCGTGCAATAATTCAGGTACAGTCGATGGGGATTGTCGCCCAGTGATGGCGGACCTTAGTATCCACCGAGATAGCCATGGCTCTTTCTATACGTTGTCTGATACTCCCGAGATCTCATCTTCAAATGAAAAGGACTTCATAGGACCATCACCCCATCATTGGACGGAAGAAAACATCGCTCGCGAGACGCGCTGGAGTCCAGAGAAGGAGAACGACAGTGACGGGAACACCAACTGCCAGGAACAAATCACGCCAGCCATGACAACCACATTCCAGCCTTTGCAAGAGTCAGAGGATGAAGGCCACACCTTTGAAGCCAGTAACAGTTTTCACTTGCATGTGGAAAAGCACTGGATAGAAACAGAGCAGCGTACCAGCATCACATTACCACCACTATTCTACGAGGAACATGGTCTCAAGGAAGGCGAGAATACTCCGTCGAATGCCACCCAGACAACCCAATCCGATCATTCAGGCCAACTCGACATCTCTAGCTCCAGCTCGTTTCTTTATGCCAAGATGGAAATTACTGGTGGCTCGTTGACAGCTCTAGTTAAGTATCTCGCCGAATGCGAGTGCAGCGCAACGAGGGAGGGTTTCGTGTCCTCTTTGCTTCTCACATTTCGCCAATTCTGCAAGCCAGGAGAGCTTGTCGACGCCTTGATTCATCGATTCGGCTGGGTTGACTCTACGAACACGTCGCTGGCCCCCCGAGTCCGACGACGAGTCTGCGACGCCTTGGAAATATGGCTCACGTCCTTCTGGGTCAAAACAACCGATGGTGTAGCACTCGAGCCCATTCTATTGTTTATAAACTCCAAAGTACGGCCGCTGCTCCCTAATACGGCAGCCAGCTTGATAGGAGCTGCAGAGCGCCTCGAGTTCAAGGAGGCTTTGACAAGGCCGACAACGGCCCTGGTCCCTGAACGAGACACTGAGAAGCAACAAACCGACATTGGTTCTCCGAAATGGAGCAGACTGAGTCCGCCAAGATATAACCAAAGCCAGCAACTGTCTATACTCAGGTTGTCTCACGTTCACCTAGCCCACCAGTTGACCATCAGCCAGATGAAGCAGTTCTGTGCGATAGAGTCTGAAGAGCTACTGGCTCGCAGGTGGACAAAGTGCCAGTCTACAAAAGCTCCGAATGTCACGGCAATGTCTCGCCTGACCAACAGTATTTCCAACTGGGTGAAAGAGACCATCCTGGAACAGGCCCATCCAAAGGCTCGCGGCACTGTCATCGAAAAGTGGATTCAAGTCGCGCATCAATTGTTCCAGCTGAGGAATTTCGATGGACTGCTCGCCGTTGTCTTCGCCCTGGGGGATAGCTCCATCTACCGAATGAGAGATACGTGGGACTCGCTTTCAACGCTCCATCTCGAGTCTCTCCATTCATTACAAATGGTGACGGATCCGTCGCAGAATCACAAGGCTCTCCGTGCCTTTACCGAAGGCGTTGCGAAACCATGCCTCCCATTTCTTGGCACCTACTTGACTGAACTGGTCTTTATCAGTGAACGCTTTCAAGAGGAGAGCAGTGTTGGGTTGAAGGGGGAAGGAAGCGCAGTTTCGAGCACTCTCGATCGCGTGGTGAATTGGGAGAAATATGCACGAACCGCCGCCATTATTAAGAAGATTCGAGATTTTCAACATCCTTTCCCCATCGCTGAAGATACAGAGGTGCAAGAATTCATCGGCGGTGAGCTCTTGCAGCTTGAATTGCAAAGACAGGAGGGCCTTCAAAAGGAGTTTTACCAAAGGAGTCTGGCCTTGGAGCCACCTGCAAGGAAACCAAGAAAGCAAATTAGCTTATCATCCCTCTGGACAGTAACGTCCAGGTAAATGATGTAGGCTTGGATAACTGATACAATCCGTTAATATTTACCTACGTGGTACCGTCTATGGAAACTTTAATAACAGTAATCGGTCACTGACTTTGGACATTTTCCCCAGGCATGACGACGAATGCGTCTAGTCAAGACACGCATAAAGCCGTATCATGCAGGAATTTGGTAGCACCCAGACACTTATTCCTTATGAGGTTCCCGCACTTGAGGCATATTTCTTGGCCCCTAGCGCGTTTGGAGGAGACCCGAGTCGCCGTCTGTTTTTCTCAGCAGCTTTTCTTCCCACCCTGGAGTCTGCAACATTGAAAATCGACCAGCCGGAAATGGCCCGGGCGAGACCTGATACTGGGGTGGGACCATCAAGGCCGGCGCGGGGTCCCGGCACGGAGTGGGGCGGCACCGGCGAATGATAAGATAAGCCATGATAAGATAAGCTCGAATTGAGCCACTTTTTGCCTGAGGCATCAATACGAAGTGGTTGTCATGGGCAACATACCCAAACAGCGCTGAAGCAACCACTTCCAACCGATCAGTTCGCATGCTCGTCATGATCGGAGACGGCATAATGCACCATGCAAAACGACGGCGACATTCGCAGTTGGATCGACGCCCTGCCTGATCCAGACGAATTCCCAGCATCACCGCCCACGAAGCTCAAACGAAAGGCGACGCAGGATCAACCGCCGAGTCCTCCAGCGACAGTCAGGATGGACATGGACGTCACACCGACCTCGAAGCGACAGCGAAGAAACAGTCCCGATGCAACGCCCCGTCTCCATCGCGATGGCCTCCCGAGATCGCCCACAGCAGCCTCCGTCTCCGACTCCAACGCCTCGTCTAAGCAGTCGCGCTCCTCGTCGCCGCTGAAGAAGCAAATCATGAGCCTCCAGCTCGACGACGCCGGCCTGGAGCTGCGTCCGCTCACCTTCGAAGCGCCGCCGAACCGCGAAGCCGCCCGTCTCCTGTCTCTCCTACGCGACATCGGCAGCGGCCTCGAGTTCCTCCCCGACGACCGACGCGACGAGGTCCTCGACAGTCCCATGGTCAAAGGCGCCGAGATCCGCCCCTGGCGATTCGCCTTCACCAGCGCCTCCCGATTCGAGACACTCCCAGGTCGCTTCCCGTCGCCGGAAGAGGTAGCATCCGTGTATAAATGGGCTGGAAACTGTAGTCAACTCGGACATGAGGAAGCAGGATGGAACCAGGAGGTGCACCATCGCCTCTTGGAAGCCACTCTCAGGAGCTCCGGGGAAAGCACAGAATCTCCCTTCGACTTTACTTCTTGGTACACCTCCACGAAATACCACCGACCTACGTTTATACTGACCCGCTCATAGTACCACTGCTCGGCTCCACCGGAGCTGGATCCCGAGATCGGCTGGACCCAAGATGGTTGACTTTAGCATCTATTTAGCCCCGGGTTACAAAAATGCTCCGTCTCCTCGGGCCCTTAAAGCCCTTTGTCGAAGAACAGCAACGCAGTCTGTCAATCATACTGACTTCAAGCGCCTCCAACTACGCCCCATCGTCCTGAGCATCGAGACTAAGAGTCCAGGGCAGCGGTTAGACACAGCAGAGGTGCAGATGGGAATTTGGCACGCGACCCAGTGGTCATTCCTTCGCTCCGCCCTTCTCTTGGCTCCAGGACGCACGGAAGCACAGGCAGACGAAGCCTTGTCTCGGCTTCCACTTATACCTGCCGTCATCGTCCAGGGCCACAAATGGCTCTTTGTCATGTCGACGCGCGAAGGTCCAAAGACCATCTTCTGGACCGAACGCCAGTTTGGAAGCACCCAGAGCATTCTGGAGACCTACCAGACGGTCATGGGTCTAAGGCAGCTGACTGCCTGGGCCGAGACAGTCTATTTGCCGTGGTTTAAAGCCGAAGTTCTAACGCCGCTTGGAGGTGACGGGGATGACGAGAATAGCTGAACCTTTGTATCATGAGATAGGTTAGAATGCCCACTAGTCTTCTCATCTCGATTTCAACGACATGGCCAATTCGGACAGGCCATGGGTTACCATGTTTCGTCCAGATCGTGCATTCGGTGAGGAGTTCACCAAGCGCCGTTCTCAAGACTTGATACAACTTGGAAAGCAAGACAACTTTGCTCTCATGGACAGCAGAGTTGCTGCGGAGGCATGCAATGCTAATCTTAATGTATAGTCGACTGGATCTAGTGCCAGGCCATACCTCATGCTAGTCTCGGGGACGGGCCTGGCAATTGTTGGCATCGCAGAGTCATCCCAGTTCAGCGACAACGAGTCTTTCCTGAGCATGGCGCGTGCTCATGCCGATTGACTTATCCCCAAGCTGTCTGAAAACCATATTCCTCCGTGCGATTTAATGTGGCAGAGATGGGAAAACAGCCGTTTGATACCACATGACAGCGAAACAGGGGAATTGTCAAATGTCGTGCCAATGTTCGGGGAAATGTATTGGTTCTTCAACGGAAGCACACCTCGTCGTATCCGTGGCTAGGTAGGAGCTTTTGACCGCCCACATATCCAAGTACTCAGAGCTTCAGGATATCTTCCGGGCCTAGCTCCGGGAGTGCCCACGGAAAGGCTCGGTTTCGAATGGCATCACTACGAGGACTTGGCCAATTGACACCGCTGGTTATTGGCTACACCTCCATCCGCACTCAGCTTAACAGTTGAGCTTGATGATATTTCCAATCAGTGGAACGCAAAACGCACCATGATGAGGGTCGGTTGTAGAGTCCCGCCACGCCACATCATATACATCGCTAATTGCCCTGTTGGCAAGGCCCTTGTCGGCCTGCAGGTTCTTTGTCCGTATTACCTGTGATTTGATATAAATTGGCAGGCGGTTGTGGAGGTTGCCCATTAATATTGAGTCTGCATTAGTAGCTTTGGGGCCAATATTGGTCGCCTTGAGGGAAATGACAGTCCAACGAAGCTGTTCTATGTGATGATGGCTGTACTACTTGACTTTGGCATTGGTGGGATAGATGTAAATGTCATCGCTTAAATTGTGGATAAAAATGCGACATTTTGACTCCGTGGAGGCGTACCTTGATAGGCTACAACGCAAAATATTAGGACCCGGTCCTGGGCATCCTCGAGTAATTTATGTTCTGCCACCAATCCTTTTATGGCAGTGCCATCCCATAAATAACTTAAAGAACTCACGGCCATCATCGTCACTAGAGGGGCCGTAACGGTGAACCCATATCTGTGATCTTGAATCAGGAACGGGGAGGTGAGACCAAGAACTAGTCACGCAAGGACAATGCAGTGAAGCGATCTAAAAGGCACCAAGCTATTTTTGGACGCCAATAAAATGCAAAGGAAACACAGAAATTGGATGAGCTACAAATGTTTTATTGAAGGAGTATCAAGTCCGAGGTAGGCGTGACACTGAACTTGGCCGCCGCATAAATCCACAGATAGGCTTGCCACGCTCGAGGATTAACAAACGCGGACAACTACCAAGTAGAAATTATTACAATTTGCTGGCAGAAGCTGCTCTTGGGATCCCAAACTTGGATATATCCTCGCTTGTCTTCCCATCTATCGCGAGTTCGGCCAGGACCCGACCAAAAGCTGGGGCGAACTTGAAGGCGTGGCCACCACCCAGGCCGACGATGATGTTCTTGTGTTCTTCCAGGGGGCTTATGATGAACTGGCGATCCGGGGTGATTGCGTATTGACAAGTGACTGTACGCAAGGGCAGTCCCTTTTCTGGTATGATTTCGTCCATAAACGACGTCAGTTCCTCCACCAAGTCGGGCGAATGGACGAAGGTGCGCTGCTCGGGTGCCATGAAATTGTTTGAAATGTCTCGGCCCGCCTTGATGGTTGGCTCTCCGTAGCTAGGAAAGCCATAAAACCACTTCTCGCCGCCCCAGATCCAAACAGGGAACTTGGTTGGTTCGAAAGGGGCCGTGTCATTTGGCTTGAAGTACGTGACTTGCTCTTGCATGACGGAGAGAGGAATCTCGGCACCAAGGGGCGCAAGGAGCTTGTTGATCCAAGCATCGGCTGCCAGGATCACCTTGCCAGCGTGAAATGCACCGTTGGACGTCTCAACAACAACGCCGTCGGCGTCCGGCGTTACTCGATCCACTCGCGTTCTCTCCTTCAGTACAGCTCCGTGGGCTCTCGCTTGATATTGCATAGCTGTGACGGAATGGGACGCATGGACGATGCCCGAGTCAGCCGTGTACACAGTATCCACGCTTTCGGGGATCTTGAACTGCGGCCAGCGTCGGTTGACTTGATCAGAGCTGAGAAGCTCGTACGGAAGCCCATTCGCCTCGAGGCTCTCAGTGAAGTCGCTGGCGGGATTTGGTCCATCTCGGGGGAAGAAGACAACGCCCCCAGTTATCGTGAGCATCTGCAGACCGCTTCTCCGTTCGAGATCTGCCCAGTCCCTATATGCAGCTTGGGCAAGCGCCACATATTCGGGGGCGCCGTACGAGGTTCTCACGATGCGCGAAGTGTCGTGAGAAGCGCCGTGTACGTGTCCAAAGTCGAATTGTTCGAACCCGATGACCTTGGCCCCCTTTACTGCTGCTTGGTATGCCGCGGCACTTCCGAGGGCGCCAAGGCCGACGACTGCCACGTCAAAATGGTCCATTTTAGGTTGATGAAGGAGGTTAGTGTGTGAATAGAATCATAACAAGTCGAGTGAATGGCCGTTAGTGTCTGGTTCTGGTTCTGAATCTATATGTACACATGATAGTGAAGGGAGCTTGCATCCTGGATAATGTGACGGATTCATTCCCGATGAATCACATTGTCGCCTACTACCTCTTACGGGAAGACTCCCGGGAAGCTGTCCACCATTCTTAGACTTGTTACCAACAAGTCAACCTTCGGATATTCCGTTCCCACTCACTGGGGCGGATTATATCCGAAGGTTCACTGTCCCGCCAAAACGGAGATTCCGTCCTCACCCGCTCCGCCCCCTTCTGCATTTGCTCTACAGGAGCTACTCCAAAAAATTGGTTTCGTCATCCTGGTCTTACAAGTGGCCACTCAAAGTCAAGATCTCACGACCCTGCAGGATTCGCGAGCTTCTGTGAATATCCCGGAGGAAGATACATATCGGTTGCGAGGGCTCTTGGGAGCTTCGTAATTCTTTGCAGTCGCTCTATACGCTAAAATTCAATTCCGATGATAAACAGCACTGGTAAAGACGGCTTATTTTACTAAACGTCCATCTTCTTGTCGCCGATTTCAGCCACATTCAGACCGACATTACTATGCAGCAGATGTATGTATAACCAAAGGTGCCGCTTCAAGCTCAAGTCCGTGGTGTCGTGAAGTCATGAGATGTATTATTTTTACATCGGAACATCACCGTCTATCAGTCTAAATTCGCTTTGAGCAATTTAACAGACGAGTTGAGCGTCCTTGATTTAACCCTATCAAAGTCTAGCTTTAACCTCATCAGGCCGTAGCTCGCGCCTCTCCGGTCCTCCTCGACTTCCATCTCCTTCGAAAGCATTGGAGTTACCTTTGAACTCTTCTCTGAATCTCCATTTTTCTGCTAGGTTTGCGGGAAGCAAGCCTTTTAACCCAAGTGACACGTATTCTCCCAGCACTGGCAGGAACTTGAAAGCGCTGGGCACCGTTAGCTTCCCTACGCAAGTAGTGTCTCTGTCCTCGGCTCCTGACGACCGGATCAACGTTTGTTTCACTTACTGCCCGCTCCCTCCGTCTGCAACAAAGAGGTTCTTATAATCAGGGTGGTAGTCCATGATGAAATCACCACTGGGAGTGTCTGTGTACCAGCAGAGTGCCACTCGCTGAAACGGACGGTCGGCCAATTCAGGCAGGATCTCTGCAAGTCCTTCCCTGAGCCTCTCCTCTCCATCCCGGGGCACAAAATTGGCCCGCTCGCGAGGTGCCTTGAGCGGGGGATTCGAAACGTCTGCGTTGAGGAGGGCCTTTTCTTCAGTCGACGGTGACCGAGTATAGCCCCAGCCGTGGATTGCCATCTTGAGCATCCGCGTTTCCTTGTGGGGAGGGAAATTGAACCAACCGGTGGAAAAGTTGATGCAGATGGGGAGATGCTTCAATCGCTCCATCTCATCGTCGGTCAGCTCCATGTAGCCAACAACCTGAGCTGTAGATAACGTGGAGTTGTAGAAAGGAGCAAGACTCGATGCCCATGCGCCGGCTGCAAGAATGAAGTGATCGCCTTTGATCTGATTAGCAGCAAGTGTCCGGACGGCGTAGATCTGCCCGTCCGAGTTGGCCTCAAAACCTATGGCGGTCCCGGCTCTGCCAGTGATAAATGACACGCCGAGCTCAATGCAATCATCCCGCAGCTGGCTAATTGCCTTGTGAGCATCTGCCCATCCCGCTTGAACGTTGGTATAACCAAAGAACCCAGGAGCCGCGAGGGGGCCACTTAGGGTAGGGTACATTTGCTTCGCCTCCCGGGCATTCTCCAGCCTTTTCCAGCGAAAACCTCGCTGATCCAGGGCAGCAGTGCATTTTTCAATATACAAACGTCCAAATGGCCGATCTGAATTCGAAGTGAGGATGAACGGCGAGGGGAAGAAGATGTTGTGATACTTGAGCATCTTGGACCATTTCTGATAGGCATCGTAGGCAAGGCGCAAGTAAGCGTCATCGCCATAATGGAATCGGATTACTCGTGAGATGTCAACACTAGAGCCATCTGGAACCTGCGAGTGTTGTGCTTGTCAGCTCCTCGAATACAGAGCCTCTCCACGGTGTATTAAGAATCATGGGCACCATACTGGCGGCATGTTCCTGTCAATCACGGTGACATTCTCATAGCCCTCAGAGGCCAACTGGCGTGCAGTAGTCAGTCCAAACACGCCGGCTCCCACAATGACGATTCTGTCGGATTTTTTCATCATCATGCTTGTCGGCCTGTCGGGGAGATGCGGTTGTCGGGGACGGAATATGGCCAGAATACTCCAAGGATACACAGCCCTAAGACTAATGAAAGCTCAACGAGAGATTAAATTGCTTCTTCGTTTTATTGCGGAGTTCCTCGATTAAGCCAAGCTTCCCTTGCTGAACGCGCAAATTCCTTAGTATCTGATAACGAACACCTACTAATCACCATGGTAGGCATCAATCTCGAGGAATCCTTCTGCTCGCGAAAGCGAGACGGAGATCCCGGTCAAGATTCCGCTCACGTGGTTGGCCCCATCGGGATCTTCGGGATCTTTCCGGCCAGTCCAAATTTGGCCAAGTCAAGAGAGTGGAAATACAGAGTCAGGAGTGAACGATACATCCGGGTCATATTTGTGTTCCATTGATTCATTCCCAATCGAGTTCTGCCTGCAAGAATGTAGATGCCTCTCTTGCCATCTCACCAGAACCCAAGGACTCCGAGATGCTCAAACGTATTCCTTCGGGCGTAATTCGCCCCCTTGAAGTTTGGTGCTCATCACGATGAAGCTAGATGAGCCTAAAGATGGTAGTGGAATTGTGGGGAACCTTATCATTTTCTTCCCCGCACTTATCTACCCCCAAGCCAAGTCACAGCTTCGATATCATGTCTCATATCTGAATCATCTGCTTGCTGTATCTATGCCTCCTCTTCATTCGACATCCCAGTTTAATGGTACCATGAATCCACGGAGATCAAGACAATACCGGCGTGTGGCCCAGGCCTGTGAAAACTGTCGGTACGCGTGACCTCAGCTGATCCACATCTGCACATGGACTGCTAGGCTGTCATGCTCACATCCGTTTACAGTCGGAAGAAGATACGTTGTCTCGGCCAAAGGCCAAAATGTTCGGCTTGCACCAGAATCGGCCAGCAATGTTGCTATCCCGATGACGATTATAGCAACGACCAAATTGCTGACGAAGTCGAAAGCCGGGTCGTAAGCATGAACCTGTGTGCGAGCCTGGATCTTGACTGACACAACCAGGCTGGTCGACTTCGGCAGCTTGAGCAGAAACTAGACAGAATAATCGGCAGAACCGAGTATGTTTGACAGACCCCCTTCCTGCAGCTTTATGTCCCTGGATCGAATTGAAGTCTTATACAACATAGAAAACCTCAATCCACAGATCAAGTCACCCCTGTTTCAGCGTTTGGCGCGGGGTCCAGTAATTCACCTTCATCGCCAACTACAGAGCTAACCAGCCCCCTTGCCTCGTGAGCTGCATTTATCCTATGCGACTTTACATTACGCTGACTTTTCAGAACACAATTGCCCGCCGACATTATTACACAGGCCCTGGGTGTCTACTTTGAGCATATCCATCGTCAGCCATTGTGGCTCTTCGATCCATCCAGCTCTCCGACACCGGAAAATAGTGAAGAGCTCATCTGTGCTATTCTAGGCCTGAGTCTTACTTGTAGTCCCACGAGTTTCACCAGCGCAGATCTACGAAGCCCCGACTTCTACGCTGCTAATTCTCGAAGGCTGATCATGGTCAAGATAGCTGATGGCAACGTGAAGCTCCAAACTCTGCAAGCATTGTGTCTATTGGCTTTCTTCAACGTTGTTTGTAAGTCTCAAATCCCTCCAAAGGTATCTTATATGGTGCTAACACCAGGGCCATTCACAAAGCCGGCGATCTTCGTCTGGCTGGTCTCAACCTGAGTATTGCCAAGAATCTGTTGCAGTATTCAATGCTGCAAAATGGCTTTGCACAAGAGTCGCCGTCACCGGAAGAGCGATCAAAGCTATTCTGGAGTATCTCCTTCTTGGATAAATTTTACGGACTCCCGATCTTAGTCCCCTCCGTGACTGACGACATTACTTGTCCGCGTCTCTCATCAATTGAGGCGACCTATAGTTCGATACCTGGTCCACCACTTCCTCAGGAATCTCGTACTGATACTTCCGGGGACGGCCTCCACGATGTGTGGGCACATGCAGTCAGAATATGCGCTCTATGGGGAGATGTGAGGAGGTTCGTCTCAAGGTGTGTTGAAGGCATAGCGAAGGCACCGTGGCAACCAAACTCGGACTACATCACGCTGTGCTCAACGCTTTTGGAACTTGAAATCTCGCATCCCAATTCATTAAGCTACAACACAGTCAAGTACGTGGATCGAGCTAGCCAAAAAGTTCAAGAAGATCGGTCAAACTGGCTTCCGTGGGTTAGGCTACAGGTGACCTATCACGCCATCCATTGTGTACTCAACCACCCGTTCGTGTACTCTTTCCAAGCTTCAAAGCAGAGCCTCGGATCAAACACTTTTTGGCGGACGTCCTCGGAGACAGCGCTCCGACATTGCACATGGATCTCTCGACACATCAGAATGGCTAGAGAAAAGGGCCTCGAGTTAGCCGATCCTTTCTTTGCCCAGGCGGCAGCTATTGCTGGTAGCATGCACTTGTATTGGACACGAGCTGAAGATCCTGTGCTACGGGCTTCTGCATCGACCAATTTGAATATTTGCACCGCGCTCATCACGGAAATGAGTCTACACTGGCCAGTCTGTCGATCAATTGCAAGTCGCTCGACCCACCCTACCAAGTCTTCACTAACACGGTACTACAGGGGAATACTTTGCAAGAATTTGTAGATATCGTCACTCCCCCAGACCAAGGAACCGCATCCAAGACGCCCACAGTCGTAGCGACAACGTCCTTAATGTGGCTACTACTAGATGTGTCATCGCCCCAGTTCCCTGGCTATGTTGCCGACAAATCGGGTAGCAAAAGGAGTAGAGGGGTTGGACTTGACATTGGTGAATTTACCGCTGTGGATGATTCAGATATGAACACGCACGAATCCGACATGCGAGAATCGACGGCGCACTATGCTTCACCTCCCGAGTGGCTCTCCCCCAGGCCGGGCGACCCTCTATCAACAGACGATGCACAAGTTCCAGTCAATACTGGACAGACAGAAGAGTTTGGCAATTCCTTTCATCAAATGCTATCCAGCCGGGAAGATGGCACGACTAGCTTCGATCCATCATGGGGCCCCTGGGAGCAAATCATGCGCATAGGAGATGGCTCTGCTTCTGGGATGAACTGGTGGGATTCTGGCAACCTCTAAAGTCCATGTATTAGGGTTTGTATTGCAAGGGGGACAAGAGGATATAGCATTTTATAGTACCTCGTTAGCTGGAGCCTAGTCATTGAAGTGTTAATTCAAGCTTCAAGCGAGCGATGCATGCGGATGCTTTCTCTATCGGGACTATAGTATACAGGCGCCACTATTTAATTTAATGCACTCAATATCTCACGAGAATGAAACTGATTGCGATAAGCTCCTCTTACACCTTGACGTTTGGTATAAGCCCCAATCGTAACAGAAGTAAGATTTAGCAAAATCACCATAAAAATATTTGGTTTTTTTAGCTTTACTCAATATCATCAGATAGATCAAAGCCATACAGTAATCTCAAACAGTAGGAATAAACAATAAGGGCTACACCCAGCACCAGAAGAAACAGTAGCTGAACAATAAGGTTGTTGCCCACCGGTCTCTGCCTGAAGCTTCCATTCAACCCCTCTAACTTCAACCCTATTGTCTGCAGTCAACGACCTTGCTGTCTGCAGTCAACGACCTTGCTGTCTGCAGTCAACAACCTTGAGATAGTAACCTTATTCCGAGCAATAGGATATAAGAGAGACTGACGTCTCCTATCGTCAAGGGACCAACTTCCCTTCTGACACTTATCCCATCTCAATAAATTTCATCTGAATAACTTGTCACTATATCGACTATCAATCGCAAGGCCCTTGTTACATATATCCCTGCACATCAGGGATACGAATCTGGATTCCGGCACAGCACAGGATTCCATTGGAATCTTCGAGACGAAAGGGAAAGATGCAAGCTGGATAACCATCTAAAATTCCTTAGAGAAAGAAACCTCCTAGACCTCTCACCACACCACCCAGAACGCCTGGATAGAAACTAAAGGATTGCGTTAGCTATTTTCGGATGCGGTCTGTTTCTTAACGATAAGAATAGAGCCAATCTGCAGGGAAGTCAGGCCACCGGCATCGATATTATATTTATCCGGATAGAAATGGGCGTATTATATAACCTGGCCGATAATATCGAAAACACCGACGACGACAGGGGCCAAAAGTTCCTCGCAGAAATTAGCCGTGAAAAATACAACCCCTGGTTCCAGGAGTTATTGTGCTGCGTCGGGCTGGTACGGATGCTAGCCACCTAGGGTGCTGGCTGGAGGGGGATTCGAATGAGGATCTCGGGGCGTTAGGTCGGGTCGTGGGAGTTTTCAGTGCATTTATCAAGGTTAGACTGGGTTGAAAAAGTTAGATAGGATTCCGGCAGAGAAGAAAAAAGCAGCTTGAAACCCAAAACTTGGGCCTTGGCAACTGTGACGTGCGCGCAACGAAAATGCAGTAAATTCAAATACTAGGTTCCCTCATCGAGGGTTACTATAAAAATATATACCATAAAAACATACACCAGAAAAACATATACTATAAAAACATATACTATAAAAACATATACTATAAAAATATATACTATAAAAACATATACTATAAAAATATATACTATAAAAATATACACCATAAAAACATACACCATAAAAACATACACTATAAAAGGTAGAGGGCAATGGAGCTTAAATATGCGATAATTATAGAAGGTCATTCGAATCTGAGTATCACCATGTTTATTTAAATTCCTCAACCTCCCATAATTCTTGCAGACCATGATTGTGGTCTGTTGCGGAGTCGCGGACCACCTCACGAGGAATTTCGCCCCTGAGGCTCATATGGAAGAATAACTGACACTACACCCAACACGACAAACAGAGCTGCCGAAACGTACAGCGGAGTCACAGTCGCTGTATTTGCCTCGACGGCTATGAATGCTGAGATCAACCCCATCACCCTGTTCATAGCCACCGCGATGCCATTTCCTGTAGCCCGCTGAGGCGACGGGAAGACTTCAGCCGTGTACGCATATAGTGTTCCGTAGTATAGGTTGATGCAAACAGCTACCCTCTGCGTTAGTACGGACCT
The DNA here is from genome assembly GCF_021365365.1 of Ilyonectria robusta. Lineage (NCBI taxonomy): Eukaryota > Fungi > Ascomycota > Sordariomycetes > Hypocreales > Nectriaceae > Ilyonectria > Ilyonectria robusta. Next base: position 994,743 of record NW_025764451.1, read on the forward strand.
AGGGATTTATGGATCAACTTACAAATGCAGCAGCTCAGCGCGAGGTTCTGGGCTGGTGTCTTGATAGCTGTATAGCCAAAGAAGAAAATACCGGTGACCATGGCGCCAATGCTCATCGTGTATCGACGTCCAAGGACATTTATCTCGGCGAGGCCGGCAGCAATAAGAGGGCCAAAGATGGAACAAACGTTGGTAATGGTGTAGTCGCGCCACGTCTCTGTAAATGAAGGCACATAGCCTGGAACTCGGGTGCTTATCAACGAGCTGCCAATTTGTTTTCATGGTTAGCCTTTTCTTCCCTGGAAATTGTGTTTGGAGATGGATTACTCACGGAAGATACAGGAAGAACAATGGGTATCCAAGTCCAATCAAAGTCCACGAAAGCCAGATCAACACGGTTGACAGTCCCAGCTTTCTTGTGGCGAAAAGACCTTTCGACTGGCTCACAAAAGCTCTGCCGATGCGGAGCGGCATCGACTTGTACGAGCCCTTTTCAATACGATGGTCGTCGACTGAGCCACAAGCCTGAAGTTGCGCAACCGACAGGGCGCAGGGCCGGTTGTGTTTTTGGGCGAGATCGTGAAGCAGAAACACGAGCTTCTCGTCCTGTCCGGTGCTAACCAGATACTTGGGTGTCTCTGGGAGTCGAACAACGAAGATACGTAGAATAGACATGATGAAGAATAAAGAGCCGCCGGTGAACATGATAAGCCGCCAGGCCTTGTTGTTCTGCCAGGTGCATCTCTCGTCAGCACCATCACACGTCCAATCACTACGGGCTATAAAACGTGTTTCAATCGTCAGCAATGACCTCGGGATATGTAGAAAATAGAGGAAAACTTCTTACAGTAAAACCCCCAGGCAATTAAACCGGCAGAAGCTTGTCCAACGCCCCACCAGCCTGCCAGAGCCGTAATAACCCATTGCTGCTTAGCTGGTGTGAACTCGAGCATAATTGTGGGATCAAGGACCAGATTTCCGCCAGCCCCGAAGCCGAGAAGGGCGACGAAGATGCAATAGGCAACCCAGTTCGGCACGGCACCCGCAACAATGGTGGCAATAGAAGCGATGAACAACGTCGTGTTGAAAGCAATGCGGCGCCCGATCATGTCGGCACTGAAGCCCCAGAAAAGAGCTCCAATTAGAAGACCAACGTACAGAGCCATCGTCGCCGCGGTAGGATACCGGCCGGTTCCGAATTCGAGATAGGCTTGCGACGCTGCGACACTCTGCAGGAACGCGGCGAGTGAGTCGACGGCAAAGCCGAAACCCGTCAAGAATGAAAGCTTGAGATGGAAGCTTGTCCAGCCGATCTCGTTGAGGGCCTCACGCGAAAATGTTAGACAACTCGAAGGCTCTCATGCTTGATGTGGATTAATACCTCGTTGACAAGACAGGTCTTGGCTGTGAGCACCGGGTCCAAAGCATCTCCGAGGACATCCTGGGTGCTTCTGTGGGATGCAGGGCGGAGAGAAAAGCTGTCACCGCCCATGGGCGGCTTCTCCTCTTTGGCGCCTTCTTCGAGACCAAGGTTGATGGCAGCGTCTTTGGACGTCATGTTTACTCAGTATATGAGAGGTCGAGAGGTGGATGGAAGTGGATTGAATAAATTGGAAGACGAACGAGGCTTTTTAACTGCTAGCTGTGCTCCTTTACTTCATACCAAAGCATGGCAACCACCCATGCTCCACTCCATCCAGCTTAGCTCAAGGAGTACTGGAGAAGATGTATCTAAGCTGAGACTAGGTTGATCTTCCAAGGGCCAGAACGCGGGGTACAGGGTGCGTGTGGCTGATACCAAAGATATGGACTGTGATTGTCAGCGGCTTGTAATCTCGGGATCTCCCCGTGTTGCCCGTGGCCTGGCCAACTGACTTGGGGTTATCCAATGATGGACCATTTAGTTCGATGTCTAATCAAATCCGGATACCAATTGGCGCTTGCTTAGGTTAATTAGCGGGGGTTGGGTTGCTAACAGATTGTCCATTCGGTTGCTGCCTCATCCCCCAAGTCCAATATTTCCACCCTTGTATCAACGACAACAACCTCGGTCGTCGACGATTGGCAATGAATCAAGTGTACTTCACAGCGTAAAGTTCCAAGTCCACGATTGGCAAAGGAACATAATACGGCCGCGGTATAGTAGCTCTGTACTCCGATACACGTTCAATCAGAGACTAGACAAATAGCACCGACAGAGCGTAGTTATTGGTCTCAAGAGTCAAGTATTGCAACAAGGAATAACTAATTTGATGGAATCACAAATTAATAAGGAGCTCTCGTATTGTGTAACAGGTCAGGCACACCCTGGTTCTTTTGCACCGTGACTTGCGGGAGGGCGAAGCATCTCAACTCGCATCGTCTCCCAAACGGCAGTCTTCACAAGTGTTATCTGAAGATAAAAGTATGTTTGATACGAGGGCAGGGGTCGGAAGAGTCCCGATACGTAGTACTCGTGGCAAGACCAGCAAGACGCCGCCGCCTGACCACGAAAGCTGGAAGAGCTCGCATGCTACGCCCCCTGATGGGGTTAGATCGTCGTGGACTCATGGCATCCGACTGATGGTCCGAATTATTAGCCTCTCTCCGTCTGAATGGCAGGGATATCGCTTTACACTACTCGTGGGGTTGAGCCCGGATTCGTCGGATTCTTTCGGATTCTCCCCGACCCAGCACATTCACCATCGACCGATACGCAAAGTCTTCATAGTAAAGGTTGTTATCTAAAATGGTGAATGGAGTTCAATGTATTCAATAGGAGCGTCTTATCCGACCGGCGGGCATGTCGGTCAGGTTCCCCGTTCACATGACCACGGCCATCGCGGGTCACGGATTCAATCCGATCGAGGTATTCTCTCCACATTCAAAGAAATAATGCTCAAGCTTTATCTCGGCTATAATACAATAATGGTTTAAACTTCAACACAATACTAGTGACTTGCTCAGCAGCTCTCATCTTACCCCGTCTCTCACCATCATGCTACCCTTTACCATCGACCCTGTTGGTGGTCTTTTTGTTTTCGGCCTCGCTTTGATCGCAAAAATTATTTGGTCCGCCTACTCAGCACAAAAGACTAGCTCGCTAGTTGCGAACAAAACAACCAGTACTGTTCGGGCTCTGCCGGCGGCCTGGTATAGGTCTGACGAGATTTACCAACTTGAAAGACGAGCCATATTTGCCAAGAAATGGATCCTGGTTACCCATCAGCTCAGATTCACTGAAAATGGCAACTGGATCCGATTCAAGGAAGCTGGTTTCCACTTCTTTCTTGTCAAAAACAATGAGGGAAAGATCAAAGGATTCCACAACATTTGTCGTCATCGGGCCTTTCCTATCGTAACGAAGGAACAAGGGAAATCCAGTGTCATGTCCTGCAAGTACCATGGTTGGTCTTACAGCTTGAATGGACAACTTGCCAAGGCACCGGGATATACCGACATGAAGGAATTCGATAAGTCTGAAAATGGGCTATTTCCCATCCATGTGCATCTCGACGCAAACGGATTCATCTGGGTCAACTTGGATGCTTCAGACAAGCCTGAGCCATTTTCTAATGAGTTCAATAAGATCGATGAGATGTCGAGACACAAGGCATTCGATTTTACGGAGTATCACTTTGACCACACGTGGGAAATGAGCGGCGACTATAACTGGAAGACGTTGGCCGACAATTACAACGAGTGCTACCACTGCAAGACGGCCCACCCTGACGCCGGATCCGTTGCTGATCTACAAGCTTACAAGGTTGAGACAAGAGGCGGAAACATCGAGCATTTTGCCAATACCTCGGAGAAACAAGCCGACGAGGGTTTGACCATCGTCAGCAACTATTACTTTCCTAACGCATGTATGACTGTATCGTGAGTATCCCCTTTACTCCTACCGAAACCAATGCGTCGGCGTCTAACAAACGCAGACCACACTTCTTTTACATGATGCGGTGCGTGCCGACCTCACCCTTCCACTCCTCGATGGAATACGAGGTCTATCGACACAAGGACGCCAGCGACGACGACTTTAAGAAAATCGACTCCATGTTCAAACGGATTTTGGGCGAGGACAAATGGCTTTGCAATAATGCACAGGAGAACTTGAACTCGGGCGTCTTTGTCAACGGAGAGATGCACCCGAGAATGGAGCAGGGGCCTCTGTATTTCCAGAGCCGAGTGCGCGAGCTTCTCAACCGCCACAAGAATCTTGAGGAAGCTGCAATGCGAGAGATCAATCCCGCTCAAAGAGCTTTGCCAAAAGGCGCTTCTGCAACTCAAAAGGACTTGGGTCTATGTTCGGGCTTGGCATGTAGCAATCAAGAGAGAGCCTTGGAGTGGTGAGCTGGGTCTTTTTCTGGGAGGTGCTCAGATGCAGCAGCATCAAGCAGTCACTAAAGAGTGAAAGAAATAGGGCTACATGTATGGTCAAGTGTAGTACAAATAAATTGTCAGAAGCGGCTAAGTGTATGGAATTATATTTCCAAGGTTTAAGTATACTGCATAGACAATATGACCCAGAAGCTCCTCGTCGCATCTGTTAGCCTTTTCGCTATTGCGGCGCCCAGCTCTGTGTCTTTCGAGGAGGAGTCGTTTCTCGCCGAGCAAAACATTCTCCAACGCTTGCCCAAGGTTCACGACCCCCTCGAGACAAGCTGCAGCCTCTTCTCGACTTTGACTCCGACCGCTGCTACAACACCGCCGCTATGGACCCTTCTGGCCGTATCAACTCCGGCAAAGGCGCAACCGGCACGCCTTATGGCCAGTGTTGTGATCCTCCCCAGCTGGATAACAGTAAGGCCTGTTCGCGTAAGCGATGTAACAACGGCTACTGTACCGTTATTTACGAGTACTGCTTCGAGAAGGACCAGGCTGTCGGAGGTAGCTGCGCCGGCGGACACCGCCACGGCTGGGATAACATTGTCGTCTTGTCCAAGGGCAATGCCGTATGCGTTCGTTGCGCCCTCGCGCTACGTCAAATACAATGGCACCAGCAATTTGTTCCCTCTTAACGACCACCATCCCTTGTTAGTCTACCACGAGGACGACGGCGGCTATTGCTCCCGATCGGCCAATAGAAATGATATCGCTCATCCTGAGAACCCATTCGGAGGCTTCTACTGTAGCCCGCTCGTCGGCTGGAACAAGGGGCCCAGCATTGGCCTCCGCAATAAGATGCTTAACGCTTGGAAGGGCAGTGTTGGTTCTAATTTGGATCATGAGTTTTGTGATTCGCTCGATGCTGCCGCCGGCAATGCTCTGCCAGGCTTCAACCTTTATATTGACTCGCAAGGGGCAAATTGGCCGCATCTTTAACATGACATGATCTAAACTTCTTGCGATAGGCGAACGTTAGCTGGGTAGCCTAAGTGCTTGGCACTCACACACTTTCATAGAACCCACTACCTACGTAGACTAGATAAGTGTCTCTTGTTGGCGATTGGCTATATGCGGTCGCCCTATCCACCTGAAACGCTTCCCATGGCAGACCGGGCGCTTATTCTCAATGTTAAAATAAACCCGGCGCCAACAGGCTCAGCTTGAACCCCTGCAAGAGGGAGCGTGACGGGTTGCAGTGCGGCTGAGCGACAAATACCCTGCCCGTGGTGATGACTGAGCTCTACGAGAGGAACAGGCCAAGTCGCGAACTAGATCGTCCTGGCCAGACCAAGTTCTTCTCTCCACTACACCAAAGAACCGAACCCACGCTACCTCCCCAGCCCAAGTAATGGAGCCCCAAGATGTGGCCCAGCCCGATAACTTCGCTCCGATCCTCCTCCACTCGGGGGTTTTGGATGCAAGGGGCATTGCCGAATTGCTTCGGGATGCTGATGGCAGGACCTACTCAGCAGCCCGGGCCGCCCGAGAGGACCCAAGCATCTCGATCCGTCTAGGTCACGACGGCGTGTACGTCGGGTGTAACCACGACGGCAATGGCGCGGCTGAGGCGTCTTCGCTGCGAGCAGAGGATCGTTGTTGTCACTTCTATCCCCATTCCACCGGGGAGCCAGACCAAGGTACGCGGCGACGCTACAGCATCATCACGCAGCTACAGGCCATCCATGGGACAGTTTTGCTGTTTCTGAACAACCTCTGTTCCATCAACATCGCCATCCTGGACGAGCGCAAGCAACGAGTCTGGTCGCGGGAGGCACACCTCAACAGAGGCATTCTCGGCAATTTGGCTATGCTTCGCACCGAAGAGTCTAAGATCACGCCTCCGCCCAAGACAACGATCACGAGCCGGTTCCACGTCGTTTCGTATATCCCCTCAGGCGTGTCAGGCCATGGCAAGCAGCCGATTGGCAGCGACCCGAAGCGGTTGGTTGATTCTTTTTCGACGCGAGTCACCCTCGCATTCCCAATAGATGAAAACGGAGACCCTGGGATGGAGAAGCAGGACTTGTATGTGGTCACTCCCATCCGGAAAGGACCTTTCAATGTGAGTCTGCGCTGTTGATTTCATCCTTATTCGGGTCTGATAGAAGCAGTTCTTGATGGACACCAAAATCCCTCGCTCTGCCGATGGCGATATCTTCTCGTACAGCTCGGGAGAGGGGATGTTCCGACAGGCCATCGTGGACGTTATCATCACGGCCATCCAGCAGCTCTGCAGGCATACCACACTCCGGTACAAGTGGATGCGTTATCTTCCTAACCAGGCAGCTCTTCGCGGAGATCCATTTTGGAGACAAGACACAACGTCAATTGCTGACGCGTTAAGCCGATTTCCCTTGCTTTGGACCGACAGTGGCGCCAGTCATGGACAACTGTGCAGAATTTCCCAGCTGCGCAGGCTTGGCGAGGACGAGGTCGACGTTGACGGCCGTCCTCTGTTCCCAGACCTACCAGAAGAGCCGATTTATCCATCCGTCAAGTATGAGCGCAGAGATGTTGATATTCTCGCTGAGTACGGCCTCGCAGCGGCGCAAACCCAGGATCTCATACCAAGGCTGCGGGCTCTCACAGAGCGTGAGGCCTGGAACGTCAAATTCTACCAGAATCGTGATGAGGACTGGCACTCGCGCGTGGCTCGGTGGGTGCTCGGCGCTTGGGAAGACCGACTCGAGGATTGGAAAGATGCCCTCAAGACGATGCGGCTTTTGCCCCTCGCTTCTAGGCAATTGCTGGCTCCGGCCAATGTCAGCTCAAAGGTCTACTTTCCGGATATCGACGGGATACCCATTCCGCCAGATGTTTCTCTTGTCATGATACATCCCGCGGCAGCCGCCAATCCCGATTGTCGGAAGCTGTACCAAGCGCTGGGCGTCGTCTCCGCGGACCCTGCAACAGTTAGAGCACTGCTCTCACCCAAGAACACGTCTGCGCGGCAGACATCGGGTCCTCCATCAGCTCCAGAAGTTGCAGTTCCGGACACTCACGTTGAATATCTGTATCTCATGCACACCGGAGACGGCATGTTCGACAATGACACCGGCGACCTCACCACCGAGTGGCTCTACATCGCCAAAGACCAGCCGGAACGGCTCCTCTCACGTCTTTACAACGACTATTGCCACCCTGCGGGCCGGAAAGGATGGCAAGCCAGCGAAGACAAAACAAGCGTCATTCGACAGACAGAAGTTACATGCTCAAGCGGCGTCAGCCGATTTGTTTGTGAGACATATCTCCCTTTGCCTTCGCTGCTGAGGCGATGTGCGAACTGGCTATCGGGCGACCCAGACAAAACACTGCCTTTCCTGAAATCGGAAAAGCCACTGACGGAGCTCGCGTGCAAAGAAGAAGCGTGGACTAAACTTGGTATGAATTTCGACATTTTCACTGAAGACAACCTGTTCTTCACCCTTGAAGTTCTTGAAGCCGTCATGGCGGAGGATGTGCGGCCTAAAGAAACACTAACGCAGACGGTTATTGCTATTTACCTGAGACTGCTTGAGCAATGCGACGACTTTGTGGGAGCTGAAGAAGAAAATAACGGGTTCCGACGCGTAAGGTACGTATGCAATTGCTTGAGTCGGGCAGTCGCGAGATGCCAAACGCAGGCTGAACTGACTTTTTGCACCAGATCTTGGTTTTCTGACAATCCAGGGGTTCTCTGCACGCCCAAAGTGGGAGGTCCGGACGACGACGCTTCTTCTGTCATTCCAGAATGGACGTTCCCATCAGCTTGCAGGTGGAGTGTCTCCTCATTCTCGACGTCGAGCGCCGAGTGGACGTTGAAGGATGTCTGGGACCCGGTTCTTGAAAGTCTTCAGCCAGAGGACCGCCAGAAATTGGAGCATTTCTTCCGCGACGTGCTGAGGATTTGGAACGTTGCTTACGTCGACATAAAGACACCCCTAGACTCTTTAACCTCGTTGGCTCAGCCTCGGTTCAGGTTCAACCACCCCGATGCAGAGACAAGAGCGTATCACATGTACACCGAACTCAAGCAGCTTGCCCAGGGAGCAGACGAACCGGCCCTCAATCTTATCAGGTCAGTTACTGTTGCGCTGCAGATTGATTGTCACCGACGCGAAAGAAGCCTTGCTCATCCAATTAACCTCCCAGGAACACCTTTAAAGACAAACCACTCATCTATGTGAACTCTAAGGCAGTTACAGGGAATCCGTGGTTCAGGGCATCCGAGTGCGTGTGGGCGAGTGATGTCGCCGCAGCCCTAGACATGCCATGCCTCGAACCAACGTACCGCGACTTGTCAAGCTTGTTTATGGAGGTTCTCCAAATATCTAGTCTAGGCTTTTCGCAGATCCTCCAACAACTCGCCACGATTCGAAGAAGCAAGGCCGATCTCTCGGTCAACCAAGCGAAATTGCTCCTCGAGTCTATCAATGATCTTATGCTAGCGCTACCGGGCGAGTCCAATACCGCAGAGCATCGAATTTCCCAGTCGAGCATGGAGGTCTTGAGAATAGAGTTGCGAGACGTTCGTGTCTTTCCCGTTCGCATGCGGGACGGGCCAGTACAGCTCCTGACGGCAAACGACAACTTTGCCATCTCGGATGAATATACCTGCGAGGAAATGGTTCGAGGCAAGATGGACATACTTGATTTCGACGTTGACACGGTAAGGCGTCTCGATCCGCTTCTCCGAGCTACCGGCTTGGCAGAAAAGTACATGTCACAGTCCATCTACGTGACGGGTCAGGCTTCTATATACAGAATATTCGAGTTGGATCAGACGCTCTCCTCTACCATATGCCGCAGAGCTGCCGTTTGGACAAGGTAAGTCTTCTTGCTAATCGAATCCGCAATCGTAGACCGGACTTGTGTGTCTACTTTTCCATGATGTGCTAACAACCATATCTGCGGACAGCATCGCGGCCCATTACAACAGTCCTCGTGTATCTGGGGGGACATCCGAGCTTCGTGATACCCTTAGCAACTTGAGAGTCTTCAATTTCATCAAGCCAATGCCAGCATCGGTCTTGGCTCGGAGCGAGGCCGAAACCGATAGCCCGCTTCGCATAGAAGAGGCCGTTAGCGGCAAGCTGAGGATTTATATCCCCGCGGCCTCGGAGTACTTTGACGACAGAGAATACTGTCTCGCCTCACGACTTCCGCTGGAGCTTGCGGCGTATCTGATGAAGTGCAAGCCCAGTATAGTCGATCCCCGGATCGTATGCACCGTTGGGAGCGTCCTCCAAGTCCAGCCCAAGACGGCCCTCCGAATCCTCCGCGACAAGGCGATTCCCTTTCTAGGCCCAGCGTTTGATGAAGCCGCTCTGATGGCCGATCAATCGAATCCTCGTATGAGCGTGGCTCCGAAGAAGAAGATCAAGCCTCGCGTCCGGCTTCCGCCAGCCGCCACGACGCCGAAACTGCCCAAAGACAAGGCGTCAGTCCCGCCGAACCCGAGTGATTCTCAGAGCAAAGATGCATTGCCCCCGCGGGATTCTCCTCTAAGTCTGGACGACTTACTCGGAATGCCTTACCCGCCTCGAGTTGTTTCGACACGGCAAAATCATGATCTAACAGCAGACCCAGCATACGTCCACCTTCTCGAGCACGTTGTTGCAAAGGCCCGCGTCGCGCAGTTGCCGTACGAGAGCGCTGCCTTTGACATGTCAACACTCCTTGATGTGGTAGATAACAAGTCGACAACAGAAAAGGCATTTTCTTTTGTCACCGACGACCAAACTGACTGGCAACGTATGGTCGGCGCGGCGGGTGAACTCTTTGTAAGTCTCGAATCCACCGTCAACACTCCAACGCAATCAATTATTGCTACGAAGAAAGTCTTTGACTAAGATTCGCACGCAGACATTCGAGCTCCTCTTGGGACTCAAGCCGAAGCTCCCTGACTTCTCAAGGGATAACTGGGAGAGCGTAGTGCGCCACTTCGCCGCAGCGCACCCAGAGTATGAGAAACTGACCAAGAACTATGTTCCCGAGCAGTCGGACATCTTCTATCGGGATTCAAATAGTGTGTTGACTGCGGCGTTCATCGAACGGGGCTACCTTGATGAGACCTGGCGCGGCTCCACGCCAGATTACTACATTGAGGTCAAGGCCACCATGCGGAATCTTGAGAAGTCGTTCTATATGAGCAGTTATCAATTCGATCAGGTGAGTCTGACAGCCAAGTCATGGCTCCCAACGTAGCTTCAGGGATGTCACCCCGTTTGTCTCGCGTCTGGACCGATGCTAGTTTTCGACAAAACATGCCACGACAACTCCCGTTTTCTCTCTATATTTATCCAGGCGGGTGCTGATATATTGAACGCAGATGAAATCCATTAAAGAAAGCCAGGAATATCGACAGAAGAAACAGCTGTATGTCATTTTCCGCGTGTACGGGCTGAACTCTGGCCACGTCGGCGTCAAGGTGTACGCCGACCCTCTTCGGGCTAAAGAGGAGGAGAGATTGGATTTCGAATTGACAAACGGAAGTTGGACGGTCACGCCGCAAACATCACGGACGCATCCAGCACCACAAACACCGGGTCTCTCTACGTGGGCGCCCGTCGGCGGAACAGGTTCAACGTTCGATTTTGGAGGGGCTTCCGTTGTGTTTGGACAGTCACCTGGTTCTTTATAAATATATGTAGTGGTGGTAAGTTGAGTACTAAATACATAACTATTTTATAAAGTCTAAGTTTTAGGTTGATTCAATCCTTGGGATATTTATAAATAAATAATTACGTTAAATTTATGAACTATTTCAATATATACACAAACTTATTTAGTCTTTTTAGTTACACTCGATATTATCAGATAGATAATTACGCAACAGTATTTTTTTTATTATCCAACTTATGCCTACAGATTAGAAGTACTGGTATGATATTATTCTAACCCTATATAAAGATTATGTCTTGAGAGATTGCCTTAAACGATCAAGAGCTAATTGATCCCTCTCCCGGGAATCAGAGTCCTCAATCTTTTCCTCTATAGGCTTGGAAAACTCCAGTATAAACTGTAACATCCAACGATCTAGACGAAACGAACTATTTGTGCTTTTTAGGCAGGCATTGTGAAAGGCTCTCAATCGACCGATTGAAGCTGACACAACAGGCCAGTACGAACGAAGAGTTGTAAGTGCCTCAAAGTTAGACTCGAGGCGAGATTTTGCCATCGATATCTCTTTGTTGTCGGCACTGAAAAGCACAGTGTGAAGTTGTGTTGTTGAAGCGAGCACAAGAACATGTCCGAGTAGGGAGTATAGGACATCAGTATCTGGTCGCTCCTTTGCCTGAGATACAATTTTGCAAATGTTTGCAGCATGACTTTTACACTTTCTAGCATTAATGTGTGCAGAATTGACGGGCATTTCTTCAGCAGCAGTTTCGCTGAGATGCAGAAATTGGTAAAAGAGAAGCTGCCCAGCATGGTTGTAGTTGATGTGGAGGCTTATAAATATACGCCCGAATCCTTTGCCAGCCCAGTATTTTAAGTTGGCTTCGGTGTACTGCATCTGAGGCGGCATCTGAGATACCCAATCGTCAAGAGACATAGATAGAGGATGTATCAGGTTTTCGGCCGTTTCGGTATTTGGTTGTTCGGCTACAATTGTGACGCAGAGATTGTTGATGTCGTTTAAGAGACTGTTAAGTCTCACCATATGAGCAAGCACCGAAAAGTGAACATCCTCTCTTTCAGTCAATGTTATGTCGATGGAGGGGCCCAGCTCTGCCAGGTCACCTGGCTGAAGTTGTGCAAAGGTCAATTCGCTCATTGGCAGCGGAACTTCCTCCCTTGGCTTGATTGTCCTCGGAAGACAAAGAGCAGAGGATATCCAGGTATCTGATGTGATCAAAGACCACCAGACTATAAAGAGGAAACGTCAGCGTGTTGTCTGGTATGCATGTGGCTTACACACCTCTGCGATTTACTTCTCGCTCAATTTGCGTCATTACTGGAACATTGGGGAGATCAATCAACATAGCCATTCGACAGGCGATGGCATAGTAGATAGACTCTGTGCTTGGCTCCCCTTCATTCACAAAGTTGGCCGCCAATAAAATGCATGCCTGAACAGTTGTCAAAGATATCTCGTGCAAGTCAAGGAGTCTCTCCGCTTCCCTGGCATAAGGGCGGCCGCGAGCCCATACATCAATACCAGCGAGGCTCTGATGTGACGAGAACCGAGCAGAGAGAGCGATAACTCCAAAGAAGAGGATCTTGGGCACGGAACCATCTTTGACAGCTGCTGTAAATGTTGCCTGATGAAATATGTTGGGAAAGGAGACGTGGATATACCGAAAATACAATTCTACCAGTTCCTCGCACAAGGCTTGATCCGGAATAAATGCAGCTGAAGTCTGAGCTGTGATGGTACCCTGACGATTGACAAGAGGTTCGTAGGCTATGATGACAGACTGCGTCGCTTGACGACTAGCAGAACACGTCAAGTTTCGCTGAATGCAAAAACTGCAACTCGTACCCTGACGAGACTGGTAACATTTCTTTCGTCGACTCCTGCAAGCGGTGAGATGTGTGTTGAGGGTGGCACAAGGTGCAATGTGGACTAGTACCTACCGACAAGCCAAGCAAGCTGATTGAGGTCTCATGAGTACGAAGATTGTACTGGCACAAGAAGAAAAGTGGAGGTCGTTACAATGAGATCTTGTTCCCCAATATTTCACTGATCAATGCTTGTTCATCAAGACTTTACCTTTCTAATCCGTATAGGTGAGGGGTTGGACAAAACTCACCTCGGATGTCCTTCTCAAGTCGGCTTTACTGGCCCGTGATTTCTTCCAAGCTTACCATTCCTCCCCAGTTTCTTCCCGCCGGACACATGGATCGGCGTCCACATCCCTGGAAGCCCTTGTATCATGCCCCCCTCATCGCTCACAGATCCTCCGGGTTCTTCTGTTAGTTGCTGACGCTATGCCACAACTAGGCTGGCGTGGTGTATCTGCAGCGAAGGAGTACGCAAATACGCGTATTCGTGTTTATCGTACAAAATAGCACTTGCATTCCCCATCTGTGTTATTCAGGGATTCAAGGGTGGGAGTAGGGTCCTTACGGTAGCTTACTTGGCATATTTCTTTCTCATTCAAGCTTGCGTTCAAATGTTGAGCCGGTCGGTTGACTGCGTTTGGCCGTTTTACCCTCGGAACGGGTTTCTGAAGCATCGCGCATTTGGTCCTAACTTCCTCGTGCTCATCTGACATGTTGCTCACGGTCAAAGGTTTAGTCGACCAAGAAGAGCCCAGTTTTACAATACGTGGTTGATTGTAATCCTTGCAAAGCCGCCAAGTTTTCCGACGTGCAGCGTCCTACGACCCCACTCGAGCAACACACCACAACCCCCTTCTTTCTCTCGGCATTCGGTGTAATCCATAGCGTCGGTTCGTTCGCCAGGCCGAGCCCGAGCTATGGATCGACTCTGGGATGGGGTGTGGCAACTTACATATTTGCGTATGACCTGTATTACCCCGCGTCGTTCCCCAGACCGCTCTCACGGGGTCCGCTTCGGCTCTTCAACACAGCCAAACGTGCCGAGCTAAGCACAAGTTTGAGACTTAGCTATGACAAGACGAGTAAACCGCTACTCTCGGATGTTGACTTGGAAGTAACTCGAGCGGGGTGAGTAGGCACATGTTTAGCCGAAAACGCTGAAGTTCAGGACTCTAAATGCAGATAAAAGGCAGTAGGTTCGAGTCGTAGTGAAGTCCGGGAAACTACAGCGAACATCTTAGAAACCAACAAGCTTCACTCTATTCATCATGAGGATTCACATTCTGAACTCCGCTCTCCTAGTCTGTCTCTTGTCCAGTTCCGGACAAACATTCGAAACTGGGCCCCAGAACACTGACAGAGGCTCAAGGTAAGGCAGAGTCCACATCACTTGCCCGTACCATCGCTTACACTCTCCAGGCAAACTCACTTCCATCCAGTGGGGCTCGCGTTAGGTAGTCAACCGTCAATTAATGGTGGAACTTTCCACCAATTCTCATTAAATCAGAGCGTACCATTCGCGACCTTAGACTATGGCGTTGAGGTTGCTGGCTATCCGTCATTTGAGATCAAATCTGTGTCAGGTCCGGTGCAGATTGAGGTCAAATACTCCGAAGAAGCGTCAGGACTCAGTCAAAACTTCTCGGATGGGCCGTTTCCCTACGCGGTTGCACTCGCAAACACGTATCGAGTCGAGACGTTTGAAATCACAAGACCAGGACGAATCGACGCCTTCCTGCTCCAAGGTGGCCAAAGATGGCAGTCGATTAAGCTCATCACAAAGGGCAGTGTTACTTTCAAATCGGTCGGCTTTACTGCAAGCGTCCCGGTTGTCGATGTGGATGATCTCCCTGGAAGTTTCTTATGCGACGATGAAGTTCTTAATGAGATTTGGAAGGTAAGTCTATCCCCGAGCGTCTATTCAAATAAGAATCTAATTAAACTGATGCAGCTTGGGGCAAGAGCCGCTAGTATGTCATGCGTAGAATCTGGAAGTCAAAAGACCATGTGGGAGATTGACCGTAAGAATGGTGCATTCGTTCGAGGTATGCGATCAGGCATCACTGCCTTGGGGGCCTTCTTTGAGAATTATACACTGGAATTCGACACAAAGGTCGACAAAGGTGGCATTGGCTGGACCGTGGTATGAGCTTCTCCCTTTTATTGTCATGTTTTGCATCCACTAACAATTGCATCTAGGCATTCCCACTTGCCTCGCCTGCCCAGGGTATTCAACTTAACTTAGTCGCCGACAATCAACCATACGCAAACGCAAACAAGACCTTGATGCGTCCAAACTCGATTCTCTTCGGCTACGGCTACTCGTTCGTCAATGTTACGACGCTTCCATCATGGCATCTAGACACGTTCAAGGTGCCTTTTTCTGTCAAGGACAACAAGTGGTATAGAGTCAAGACTGTCCTCAATGGCAAAAGCATCTCCGTGTCTATAGACAATGTTGAGATTTTTGATGTTCCACTGAGCAGCTACCCAGTTGGCTCCAGCCGATTTCCAAGTGGCATCATTCCTAGCAAGGGTTCATTTGGCTTCGGCGGCTGGCAGGACCAAGCGGGTTACTTCAAAAACGTTGTTGCCTACGACACTGCGAACAAAACTGAGATATATCGGAACCCCCTGACAGATGCTTCCGAAGATGGTGTGGTGAGAGAATACGGCGTCCGTGCCAATTATAAGGGCGCCTGTCTGGACGGCCCAAAGCGTGATCGTCTCATTTGGCTAGGCGATTTCCTGCATACCGTCCGGGTCATTGGAGCCAGCACTTCGAGATTTGACTTGGCTCGAGAGACTCTCCAGACTCTTCTTGATTGGCAAACGTCGAGTGGGCTGCTTCCCTACGCTCCTCCGCTTGGGTATGATCCTGTGGAGGCATCGTACGCCTTCGCTCGGGGTGGAGCATCTTACTTCATGGGCCAAGAAGTGTATGGAATTATTCTACCCGACTACCAGATATTAGGCATATTGTCTTTTACAGAGTATGTTCGGATGACCAACGACTTGAAATTCGCAAAGAAGACTTGGTCTCAGTGGAGGTCTAACTTGCAATACCTCACGAGCAACATTGCCTACAAGACCACTGGACTACTCTCATTGCCTGGGGCATTCCTAGGCCCTTCCCATGAGGGCTCTGCAATTAATTGTGCCCTCTTGCAGGCCTTGTCACAGATGGCTGATGTCGCAACAGCTATCAACGAGAAATCAGATGCAAACAACTACCGAGGACTAGCGAGGAACCTGACACTGGCTGTGAATGATCATCTCTGGAATGAGAAACGTGGTTCATACAGCACCTCAACCACCGATTCAGATGGGGTCTCTGTCAACAGTATTGCGTTCTGTATCACGTCAGGAGCTTCCAGCCGGGTCAAGGCGGCTCGTCTTCTTGCATCACTCGAGGGTCTGGAGCTTCACCCTGGATACAAGGATTCAACTGCCAGCGATTCATCTGATCCTGATGTCAATATTTCACCAAATACGAATGGGTTTCTACTTTCGGCTCTCCTCGTTCAAGATTCAGCAGCTGCAGCAACCACGTCGATGAGTCTGATCAAGAGCCTATGGACCCCGATGATATCAAACAAGGAAACAAGTACCGGAGCTAGCTGGGAATACGTGGGTCAAACAGGCAACCCTGGCCTAGGACTTTTTACCAGTCTCTCGCATCCTTGGGGTGGCGCTCCAACCTACATCTTAACTCGTGCGGTGGCAGGTATCCAGCAAGCTGAGGGTGTGGATGGCTTCGGGTATAAGAACTGGGTCATTTCTCCTCAAATGGGACTTCATATGGGCCTTAAACGAGCGACAGCAAAAGTCTTGACGGCATTTGGTACCCTTGAAGTCAAATGGCAACTGAGTGGCGGCGTTTTGAAGGTTACAATCAGGGCTCCCAGCAAAACAAGAGGTGTCTTCAAGCTTGGAAACACAATCAAGAGACTTTCAGGGAGGGATTACTATAGTTTTACCGCAAAATTGTAGTGCTAGATTTGTTTTCCCACGAAGCACAAAACAGAAATGTCCATCAACGTTACATTCTACAGTGTCGCTGCACAGGATTGTGATGGTGCCAGAGTGCCCTTGAAGTTCAGAGTAAACTATGATTTAGCCAGCTAGCAATGTATTTTCTTACACCCGCTGCCTCTGCGTGATCCTCAACGAACAAACCTACTTTCCCCTTCATTCTCTACCAGAACGCCTCTCTTCCCCCCCTGTTGCCTGGCGAAGTTCCCGCAGTAGCTTCTTTATGGGTTTCTGTTTCCCACCTGCGCTGACACTTTGGGGATCGTTACGCGCACTACTTATAGACATACTCTACCTATTCCTTGACCAACTATTTGTTCCCATGCATCCCTTCAACGTAGCTATCCGACCTTGAGGGATGGGCTCTGATCGCAGCAGCTACACCTGCAATCTACGAAATATCCACTCACAAAATTTGAGATCAGCGAGCTTAGTGTTTATACAGAAGCTGCATAGAAGATTCCATTAAGAATGAAGAACCTTTGCTGCACTTCACCTCTCGATGAATGATGGATCTCAGCTATAGGGTAAGTGACATCTCGAAATTGGAAGGCTTATATTCCATGATCAATTGGACTGGTATTTCACGCGTTGAGGTGACATGAGGAATGCCTAATCCAGCATAACTCACCACCGCCAGGACTGCAGGGTGTCTCTAACAAAGTGCACCGAATTGTAAAAATCCATTCCGGGGCTCGTGACAAGATGCGTTGTTAGCGCTGTTGGCTCGTTGACTTGGCATCACAATTGTGGGCGAGCTAAGGGGATCCTGGGCAAACTAGTATTTCGCAATACGAGTATTCGCTTAAAGTCGGCGCTGACTCCGCGCCAGACAGGTGGGATTTCCAAACCCCCTGCTACAGAGAAGCTCATCCATTGATGTATGGATCATGTCACTTGAGCACACTACTGCCTGCGCTCGTATTCCATCCAATGCACGAGCGAGCTTTTAGCAAGATGGCTCGGCAATGGGCAGGCCAAGCTAGTGACTCACAGTATTGAAAAGAGCCAAAATTATCTCGTGCTCTTCCTGGTACCAAGTAAGAAGCTCTGAGCACCGAAACTGAGAGTGGATTTACGGCTGTGTTGATCGCCGATGAGCCAACACTTGAACAGATTGTAGATAAAATTGCTTGAAATTGGCCAGAAAACTACGAATCTGTCAGACGAACAAATCAGACGCAAGTATTATGATGCGCCCGAGCAGTTATTTACGGTCATACAGTAATGAGCCGTAGAGATAATATTATCCTTGGTGTTTGTTATAAACTTTTTACTCAAGGTGCACAAGTAACGATTTCATAGAAATTGTGAATAACCCATCGCCATGGTAATCTCTTGCGTAATTTCTCCAGGTGTCACATCAAGGAAATAATTAGATATAGTTGGATATCGATGAAATACTCACGGCGAAACCCCGCTTTCTCAGCATGATTTCGTTATTCCAAGCTCTTATCAAATCCGGCCTCTCTGCGCCTCTGAAAAGATTGCTTCAAATAAGAAGCAGACTTTTTCGGGGTTCGTACCAAGGTTGTGTAATCAACGTGAGTTATGCCAAACCGTGGGCCATAACCGGCGGACCATTCTAGCAGTTTGTCAGCTAACGTTTCACATGATAAGCCAAAGAAGATGCTGGCAGCATACCGTAATTATCCATCAAACTCCATGCGTAATAGCCTTGCACCGTCACGCCATCGTCGTAAATAGCTCGGGATATGGCATCCAGGTACAAGCCGAAATACTTGATACGGAACTCATCATTCACAGCTTGCTCCAAACTCATGGTGCTTTCACCAGGACATGGGCAACCATTTTCAGTGACGACAATAGGCAGATGGTAACGGTCCCAAACCCACTTGAGTAGCTTTTGGAATCCTGTCGGTGCAACTCGCAGCCATGACATCCCGGACACAGGCCCAATCTCCTTACCCTCAATGTTGGTGGGCAGCTCCTCGACATTTCCTGTCCAGTCATCGTCGACTGGGGGTTCCGGTAGCGCTCGTGCATACTTTGTCGTGTAGTGATTCATACCATAGAAAGCGTTTATGGGGGCAGTCCGGCGAACAAGGTCCAGTTCCTCGGATGTGAACTCTGGAAGTCGATCGGCGAGCTGGGCGCGCATCGCTGGAGGGTAATCCTGGCCCAGAAAGATGGGATCGCCAAACCATCCAATATAAAACTCCATTCTTCTCTGTGCAGCTGCCGTATCGGCCTCGCTATGAGTATCGTATGGCTCATAGTAATGGCCGTTGAGCACTATCGAAATGGTGCCTTGCTGGGATGGTTGGAAGTCTGATGCGTATGCGTAAGTCGCAGCAGCATGTGCTAGGATCATGCTATGCCCAACACGCCAAGGTTCCGTCTTGCTATCGCCGCCTGTCTGTGTACTGCGACCAGGAGCAAGAACGCCACTGTGGTGCCCAAACACCGAAATGATATACGGTTCGTTGAATGTAATCCATTTCTGGACCCTGTTACCAAATGTAGAGAAGCAGAGTCGTGCGAATCGTTCAAAATCCGCTTGAAACTCTTTGCTGTTTAAAAAGCCTCCATAGCGCTCGTAGAGCGATTGAGGAAGATCCCAGTGGTAGAGAGTGACAACCGGCGCAATATTGAGTGAGACGAGACGATTGATGAGATTATTGTAGAAGGCGATTCCAGTCTCATTAACTGGATCATCTCGTCCCCCCAGAGGAATAACTCGAGTCCACGCAATGGAGAAACGGTAGACGTCCACTCCATATGAGGACATTAAATCAACGTCCTCGGTCATGCGGTTGTAGTGATCGCAAGCAATGTCAGCATGCTCCCCGTTCGTTTGAGAGGGTACCGCGTGAGAAAAAGTGTCCCATATTGACTTCCCCTTGCCATCTTGGAAAGCCCCGCCCTCGATCTGATATGCTGCTGTAGCCGTACCCCAGACAAAGTCGGGTGGCAGCGGGAGCTCTTGGGCGTTGATACCATCGAGAGTCGATTGGCTGTTGCGAATGCTGTTATTTTCAGCTTTGAACATTGCTGCAAAGGGAACGTAGGAAAAAGGGTATAAGTAATTTTATTGTGTGAGATTGTTGGGAGTACTGGAGAATGGGTGCATTTGCGGTCGGCAGAGTTGGGAAACGTGGCTCCGATACTAATATTGTCTTGGGCTACGTACCTGAAAGTACTTGGTAATCATGATGTCCCCGCTAGAATTGAATAAACGGATACAAACGGGGCGAATTTTGTTGAACTGAGATCATATGGTATGGGGAGTACTGTTGAATATGAAGTCACCAATAGAACCCTTGCAATGCCGCCAAATTTCCCGACGCAGAGTTCTATCACACATCCGCTGCTACCTCGTAGGCCTAAACATACAACTACTGCAGGGATTAAGTGCTTCTCCGCGTGATTTAACCAGTCTCAAGTGAAATTTTCCGACGCAGAGTTGCGCCAAAATATCCCAGTCTCATGCACGGCGAGAACGGAATACACTGCTCCACCCTCTTCGCTTCCTTTTCCGCTCCCCGCACTCTCCCCACGCTCTCGCCGCCCTGTACCCTGTCAGCACATCACGTTGCCATGGGTCTATAGCTTAGTTAGTATCCCCAGAAGTATAGGTACAATGCTTCGTCTCAGCAACTTTGTACTACCGGGATACGCTATTCCTAAGTGGAGTTGTGGTGTGGTATTCTCGCCCCCATTTCGGATTGGAACACACCGGCTATTCGTAAGTCATCAGCTGATGACCTCTGATCAGTAAGCCACGACGTTGGCACTTTGGACTTGAAGGTTCGGCGAGCAACGCGTTGAGAACTGTTCTCGGCTATTGAATCTGTTTACGTCGGGTCCTCCTATGCCCACAGTGCATGGAAACTTTGACGCAGAGATGTTATTGTTATGGACTTGGTGGCCAAGCTCCGGACCCAAGTGCAAGGGCAATTGTGCACTAAGAGGACTCAATCGTAGGTTTGCGCCATCTTCCACGGTCAACTTCCCGTTTTGTAATACCCGGTCAATTTAGTATCTTGGAGTGATTCTCGTAACAAGCTGCATCATGGGTAGACGTGCTGCTCAATTCAGGCTACAAATAGGTAGTTCAACCCTACCGCCAACTAATGGGGGAGAGAATCTTCCCATAGAACTCTCTTTTTCCTCTGGTAGAGGCAAACTTCATCATCATTGTTCATACGTATCTCTATATCCATCATGGCTACCTTCAAAATGTCTAGCAGGGTGCCATCTCTTGTTGGCTTTACGGCCTTACTCCTACCACTCCTACCCGTGGTTCCTGGCACCTTCATACCACCCCCTCCAAATCCAGAGGCAATCGAGGTCACCGAGCTTCGATTGCCTCCAGCCATTACGAGCCATGAAATTGGCGCTTGCAGTGATGAGATGAATCCGCACCGTACAGGCTGTATTCACCAGACCACAAACTTGCTCGGAGGAGGTTTCACTCCAGATGGCTTGGGGGTTTGGGCTGGTATGGACTTTGCTGGTGCACCAGAGTCGCCCGACCCAGGCAACATTTACAACGGCACGCACTTGGTGTTAATCAAAGCTGACGGCTCAAACTTCACCAATGGGGACTCGTGGAAGTGCATCACTTGTGGTGTACCAAAGGAGAACGGCAAATTCAATGACGGAGATCATCTTGAATATCCACAAGCCTTCAAAGATGGGACTCGGGTCCTAGCTGGAAGCTACATTATCGATTGTGGCGGAATCAGCTTTGCCAGTGAAGAGTGCACGCCCAAGCAAGTACACATCTACCCGATCTATTGGCCAGTCACAGTGGATGGAACTGGAGCAAGTGGTTCCATTCGCGAACTGCGTTTGCATCCAGATGATGTCCATCTGGCCTGGAGCTCATTGAGTAGCGCTGGGCAGACAGCCTTTGTTGGTCGACTGAGCTTGAATGAGTTGCCCACGACCGGAATTCCATTGGCACCAAGATATGACCTCACTCATGTCAACGTCCTGTTCGACCCGAGCCGCAGTAGTTCGATTACTGTCGAAGGTGGCAAGATGCAGATCAGACCTGACGCCATTACTATCGGAGAGGTCCGTGGCTTCAGCGGCACTGGTGCTGAAGTCACCTACGTTGGGTATCCCGCCGAGTCGTGTAACATGGACGTCTTCGCCATAAATCTCTACACGGGAAAGATTCGTCGATTGACCAGACATCCGGAATACGCCGATCCAGTTGATATTTCCCCCGATGATAAGTGGACTGCAGTTATGGACACTCGTGGCAGCAATCGCCAAATGTTCATGGCAGGTATGAGGCAAATTCCACCAGTCATCGACCTGCTTGTGACAGCGGCGGCCTCTTCCACTCGCAATAATGGAGAGAGGCGCTTTTTTCAGCCGTATTTGATCGACAGTTACGGAGATCGTGGGTCGTACTTCGGGCAACAGATCAATGCAGCTGGGAGCGGCATCCCGGGCAGTGGTGCCATCAACGATCCGGAGTGGAATGGAAGGGCTGATCCCAAGTGGTCGCCTGGAGGGAACCGCATCGTCTACTTCCAGGCACTGACTCTGTCTCCTGCTTGTGGAGGCGAGAACCCACTCCCATGCTACTCATCCACTGCAGAGGGTGGACGTGACCGTCGTCTGATGGTTGCTGATCTGGTTAGTCGACAGCCTAAGGAGCACCCGCCAGTTGATCTCCTACCCGACACTATCCCCTGGGCGATTCCATACGAGCTTGGTAGCGCTATGCCAGTGGCACTGCGTCCTCCGAGAGGAAACTTCACGCTAGAGGGCTTGGAGACGGGATCTGCAGATGTCATGATTGTGGAGGATGATTCCAGGACAAGCATCACCACTGTCAGGGTCACTTATCATGAATTTTCCAACGACGGGCTTCTCTTCTTGAATGGGAACGAACAAGTGACGTATAGAGTGGAAGGAAATTCTCTTCCGATACTGGAGTGGCATTCCAACCTCACCCAGCATGGAGAGACTAATGGTACAAAGATGACAAGTCCGGGAGGGTTCTTTTTGACTGTTGATATGTTTCACAATGTATTTGAAGCGAATGGAACACTAACCACCACTCTGGACGGTGTTGTATACACCCAACCTCAAAATGGAGCCTAAAAGGTGTATGAGGTGGCGTCATTCATTTTTAGCTAAGACACTAAGCTCATAGGTCCTAAGAATGGGCTGCGTTGAGGCGATGATTTTACATCATGACATCCATCGAGTACTCCAACAAGTATTTGAAGCATGTTCAACAGAGTGGTAGAAACGGAATTGATCAATTTGTTTTATGAAATGGTGTAACCGTTTACGCCTTGACTCAAGTCCATGTCGTGCTACAAGGTTGTCTTGGCCCAAGTTGTGACCTGATCATTTCTCAAATCTAGACGGTTAACCCGGAAACTATTCGCTAGCCTCGCTATAGTTGATGCCGAGAATCCTTGTTTCTTGTTCCGAACCCGGGGGAACTCGGGGATGACCAGGTTCGATCTGGAGACAATTCTGCCATGTAAGTACGCCGTGGGTGGATTTACCCGAAGACCCATCTGCTAATGCTACCCCCCATGGCCCCATGGGGCCCCATGTTTATGTCCATCCCCCTCACCATGCTGCAGTAGCGTGATAAGAGTGACCAGGAGTTTTGTACTAGCCCACCCTCCCGATCATATCCGACTGGATGTGTTTTCTATTGCCACAGCTGATCACGGCCATGAGTTGCCCATGGTAGCAACGGGGAAATGAGGCTGCAGGTAGCCCAACGACGAACCGCTACCTGCTCCTGGTAAGGTGCGCATATGAGGCGTTCTTGAGCAGCCTCCCCTCGTCGAACTTGCAATGTGGTTCAGTCAAATGATACGCAAGTTGTGCAACGCGGGGTTCCGGTCTCACGAACCATAAAAGCGCTGAATTCCCTGCTGTGCTAGAGGAAGTCTGATTTTAACCACTTCACTCACACTTGATCATCACCCTTTTATTTGCTACGCCTACAAGTAACCCCTTACCAGTAGTTCCATTCTACTACCATCATGGCCATCGATGTGGAACCACGCAAGGTTGTGGCGACCGAAATTGACCATGTGTCCTCCAAAGATTTCGTTGAAACCAACCCAGCTGGGGCTCAGCTTGCCGCCGTCACTGAGGCGGACAAATCTTCGATGATGTCCAAGGGCATGAGGAAGCTCTGGGCTGTTGTGAGTCCCATCCTCGACTAAGTTCCTAGGTTATCGACTCTGATATTGGTGCAGTGTTTCGTCAGCTATTTCATCTCTACCATGAATGGTTTCGACGGTTCTCTAATGGGATCTGTCAACGCAATGGAAGAATATCAAAAGACCTTCGGCTTGGATGGCGCTGGTGCCAGTACTGGCGTCATCTTCATCATCTACAGCCTTGGCTCGGTGGCTGCGTTTCCCTTTTGCGGTATGATAGCGGATGGCTTAGGTCGTCGCAAATGCATTGCCATCGGTTGTTTCATTGTGCTTGTCGGAACTGCTATCCAAGCCCCATCCAACACCAGATCCCAGTTCATGGGCGGTCGCTTCGTTCTCGGGTTTGGAGCCGCCATCGCTCAAGCTGCCGGGCCAGTCTACATCGTCGAACTAGCCCATCCTGCTTTCCGTGGGGTTCAGGCTGGAATTTACAACACGTTCTGGTGGCTCGGGAATAGTGAGAACTCCATTCTATCAAACGTGCCGAATGGGTGCTTATAATATACTAGTTCTCGCAGCATGGACGACTTACGGATGTAACAAGAACATTCAAAGCAGTTGGGCGTGGCGCATCCCGACTACGGCTCAGGCCTTTCTCCCTGGGATTGTTCTCCTCATCATCATGTTCCTCCCTGAATCTCCACGGTGGCTGATCGCACATGATCGGCATGAGGAGGCCATCGATATTTTTGCCAAGTATCATGCGGATGGTGACAGGGAAGCTCCAATCGTGACTCTTCAAGTCGGCGAGATTGTTGAACAACTACAGTTGCACGACCAGCAGCATCGATGGTGGGATTTCCGGGAGCTCTTCAGCAGTCGGGCGACTTGTTACCGATCCATGATGGTCATCTGCATGGCCTTCTTTGGGCAGTGGTCTGGAAACACAATTGTTTCGTATTTTCTGCCAGCAATGATCGAGAATGGGGGCATTACCAACACTTCGACGCAGCTGCTCATTACTGCTATCAACCCAATCTTCTCTATGATAGCAGCTGTGGTGGGAGCATCATTATTGGACAAACTCGGCCGCCGGGTCATGCTCCTCGGCGGGCTAACGGGTGCTCTTGGGTGCTACATCGCAGTAACAGCATTCACTGCCAGATCAGTCGACAACCCTAACCTGGTCTACGGGTTGATTGTCTTCATTTACCTCTTTGGTATTTTCTTTGCAGGTGGTTGGACGCCTCTGCAAGTTTTATACCCCGTCGAATGCTTAGAAAACCATACTCGTGCCAGAGGTGCGGGAATGAAGTTCCTCTTCCTCAACATTGCCTCCATGACCAACACATATGGAATTTCTGTGGGGATCAAGAAGATTGGATGGAAGTTGTATTTGGTTTTCGTTGGATGGCTTTGTGTCGAAATCGCAGTGGTCTATTTCTTATTTGTTGAGACGGCTGGGAAAACGCTGGAAGAGTTGTCGGACATCTTCGAGGCGAAAAACCCGGTCAAGAAGAGCCTCGAAAAAGTCAAGTTTCAAATTAGCACCAACAGTAAAGCGTTGAGCTCGGAGCATGACGGAACAGTGTAAGCAGCCATGCGAGTGCCAGTGCTGCTTGGTGGCTATGCGCCAGAGTACTGTCTTCTCAGCACGGGACGGGCATTTGTAGCATTCCTGTGTTGGAAATGATCACGGCAACATTTCGAGTAGTTCTTCTAGTTCTATTACAACGATCATTCCTCTTAAGCTACCTAACATTGAACATAAATCGAGAAATAATGCATCCTCTGTCTGCCATGAAATAGATAATGATGGGCATGAGAGCCTGCGCGACCCAAATACTGTACTCATGTAAAGTCTCTATATCGTTATGATTATATTTTGACCGTAGCTTGAAACCCAAGCCTTCCAGGCATAGTCATGATCATCAACTGGTTTCTGCTGTGCAGTTTAGCTCTGTATCTGTGAGCTTGGCCTTTCCTAGATGTAGCTAGCCTTGTTCTCAATTTCACGTCAGCAGGTAAGTAGTACAAGTACTGTAACAAGAGCAGGCGATGCGCCCACCCCAGTTAACTTGACCCTTGCAATTCCGCTGCATTCCCCGACGATGAGCTACAGACACGCCCCCAAAGTCCAACTGCATCTGCGGTTGGAAAAGATTCTCATCTCATGACCCTTGTAAACAATATGACCGATAATAGAGCCGCAATGCAGCCACACCGCAACTGCAGCACCATACGCGAGACAGCTGCCCCTGCAATACCGCTGCGTTTCCCGACGCTGAGCTGTGAACACACCCCTAAAGCTGTTCAAGTTTCATTAATCCGTCGACTTAAAACTCTACACATAATGTGACCCGTTAAACACCGCATCGCACCCTGCAATACCGTTGCGTTTTCCGACACTGAGCTGGGGGGACACGCCTCTTAAGTCTAAGTACGATCAAAACTGGGGGATTCATTCCCCGCGTTGCTGTTTGGTCGGTTGAATACTTCCGAACCTTGAGACCTATCTTCGTGCAGTAGCTCCTGGCAGTTTGTCTGCAGAGAGAGCCCTTGATGCCGAGCTCCGGGGTATTCGTCCCCCCCTCCTTACCCTGCTCGTATATCGCAGCATCACGAATTCCGTCGGATTTTCCGACGTCAAGCAGTCTCATTATCCACCCTTGGGCAATTTGAATTACCTCGGCTACAGTTTAGGCCCGTCAGTGCATGTCAATGCATGACTCAGTGCCCGTTTCCCAGAATGAATTTAGCCAACTCTGATGTCGAGATTTTAGAACCATCATCATCCCGGAGAGCTCAAATAACCTGCGTTCCGTAGCAATCGATCTGCTCCTCTCAAGCCAAAAAGGATTTGTCGAGATATTCATAGTCTCAACTCTACGAAAATGGTGATGATCCACGGCATCCCCTCTCAGGAAGTCCAGGGGAGAAATGATTATGAGAACGAAACCGTCTTTCGGAGGAACTGTCTTCCTACGCGAGCCTACTACATACCCGCTGATTCTTTATTGTTGAATGGCAAGTGGGACTTTCATTATGCATCAACCCCCCTCGAAGCTCCTGGCTCTGAAGCAATGCCTGGCCTTGAAGCGCCACCCGTATCGTGGTCTAGCATTCACGTCCCCGGTCATTGGCAGCTTCAAGGCTGGGGACATCCCCACTACACGAATGTTCAATATCCAATTCCTGTATGTCCTCCCTATGTGCCGACGGAAAATCCCACCGGCACCTATCGACGAGTCTTTCATATCCCAACAGGGTGGGAACCGGACTCGCAACTACGACTCAGGTTCGATGGAGTTGACTCTGCTTACCATATTCGTGTAAATGGCGTTCTTGTCGGCTATGCCCAAGGTTCTCGAAATGCATCCGAATTTGATGTGACCGCCTACGTCAACTGGGAAGGCCATAACGAGCTCTCGGTCACTGTCTATCAGTGGTCTGATGCGACTTATATCGAGGATCAGGACCAATGGTGGCTTTCTGGTAAGTGAGCTACGCACGAGTCTGCAAATGTCACTAATACCTGAGTAGGCATTTATCGGGACGTTTATCTTCTCGCATTTCCATCGAAGCATCGAATTGAGGACTGGTTCATCCGCACAGACCTGGTCAACGAATACCAGGACGCGACATTGACCGCAACCGTTGACATCCTGAATCAAGGTGAAGGGACCTTGAAGCTGACTCTTGAAGAGTTGGCCAAGAATGGAGGCGGTCTTATTGGAGAAACCCAGGTTCTGGTTGACTCTGACACTACAAGGGTCAACCTAAGTCTTTCCGTCTCCGGCCCTAAAAAGTGGACAGCTGAAACACCGCACCTTTATCGGGCGAAGCTGCAGCTTGAGAATGGAACCAGAATACTCTCTGTCTTCCAGAATGTTGGCTTTCGCACTGTTGAGCTCTTGAATGGCCTCATCTCAGTCAATGGCAAAGCCATAAGGATTCGGGGCGTTAATCGCCATGATCACCATCCTCGCTTCGGACGTGCAGTGCCAATCGACTTCATCAGAAAGGATTTGATTTTGATGAAGTCACACAACCTCAATGCCGTCAGATGCAGTCACTATCCATCAGACCCTCGGCTTTATGATATCGCCGACGAGCTGGGGTTATGGGTCATGGATGAAGCTGATCTAGAGTGTCATGGGTTCTCACGTGCTGTCACGCGGCCGCTGAATTTGTCCAAGGAATTGACTTATGGGGCAAGAAAAGAAATGGTTTTCAAAAAGTCTGCGGTGTACACCTCTGACAATCCGACATGGAAAAACGCATATGTGGATCGAATACGCTCGATGCTCCATCGCGACAAGAATCACCCCAGTATCATCATCTGGTCCTATGGAAATGAGTCATTCTTTGGACGGAACCACCAGGCCATGCATGATTTCACCAAGATGGCAGACCCCACGCGACTGATACACTACGAGGGGGACTCCGCCGCCAAAATTGCGGACATGTACTCGTTCATGTACTCACCACTGGATGAACTCGTGGATTTGGCCAAATCAGTCGGCGTGACAGAAGATGGCAGGTATGACAAGCCCATTGTTCTGTGTGAGTATGGTCATGCCATGGGAAATGGCCCAGGTTTACTTGACGATTACGAAGAGGCCTTCCGTACATATCCGAGGCTACAAGGTGGTTGGATTTGGGAATGGGCCAACCACGGACTGTGGAAAGAAGACGACCAAACTACAAAGGGCTTCTACGCATACGGAGGGGATTTCAACGATTTCCCAAACGATGGCGCATTTGTCATGGACGGACTCTGTGGCAGCACACACACTCCGACACCTGGTTTGACCGAGTTCAAAAAGGTCATTCAGCCTGTGCACCTGTCCAGGGATGGTAACCAACTAGTCATTCAAAACCTTTATGACTTTGCTAATTTGGACCACTTGATGGTTTCCTACAAAGTAGAAGAGTTCCATCAGGAGTAAGCAGCATCTCCAAGTCCTCATAGACGGCAATGATACTTATACGACACAGGTCAACTATTCTGTCATCCGGAATGCTAGACGCACCACGAATAGATGCTGGAAAGACGGTCAAAATCCCACTGCCTCAATCCGCGATAAACATTCAAAGTCAATCGGAAGTTATCCTGACAATCACCCTGCAACTGTGCAAGTCTTTTCCATGGGCACCATTCGGGCATGAGATCGCCTGGGTCCAGTTGCCTCTGACCGAGCCTGGGAAAATACTCTTGGATACACCCCAGCTCTCGATTGCTCGCCAGCCGAGGTCGAAAATCTCGAAGCAAACTTTGGGCACGAACTTGACGGTCTGGGGACCAGATTGCAAATTTGAATTCGATCAGGCGAGAGGTTGCCTCAA
The DNA here is from genome assembly GCF_021365365.1 of Ilyonectria robusta. Lineage (NCBI taxonomy): Eukaryota > Fungi > Ascomycota > Sordariomycetes > Hypocreales > Nectriaceae > Ilyonectria > Ilyonectria robusta. The sequence goes on from NW_025764451.1 coordinate 1,024,106, forward strand.
AAGCTGGACGTCAGGAAACACCCCAATTCTCGAGTCGGATCCATCGACAAACGCAGCCATCATACCGTCCTTCTGGCGGCCACCAACCGATAACGATGTCCCCAATTCACTGCCATACTGGAAGCGCTATGCGCTTGACAAGATGACTAGCCAGCTGCGCTCTTTTACAACTCACAGCATTAAAGACGGGCTAAGGGTTACAGCTAAGACATTCTTGTCCCCTCCAGTCCTCGACTGGGGATGGGATTGCAGGATTGACTACACAATTCTCGCAACCGGAGCACTTGATGTATGCGTCCATCTTCAGCCCACAGGCTCCTACCCCAAGCATGTTCCTCGGGTGGGCTTGAACCTCCGCGCCGATCATGCTCTTGCTCAAGCACAATGGTTTGGTCTCGGGCCTGGAGAAGCGTATCCTGACAAGCGTAGCGCGCAAAGACTCGGAATATGGAGCGTGGATTCCGTCAGGGACCTTCACACGCCGTACGAGGTGCCGCAAGAAAATGGGAATCGTATGGACGCGAGGTGGCTTTCACTCACAAACACTCACGGGGCTGGACTACGGGCTCGAATGAGCGTCGAACCTGGTAGCGAAAGCCGCAATTCGCCATTTACTGGTTTTAATTGGGCCGCAAGCCGGTATTCCGCAGTGACGATTGAGGAGGCGAAGCACCCGTGCGATTTGATTGAGGAGAACGCAACGCTGCTCAGACTCGATGCGAAGGTCGCCGGCGTGGGTTCGGCTGCTTGTGGACCAGGCGTGACTGGGAAAGATCTTGTGCACGTACAAGAAGTGACTTTTGGATTCAGGCTGGAGAGTGTCAAGTAGGAAGAAGAAGAATTGTTGAGCTAGATATTGAGAGGGAGATGATTGGAACTTGAGGACACAGACGGCTGCAAGGACACATGAGGTAACAATTGATAAATCTTTTACGTCCCAACACAATCTCTCACCATGTCTGCTCAGGAAACAGCAAAGACATTGTTCTTGGTTGCAAATAGAACCGAGTACGCATACCAGTGATATTCCGCTGCTGCTTATGCTCAATTATATCCGATCTACAATTAATACGTAGAACCCTGAGCTTATTAACAACCTGACTGCAACGGGTCGTTAACTTATTATGTACGACTATACTGGCCTTGGCTACAGCCGCGGTGCCATTACTCCGAGCATTAAGATTTTTGCTCTCAACCTCTTGGCTTTTCTTAACGTCCTACTCCCAAGCCTTAACGTCACGGAAGTCGACGCCCTTGGTTTCTCTATGGGTGATTATATTGCTTAGCAGCTATTGCTTGATGCTCCTGCCGTTATTTGCAAGTTGGTTCTTGCCGGTACTGGTCTAAGCCTCGGCCCTGTTGGTGCGCCCGATGAATGAGGTTCAGTCTACTGTCTTCAATCCAAACCCTGGTCTGCCCACGATCGAGGCTTTCTTTCCCTCCTTTACGACAGGCGAAGAGGGAGTTGCTTGGTTCAATAGAAGTATAACATCGACCAATAGCTAGCCTAGGAAGTCTTGAATGCAAACACCATATTAGCTGAGAAGTATAACATCGCGAAGTGGGGTCGCAGGAAAAAATGGAGAGCCTGAGATCGCCCAGTTTACTACCGGCGAGGACCTTGTGAAGCTCACCCAAGCCTATCAATTTACTTTCGCTACCTTATGGGAATAGTCTCGCTGGAGGCTGTGGATATTCTTTTCCCGCTATCTATATATATAAAGCTTAACGACGAAGTAACCTCGGCTTGGTCTACTCTTGGCCTTTGTATCTCCTGTTGCTACTCACTTGGCTTGAATAGACTTCAAGCGCCAAAAGTGTGGGCGATCTACAGCTATAAGAAGCTATTTTCATTTGAGCTTGGATATGCGTCTTGCATTATAGACGAATGTTACGACAAGATAGAGCCGACCACTTCCCTTCGCTATTCCTCTCGCTAGAGCTTCCACACCTGCCAGCAGTGGCATAGATACCGTACTCCATATGCCCAATACTTGTCATTCGAACTTTCATACTCTTTCACCCTGAAGATCTGTCCTGTCGGCGTCTCCGGGTTGATGCTGTTCAGCCATCGAAGTGTCTCGTTCGGCACCCGCTCCAGTCGCCCTACATACCTTTACATTTCTCGGCCGAAGGTTTTGGCGAGCCGCGCAAGCGTCTCCTGTTCCTCGCGCTCCGGACCGTCTCGTATGCTCTTCCACACAGCTTTGATTTCGGTCCCAACTCGAGCTGGTAGATCTGCTTGAGATCTGATTCCTGAAAGACCTTCGCCCAGCCCGCCTTGTCGATCCACCTGTTATCGTGGTTCACGCTGCCCGGCCTCTACGCGATCTTTTGCCTCTGGTCCTCTTCTACCTTCAGTGCGCGGCCGTACTGGGCCAGCATTCCGTCCCACCCGCGACCAGCTCCACCTCCTTCTTTATTGGCTTTATCTCTATCCCTGTCCCCGTTACGGCGGCCCCCGATATCTGAGTACCGGTTTCCTGTGGTTCTATCTATTATTGCATCGGTCTGCCGCCCTGGTATCTTAGCGACGTCGACGATCCAGTACTTTGTATAGCGCCCCTGCGAGAACGACTGTAGCATCACCTCCTCCCAGCCGCTCCCGACGTCCAAGTGGACCGACGTCCTTGGATGCCCCAGCATGTTCTTCCGATTGACTGTGCGGTACTTGCATGCGGTGCATCTATAGCCTGGAAGCATCTTGAGATTCTCAATTGGAGCACCCCTATCAGCTGGCTTCTCTATATCGCGTGGATCCTTTGATGGCTATTCTGGGCAGTATGCTGTTACCTGAGCTAGGTCTGCTCCTTTGAGTCGGTGCTGCTTGCGGAAATGGTTGACAATCCCGTTTATACCGTCCTTCCCTGGCCGCACTGCTCCCTTGTATGCCAAGTAGATATATACCCTGTGTCGTGAATTAAACCTCACTTGCTGCTGCTGCTGCTGTGGTTGTTGTTGTGGCTGTTGTTGTGCGCAAGCTCTCTCCCGCTTACCCCTCCGGGTCTGTTTCTCTATTACCTTCTCTGTATTTATTGCCTTACCTTGCCTCACCTCCCTCTGTTATAATGAGTAGAATAGATAATGAGAAGGTGAGATTGCTTAACATCTGTACTGCAGTCTGCGCTTTACTTAATAAATACCTACTTCTACGACCCCTTAACTTTATTAATACTTACGTCACATATATATTACACAGCATACAGTGGGGATTGCCTATCACACCCATCACATATATATCATATATATCACAAGTCAGCTATCACTTCAATTAAAAGAACGCGCCAGAGGTGGGGAACGGGAAGACGAGGAGGGGGGGTTCGGGTAGAGCCTATAGTTCCAAGGGATGTTTCTACGTAGTAGTGCCAAACGGTGCCAACGACGTTTTGTGGAAATAAAGGGGTTCTTTTCTTGCTTTTTTCGCACGCTTTAGCCGACAACCCTGCTAAACCCAAGTGAACTGAAGTGGTTGTTTGATTCGGAAAACCACCCTTAATAGCGTCCAGAAGAAGTAGAAAAAAAAAGAGAGAGAAATACAGGCAGTATCCAGCAATAAATATCTAGCCCCTTTTATTTTAGCTCTTATAGCTAACTGCTGAATATATAAAGTTAGATACCAGCAATTTAGTAGTTAGATTATACTGCTCTTTATAGAGTATAAAGTAAAAGTATTCTTTATTAAATATATTAGCTATATTTATTCTAGCACCAGTGGAATATTCCGGAGTTAAGCTCTAAACTATACTCTTAAAGGCAAACATATTTTTTTCTAAATAACCGAAATGAAAAGTGCTTTTCGTCGGTTTCGGTTTCGGACCCGGACTTCATATTGCACCCGTATGCCCTTTATACTGCAGCAAGTTAAGTGCTGTCGATCCGCCAAGAAATTTAGATGCTTGGCCAGGCTTCTAACTGGGTAATAGAAGGCCAAGACATCAGTTAATTTGATTAAAGCACTGAACTCACGGTGGTGCGGAATGAATCAGAACCCCGAGCCATTAGGCTTCAAAATAAAGCAAGTGCCTTTCAACTTTGGAGAGTGTGCCCTCAAGCGTTTTGCGTATTGCTGACTACTTCCGCGTTACATTCAAGCTTAGTATTCACTATGAAGCAAAGTATACCTCTGTTGAGCGTTGTTGCAGGTTTGGGTCTTGCGGCCAACTTGCTCGCATCGCATTTCTCAGGGAAACTATATACACTGACGTTGTCTGATTCTGGGAATCTCATTATTCAATCTGAACACAACTCTGGAAACTGGGCCAAATGGACACACTTCGACGCCGAAACTCAAACCCTCTATGTCACCGACAGTGCGGTTCCTTCTCCTCTAGGAGTCACGACATTCAAAGTTGGAGTTGATGGAAGTTTGACAAGAGAGTTACCCCATGAAACATCTCTTACCGATGGTGGGGAGGTTCATCTGGCCTTGTATGGCGGTGAGGACGGAAGGAAATTCATTGCGTTTCCGCATTAGTAAGTTTCATATGTGCGCCATCGGACCTAGTGCAGACAGTATAATCTAATCGTCTCAAGTTACACCTCGAAAGTTGTGACCTACCAGTTGCCTCTCACATCGGATTCCACCCCCCATCAAACCTTCAACTATTCCGAGCTAGCACCAGGTCCATCCGAGCGCCAGACGGCAGCCCACCCACATGGGGTTCATCTCGATCCCACAGGGAGGTTCATGTTTGCACCAGATCTGGGAGCGGATCTCATCCACATCTATGCCGTTGACTCTGCCACTGGGTTCCTTACCCAGTGTAAGCCAGCTCATGCTCGCCCTGCAGACGGTCCCCGTCATGCGGCATTTTGGTCTCCGTCTGACTCCAAAGGCGCACCAGCTTCTATGGCCTTCAGCGTCAACGAACTCTCCAACACTGTCACAGTATGGGCTGTTTCATATCCTGCCCGCCGTGGCGGGTGCTTATCACTCACTCAACTCCAAGACCTTTCAACGCTTCCCAAGGGTGCCTCGGTGCCATCAGAAGCGAAAGCCGCCGAGATTCGGGTCAAGGGTGATTTTGTTTACGTGACAAACCGACTCGACCAGTCGTTCGGTGCGCTGGGCGACTCTATTGCAACATTCAAGATCAACAGGTCTCGCCGTGGCATCAAGGAATCCGCCAGTCTCCGTTTTGTCGAGCTCACGAACGCACACGCAGACATTCCTTGGGCATTCACGATCAATGAATCAGGAGACCTGGCCGCTGTCGGTGGACAATTGAGTTCGAATGTAATTATTTTGGAGAGAAATGTCACCACTGGTCAGTTGGGTAATGTAGTCGCGAATCTGGCTGTTGGAGAGGTTGGAGTCCCTAATACCTTGTCAGGACTTAGTTCAGTGGTTTGGCTTGAGTGACCACCTTGATACCCTAACCCACCAGCATGTACGTAACGCTACCAAAGTGGCGTCCGGCCTACTAGACAGTCCGTTAGACAGCTCATAAGCAACCCTCCTACGATTTCATTCCACTGCTAAGACCCGAGGCAATATCGAGGTCCGCTGGCGCCTTGGGCATCAGGGGATTGAGGGAAACGAAAGAGCTGATAGCGTACCTAAGCAGGGCTGCAGCCTCCCTGACCTACCCGATGCCCAACCTACACTGGTCGTGGGCTGCTGAGCATGTGACTCGTGCAGGACGATCCTTTGGACCTGTTCCGGATTACTGGGCAAAGGGGCCAGTCGCTGGGCCCTGGACTCGTCCTGCACCAATCAGCCGAACCGGAGAAGGATTGCACATCAGTAGACGAATACCAGGCTCTACGGATAAACGAGCCTCACCGAAATATCCTCTCGGATGTCTCTGGACGCCTCTCAGCACGCGTATGCATCTACTCATGGGTAAAGCTGTCCGAGAAGCCTCTCTTGGCAAAGTTGTCTCCTGGACTGGTAAGCAATCACCCTGACATGTGGATACTTACCAGTCAACACCCTCCCTTTCCGACTACCGGTACCTAATGACGGTGATTATCATTAACGCTACGACGATTAAGACTACTAGTAGAGTCGATCCGCTCGATAAACGTCGGAAGACATTTCTTCTTGCCAATCCGCTAGATTTGAGAAAAGAAAAAAAGCAACGTCTAAAAAGATACTCATATACAGGTGTTGGATAAAATTCCGTCTGCACCGTTAGCTCTAGACATCCATGTCCGGCGGGAGAATAGCCAAGACTGCCAAGTTCCTCTCAGATATTTAGTCTAGCTCGTGTGGTCAACGGTTTCGCGCGGACCATCAACGGCTTTTTAATCCATAGCGCGAAGGACTTCTGGTCTGCCCAATTCCGACTCTCGTCACAGAGCTCGAGGTCGTATTTGAAGAGCAGCGTGGCCAAGATGAGTCTCATCTCGTGCATGGCCATGTTCTGTCCAAGGCAGTTTCGAGGCCCGAACCCGAATGGCTGATGAGCGTCCAAGGCGTCCCCAGCGTATGTCGGATCCGTCTTCAACCATCTTTCAGGTGCGAAGGTGTTGGCGTTCTTGAAGTTCGCTTCAGAGTGGTATGTTGACCAGTGGTGAACTGACACTCGCGTTTCAGATGGAATCCACTTGCCAAGGATCTGTTGTCCTCCTGGAAGAACGACTCTTGGGCTGCCAATAGGAACTGGAGGGTAGATGCGTAAAGCTTCCTTCAGGCAAGCGTTCATGTATTTAAGCTCCGCAAGACGCTCAAATGTTAGATCGTCCACCTGGGTGAAGTTGCCCCGAATCTCCGCGAGCAATGTGTTCATCTTGTCCGAGTAGGTAAGCAAGTTATAAATGCAGCCGCTCAAGAGTGTGGCTACGAATGCGCGTTTAGTAAGCTTCATTTCGCTCTGTTCTCAACATGGTGACTGTAGTCTTTGGGTGTCCGATCAATGGTGGTGCACTTACCTGTTGTCTCCGATCCAGCAAGCATGAAGATCTCGGCATTAGAATGCATTTCCTCGAGTGTAAGACCTTTACCCTCCTTGGCCGACAAGACCAAGTTCCAGATATCCGGCTGATCCGAACCATCTTGCAGACGTTGATTGACACGATCCTCTGAGTGCTTGCAGTGCGTGACCCGCTGTTGAGTGACGGACTTTGGCTCGAAGCGGGTGAATATGGCGTTCAGGATAGGGTAGTAGTTGATCATAGAGGCAATGGGAAGCATCTTTAGCGACTCAAAGATGGATCTGACCCAAGGGCTGTATTCATTCTTCGCCAAGAGGTCGAGAGGGTGCCCAAAGCAGAGCTCGGCCATAACATCGAAAGTTGTATAGTTGAGTAGTTGGGTCATCTCCACTGGCTTCTTCCCATCCTCGCCAACCTCGGACATTTTGTACATAAGAAGATCCACATATTTCCGGAAGAGAGGCTCTTGCTGCTTCAAGGCACGCTCTGAGAAAGCAGGCGAAAAGAGTCGGCGCACTCGAGCGTGGTTTTCGGTATTAGCCGTAAGCATGCTTGGAACGCCTGCCAAGAGTCATTATTGCGAGCCAAACCATTGGACTTGAGGGAAATTTTACTTACCGTTGATAGGTTGAACAGAGAATTCTTGTGCTTTCTCTGTCGCCTTGGGTCCATGGACATCGTTCCAAGCCTCGCCAGCTGCGTAGCTCAGGTCTGTCGGGCCGAAGCGAACGACGGGTCCATATTGGTCGTGCAGCCTCTTCATCCACCGAACGTCGTCACCTCTGAAGGAAGCGAGCCAGTAGGGAATACGGCTGATCGCACAGATCTTGGGACCAGGCACATCGGCCAGCGAATGGAATGTGACGCAAAAGATGGCACTTCCGACAAGGTAAATAATCAGCAGGGCCACGAAGGCAAGAATAGTGCCCAACATGATGGTGAAATAGAGACGGTAGCTCGCCGTGCACCGAGTAGTCCTCCCTTGTGAAAACCAAATGGGATGTGATCAAAGGAGTGAGCTCGAACACACGGTTTGGGAGGCGGTGACAAGTGACTCGACCCAAGGACAAGGACTCGAGGCAGTATGAATTCTCGTACAGGGATAAGTCGAGGCCCCTGGCATGCACCCGTCTTGGTAATAACCCCTTGGCTAGGGGCTGCCTGTAGTTGCAGTGAGCTAGTCGGGCAACCAACGGCCCGCCATGGCCCCATTTTCCGATACCCGGAGACAGGGTTAACCAGCCTATGAACGGCTATGTATATCCATCTTGTTGGACACGCGTCTCTGCGGGCCTGGACAGGACGGGACAGGACGGGACAGGAGTTTGCAGTCACTATTTCTGTCCATTTACAGCTGAGGAGGCGGGAAAGGGGGCAGCCCAGCTCACGCAAGATCTCTCCTAATACGCCGTGCATGCTGAGAGGAGACAGGAAGGGTAGGTCTTTGTTGGGTCGGGCTAAAGGTTCTTCCAGGCTCGGTGAAGCCAGAATCAATCAGACCCTACCCTTGAGGTTCCCTTCCCATTGGATTTACTTAAAACCGAGTTTTGCCAAGAGCGACACGCGACACAAACAATTTCACCGCGAAATGCATGTACCGCTGATCATTCCTGGTTTTGCTGCCGATCTTTCCAATCTAGATTTAGCGCACGGCATCACCAACACTACGCCCTCAGGGATTAAAAAGTCTATTTTGCGACTTGCCACAGAAACCAAGGCAGTGTGCTAGTATGATAGGCAGACTACGCATACTATCAGAATGATGTAAATCACTACCGCAACATGGAGACTAAGAAATCCAGGTATCGTATCAGAGATTTCAAGGTGGGATGAGATATTGGGATAAAAGAAAGTCACCACAAAGATACGGCAAAAATAACTTGCTTGATCCTCAGGGGCTCTAGTACAGCCAGGTTGGTTCAGCCGTCCCCACTGTCCCGAAACTCTTTTGCTCCAGAGGGCCCAGATTGACAGAGATTGCCCAATTTTCGCGTTGGTGTATGTAACGCCCACTAGTCGGAATTGGTAACGAGATGGCGGATCATGGCTGGGGACTCCCTTCCTTGTCATGTTCTCTACCAATAGGTGGCTTTCGCTGGCTCGCCAAGATAGTATCATCACAGACCGCAGGAATAATGTGGAGTTAATGTTACGCTGAAGGGAGACCCTGCTAACTCAAAAATCCCTTGCGTATGGGATGGAGACCAACGAAAGCTACTGCGTAGTACGAGAATTCCCCTTGCTGGCTTCGGGAACTGGGACCTGTCGCCTCCCGAAAATGCCCATAATTGGACTATGTATCTACAATCTCAGATTATCTTCGATGCCTTCGGTACAAGCTCAAGTCGATACACCCGTGGGAATTTCTTCTCGCCTCTCGCCTGCGCTGGAGACATAAGACGGTCACGGCGTGAGGTGTGGCCAGAGGCCATCTATTAGGATGGCAACCTCCATGACGGGCGAGCAGATTCGGGATCTTGCCAACAAGCTTGAACCTTTAACCCCCAAAGGCCTCGGACCTGCTGTCGAAGTTGTTGCTATTGTCTTTGGCATCATTAGCGTCATCTCTGTGTCGCTTCGAGTTTATGTGCGCGCTGGCTTGTCAGGAGCATCCACGAGGCTTTTGGGTGTTGAGGATTCCCTAGCAGTGCTTGCAATCGTAAGTTCTATCCAACCTGGAATTGCCCCTCGAGAACACTGTTGAATGCATTGCTTCTCCTCGTCGAGCTGGTTAACAAGCAGTGCAACAGATCCCATTCATACCAGCTGTCGTTTTCACAGTCTACGCATCTCGCTATGGCGTTGGATGTCACGATGTCGACATTCCCTCACCGCTCTATTTGATACGCGCCGTCGAGTATCAGACCTACTGGGAGGTGCTCTACTTTATCTCCTCGACTATCATCAAGTGCGCCATTGGGTTTACCTGTATACGTTTGGACCAGCGAAAGCGAATTGTCGTGCCAATTGTTGTCAACATGGCCGTCATGGTGCTCGTGGCTATTCTTGCTCTGATCTTCGTTTTTGCAAACTGCAAGCCGTTTGCAGCAACATGGAATCCAGCACTGTAAGTCCTCCTCCACATTTCATGTGACGAACCGCGTAGACCTTGGACCTCACATAATCGTGAGATACACTTCGCTAACGCTGTCCATCAGAGGAACGTGCCAGAAAAAAATCAGCTTGCAGACTGTAAGCTATATCGTCTCCGCTATTCAGATGGCGACCGACTGGGCATGTGCCACAATTCCCTTCTTAATTGTAGCACAACTCCAAATGTCTCGACGCAGAAAAGTATCAGTCATCTGTATCCTCGGCCTCGGTATTTTCGCAAGCGTCGCTACATGCATCCGAATGCCTTACTTGAAATACTACGATACCGCGAGATACCCTACCGAGATAGCGTGTACGTCTCCTACGTCAATATTTTGCCCCTTTCTGGTAAATACTGATTCTTAATTCTTGTGTTCTAGATCACCTCGGTGTCATCAGTCTCACGTCCAATATCGAGTGTAGCTTGGGAATCATTGGATGTTCCCTGCCTCCTCTCCGAAAATTATTCAAATTCTACTACGGTTCTTCTCATAGTGGGACCTACGAATTCACGGGGGAGGTTAGTACCATCATTTGCATGTTGCCCTGTGATTTAGAGGACACAGCTGCCCTAGTCCCTAGCAAGCTTTCACATGGTTTATTCGGCCCGTTTCATTGAATCTGTGCTGACAATTTTGGGTTTGGTAGAGTGAGAACGTACTGGGGAACTCTGGTCTAGGCATCAGGCTTGAATCGCTCAACGGACACAATAAGACATATCACGCATCAGCCAAGCGTGCACCCTCGGGTACCAGAGAACACGAAACAGACGACGACGCCTCGAGCCGCAAGGGAATCATACGCAAGACCGAGGTATTCATTAGTTAATACGCATATTGTGTCTCGCCTCTTTCTTTTCGCCGATGGAAATCAGAAGACATAGTGTCAATGACTCCATTCTCAGCCGCAGATCTTGTCTCAGGCTACCGGCAGCTGTTAACCGCCAGAGCAATGGCGTCACTTCGCACAAGCCGGACGTGTAGCTCGATGATGGAATTAAAAACACGAAATACAGCACGGAGAACCTTCCAACCGGCCGCCACTACGCCGGCTAGCGGAGTGGGAGTCAGGAGTACATCTTCAATGGGTCAGATGATTGCGATAGAGTTATCACAGATGTGTCACTCTCGGCCTCCACTAGTGGCTCGCAGGATGCTGTTGGCTAGCTAGGTAATCTGGAAAGCGCCACGGCTTTATTATTTCCTGAATGTATTAAACTGGTTGGCACTTAGTTGCGTTGTAAAATACGAGTATTACTCTTCGTACAACCGATGGTGGGCGACACAGCAAAATATAGAAGGCACAGACATTTAATTTTACACCGATAGAAGGTGGACGTCGATTGATTGTTGTAGTAGCCCATTACCGCGACTTTTTCCCCAATTATATTCCGTCTTTCTCAACTCCCATGCCCTCGACCGAGCCTCCCCCGGAGTAGTCGACCCGTCGCCTCAGATACAATGACGCAAAAGCAACTGGTCGGAGCCTAGTAGCTACTCTCGAAAGTCCACGTCCAGTTCCTCCACTACGAGTCCTCGGTATGGAGACGGTCTACACTGTGACTTGGGCTACCGATTACCAAATGTAAAAGTTATTAAATTAACTAGCTGCGCCATCTTATGCAAAGTCGTGGGATACCCCACTGGTTATTGTGGCCAGTATTCATCCAGGTACGTGATCTAAAACAGCTCATTTGTCCAGAGACGGTTTAAAACCCCACCGTACCGTACGGAGCATCAACTCGATAAATTAGCCTTGTTTTATGGATTATATTCTGTCATGGTGGTGGCATTGGGTAGAAAATGCTTGAATTGTGGATTAAACTGTGTTTTTTTGACTCCGTGCCGGCAGCTTGCTCACCTTGGGGGGCAGACAAAAGTTAGATTAATTTCATAGACTGAACTTAAACTATATATGATTTAGACTTTCTGAATCATTATGTATAAGAAAACACGAAGGCAATAAGTTGGGGAAGGAACTTCTTCCACCTTTCTCTGCACATGCATAGGCCAACACAGCTACAGATCTCGAACTTCTTGCACCAAACTTCCAAAGCCATGCAGAACATCCTGACTCCGTCCCAGCGACATAAAACAGACACAGACGACTTGTCTTCTGACAGGTGCATCACATACATCACAGAATATCACACTTCATCTTTCTCTGCTATCACGCCCTACCTGACAACTTGCCCTCCTTACGGTCTATCAACTGATCCCGATCGCGTGGTCTACCGTCAAGAGTGTGATGGCTACGATAACCGGTATCTCAACCCACCCGCCCATGGATCTCAGCCAAACAATATCCTCCTTCTCATCCGAAAAGAGCTGGAAGCCATTTTCTTTGAAGAATCTGCCTCTGGTCTACGCCACGAATCTCCGTTCAGGATCGGCTGGCGTCAAGATGGAACGATGACAACCTTCAATCAACTACAGCTCCCTAGAGAAGCCTTCACGCAGGACCACAATCCTGGGGAATTAATTGAGTACTTGAATAAAGAGATCATGATCTACTTTCCATGCGAAACAATGCCACGTGGCCACCAGGAGGACAAGTTGGGCCGCTACTTGTATCGCGAATGGCTTCAATTACACAACGGACGGCCGCCATTTCAGCGTCATAGCTTCTTTGCCAAGCCAGCATACTTCGGAGAAAATGGTCCCCGAAGCATTGAGCAAATTTCACTGTTTCACAAGACTCTTTGCAGTGGCATATCAGCTCGTCTCGACGACGCCGTTCGTTTCCGTTTCCGGGAAGCTCAACCTCCAGCAGGCAAAGCAGATGCCCCACCAATGTTTAACCCTACACCGAGCAAGAAGATACGCTCTTGGCACGATCATGGTTTCGTTGTCAAACACATTTTTCGGTCGCTATTTATCGTCATAGATGATGAAGAATTGGCGGTGAATCGAGATCTACCGGCACGTCGCGCCAAACGACCACATGAAGACGCGGTTTGGTATCTAGAAGAGTCCCAAGACCGGCGTTTATCCCGGTACACAGCACTGCTGGTCAAGACAGGAGACGAAGCAAGTCTGCATTCTCCCATCGACTTTCAACCGCTATTCGAAGCTGGGTTAGCACTCGAAGTCAACCGAGATGATTACACAGGCGCACCTGAGGAGGCTGTTGTGCGTGTCAAGCTTGACGTTGCGGTGCGCTTTATATATGACTTGCTCCGCAAGGAACAAGAGGCACTTGAAGATGTTGGCCAAGCAGCCCAGGCACTGGTCGAGGAGCAACAGCAACTATGTGACGTATGGGTAGAAAACGTCATGAGCCACGCTCAAAGGGTTGGAGTTGAAGAAAATGGCTACACTTGGATTGCTGCTCGCCGCGCTCGTGCAAGAATAAACGGAGAGGCCTTTGATGAGGATCAAGTAAAGCCATCGTGGGAGTATTTGACACATTGGGATTTTTAAGAAGGGCATTCAATATTGAAAGGACAACGTACTATTTTAATCATTAGATATTAGTATGATACTATTGCCCTGGCATCACTGTCCTTGCTTGTACTTGTAGCAACATAATAGCTTGTCGCATTAGGTTCCAGGGCGTAACTAGCACGAAGTGGCCGTATAGGTTAGAAATTTCGATATCATATAACGCGAATATCTGTTGGAGGTAGCAAAGACATTGACTATCATGGTATACTGCCTGAACATATCGAATTGTATGAAGAGGATATTGAGATGATAGAGCTGGGAACAGGCAAACCTCCCAATGGAAACTTAAAGCCTTTATATCAAGAGGAGCATTGTTAATATTCTTATCTGTGTTTTTCTTTAACTGTTAGGCTTTTAGTCCCCCCTCTAGGTATATATACTAGGGCACCCTACCTCTTAATATTATAAGACTAATAATTATATTTATTTCTTAAAGACTGGTGTAACAAGGATACCAAGCCTCACGGCCGACACCCTGTCACACACCCATATCCGGTACAAGGAGGGGTTAGCCCTACCTTGCCTTGGTACACTAGAATGCTAACCTAGACACGCGGCCCTCTGCAAAACCCAACCGCGCGGCCTACCTCAACGAGCCCGGGGCCAGCCCTTAGGGTTTCGCCGTAGTATCTATATAATCTCAGCCTGCCGACTAGAGACTGAAATAAGGCAAGCTTTAGTCTCTATCTTAATTGACTACTACCTTATTCTTATCTGGTTACTTCGTACCTCTTCATTAATCTTATTACAATTCTAAAGCTTCTCTTTTAGCCACCCGAGATTGAAATAGCACTAAAAGGTAAGCAAGCTACCTCTGCTATGGCAGGGTTCCCTGAGTCAGCAGCAGAGCAATTAACACCCTTAGGCACCCCAAGTAATAGCAATATGCCTACTATTAAAGAATTAATAGAAGAACTTATTCCGACTCTATTTCTAGCTATTATAATTTAAGGTAAAACCCTAATTATACTAACTAATTCTATTTCTATTAAGGATTAATATGCTGCTATAGTTATTTATATTATCTAGCTAAAGGCTTTAGAGGAGTTTAGAGCCTAAGAAGTAAAGCTTATATAATAACTTATAGGGGGACTTTTATTTGAAATTTATATATAATATTATTATAATTTAATAGAATTTATATTAAGTAGTAAAAGAGAAATTAAAATTTAAAATATTATTTAATTAATTCTTTTAACTACTTTTTAAAAAAAAATAATTAATTAAGTAACTTATAATATATTTTTATTAGAGTATATTATTAATATTAATAAGATTATAAGAAGATTCTTTTTACTTTAAATAATATAAAGTAAAATAGAAGATTAAAATAAAATAATTTTCTTAAAAAAAACCTATAAAAACTTATTAAGATATAATTAAAAATTAAATAGTATTTAAAAATTAAATTCTTTTTCTTATTAAAAACTTAGCTAATTAGAAGCTAATATTAATATACTAGCTAGAATAAGCTTATTAATATAACTACTAATTTTCTTAGAAATTCTATTAATATCTTAACTTTTTAGAAAAATACTTTTTAAAAGTTTATAAAAAGTAAAAATATTATTCTTTTTTATTAAATTATAATATAATTTATAAGATTATATAACTATATAATATCTTAAAATCTCTAAAATATAAGAAGAGATTATTACTCTAGTTATTTACTTTTAAAACTTTATATAGAATAAGTAAAAATAAAAAAGTAATAATTTAAATTAAAAGAGATCTTTAAGAAATATAAAAATAATAAAATTAAAACCCTAATAAAAATAGAATAATATTTAAGATAGATATAAAATACTAATCTTTTAATCTTTAAAAAAGGCAACTTAAAGAAGATTAATAACTAAATACTTATATATTTTAACTATAGTAGTATTAAATATTTAAAAAATAAGTATATATAGCTCTTAAAGTATAAAAAGTTAATTTGAAAATAGCTAGAAGTTAGTATAGAAATTCTATAATAGCTAATATATTAATTATTTAAGTTAAATTCTACTTTAAGATTTTATTATACTTTATAGCTAAAAACCTATTAAAATATATATATATCTAGACTTTATATTAAAGCTAATCTTATTAGTAAAAAATTTATAATTAGCTAAGGCTTAAAATTATTATAATATACTACCCCTAACTTATAATTATAGTAAAATAACTCTTAAATATATTATAACTAATTAATACCTCTTATAATATAAGACTGCTAAGGCTATATATAATTCTTTACTTAAATTTATATTAATATTAATAAAAACCTAAATATAGAGAAAATTCTAATTCTTTTATTTATAATTATATAATAGATTAATATATCTATTTATATTCTATAAAGTAAAAGTAGTAATTTAAATAAAATTAAAAAAAGATTAAGAAAATCCCTTTTTATAAATTAATATAAATATATAAAAAGAAGCTTAAGTCTAAGTAGTAATTTTAATACTAAAAGATTATATTATCTCTAGTAAAAAGAAAGTAATAGACCTTTAAGTAAAGGATATTCCTAGAGAATTATAAGATTTTCTAGATATATTTAAAGCTAGTAATACTAGCCTATTATCTACTATAAGATAACTAACTATACTATTAATATTATTAATAGTAAAATACCTCTATATAGCCTATTTACCTCTTATTATAAGTAGAGCTTAGGAAATTATAAGATTACCTCTAGAAGAATCTAGCTAATAGCTATATTTAACTCTTAAAGAGCTTATAGAAGTATCTATTTTTTTATATTAAAGAAGAATAGCAAATTATAACTATATATTAATTATAAGAACTTAATAAAATTATAAAGAAGAATTACTACTCTCTTCTCTTAATATTAAAGATTCTTAATAGAATTTAAAAGTAAAATACTTCTTTAAACTTAATATTAAGAATACTATTACTGATTTATATTAAGAAAGAAAGATAAGTAGAAGATTATATTCTATACTTAATATAGGCATTTTAAATACTAGTTATATCTTTTAGGCTAATTAATACCCTAGCTACCTTTTAGAGCTATATCTATTAGGCTTTATAAATTTAGTAGATATAATTTATATTATCTATTTAAATAATATTCTTATTTTCTTAAGAATTAAGATTTATATATATAGTACTTAAATAAATCTTAAAATAGATATAAAAAGTAAAGCTATATATAAAACTCTTAAGTATATATTCTATAAGAATTATATAAATTTCTTAAGTTTATTTTATTAATAAGGTATTTTAGTAGATTCTTACTAAATAGAAATTATAACTTAATAAAAAAACTATAAATTATAGAAAGATATAAGTTTTTTTAAGCTTCTATAACTTCTACTAATAATTTATCTATAGATATTCTGAATTATAGGCCTACTATATAACTTACTAAAAGAAAGTAAGAATAATAAGAAGCCTGGCCTATACTGCTAAATAATACTAAAAAAGTAGTATTTTAATAGCTAATTAATATATTTTAATTAGCCCCTTACTAAGATATTTTAACTTTAACTTTTAAATTTAAATAGAAATTAATATATCTATATATACTATAGTAGGTATTATCTTATAACTAAATTTAAAAGAATATTATTACTCTATAGCATTTTAATTTAGAAAGTTTAAAGACTCTAAGTTAATATATAGTATACTTAACTAGAACTAATAGCTATTATTAAGTTATTTAAATACTAGTAATACTATCTTAAAAGCTAGTAAAGATAGTAAAGATTCTAAGTAATTACTATAATCTATAGATTTTATAAAGAATATAAAGTTAAATAGCTAATAAGCTAGATAGTATATATATTTAATATTTATAATTTTATTATTAAATATCAGCTTAAAAGAATAATTCTATAAATATACTTTTATAATATCTAGATTATAATAGTAAAAAGATAAAGAATAATAAATTAATCTTTAAATTATAAATAAAATAGAAAAAATCCAAAAAGTAATATTATAAAATAAAATCAAATAAAAGCAGAAAGATAAACCTACTAATAATTAAATAAGAGATAATAAAATATTCTTAGGATTAATTTAGCAGCAAGAAGAAACAGAAAACAACACCCAACTCATTAACTTACCCTAGGGGAAATGTACAGAGAGTCATCACACAGGCGTCTTAGCCGGTCAGCCCGAAGCTGCACCAGATTACGCGTATAAGGTCGGGCCAGTCTGAGGCTTATGTCTCCTGATAGGGAAGCATCTCATGAGATAGAATATCGGGTCGGTCGCAGGAAGGTTCGCTGGCAAGGCATCAATGGGGCCTGCGGCAGCCCGATATCTGAGGGAGGTCGAAGACGGAAGTTAGACAGGGAATGTAGTGACGGCAAGAAGGCTCAAATAAATCTCTTAAAAATGAAGGCAATTAATTAATAGACTCCCTAGCAGCCTCGAGCCCTTTCGGCCTCTCTGACTTCTAGGAAGAATCTCTGATGAAAGGAAAAACGATGATTTCCCCTAGTAACGGCACTGACCTCCCCTTTTAACCCCATCCGGGTCACCCTAGAGACATCCCCGCTAGCAACTAGCTAGCTCAAGTGTCCCTAACTGCTTGTTACATTAGAAGAAAATCTTACTTATAAGTATAGTAATAAGCTTTTAGAAATAGATAATACCCTAGCTTCTATATTACCCTTAAGTAGCAAACTCCCCCTAAATTTAAAATAATAAGTAAAATAGATAAGAAAATAGCCTAAATATAAATAGTAAATTTCTTATAAATAAGCTAGAAGAGCTATATAATAGAAAAAAAATTATAAGAAGAAAATCTTTAAGCTTCTAGAGAAAGTTATTTAATATCTCTAAATTACTAATAAGAATACTTAATAGTAAAAGACTAAAGTAACCCAGCTAGAAAGTAAGAAATCTAGTAGTAATTAGTTAGTTAGAGGTAATAATCTTTTTTAATTCTATAATTACCTATTTATACCTAATAAACTTAGTATATAAGAGGAGATTCTATAGCTATACTATAATAACTTCTTATTAAGTTACTTTAAAAGAGAAAGAACTAGAGAATTAATTTAGTAAAAATTCTATTGAGTTAGTATTAAATATAATATTAAGGATTATATTAGAATCTATACTATATATTAGGGGGCTATAGCTTGATAGTATTAATTCTATAGATAGCTTAAATTTCTATTAATTTCCTAGTAACTTTAGAAATAAATCTTAATAAATTTTATAATTAAACTGCTAATAGTTAATTAAAAAGGGAAGAAAGTTAATATAATTTTAGTTATTATTAACTAATTTATAAAATATATCTTATTTCTTTTAGTATCTATAATAATTACTATTATAAAACTTATAGAGCTTTTTTTACTATAAAGTAAAATTAATTTATAGGTAACCTTAAGGAATTATATTAAATTAAGGCTCTATTTTTACTAGTGAATTCTAAGTGGAATTATATTATATATTATATATAAAATAGAGGCTTTTAATAGTATTTTACCTCTAAACTAATAGATAAATAAAATAGATAAATTAGATACTTAAATACTATCTTAGATATTTTATTAATAGCAATTAAGCTAATTAGGCTGTATTACTTTAATTAGCTTAATTTGCCTGTAATAATACTTTAAATAGTATAATAAGATATTTATTTTTTATAGTTTTTTAAGATTATAAGTTTAATTTCTTTATTAAAGTAAGAAATAATATCTTAAAAGGTATATTAGAGGTATATATATAGCTATAATACTTAATAGACTTTTATAAGATACTAAAGAAATATTAGTAAAAAGTAGTTAAAAGATAAGTAAAGTATATAATA